>NC_137626.1:21307678-21333042 GCF_963280865.1 Gymnoscopelus braueri | reverse complement strand
TGTGAGTGTGAGTCTGGGTGTGGTGCTGGTATGAGTGAGTGAGTGATTGACTTCCAGCTGTCCAGCTTGACAGGTCCAGCCTCTGGCCCTGTTCCCCTGCTCCCATTCGTCGTCCCTTTGTCTCCGCCCAAGCCAGGGTTGGCTGTTCTCTGAAGCTCACCTACAAAAGCTCATTCTGCCCTGACTGTCATGGGGACTGGTTGCTCTCATTTGAAAGAGCTAGCAGAGAGTCAATCCCTCTGTCTCCCCGAACCCATGTAGCCTGTTTTGTTCTGTTTTTGCTTTGTTCGGTTTGTTCATTTGTCCTTCAGTGACTTTTGATACGATCAGTTATTTTGTTTGCCCTTCAGTTGACTTATTTCAGTTACTCGGTTTAACCTACAATCCCATTAGTTAAACCTGTTGTTTTTTGACCATTATTATTTGAGTTAAGAGTTTTCTGTATATATTTGTCATTTCTATTAAGTATTGTATTTATCTGTTCACTCGCCTTGTAGGGGTGTTTGGTCTTTTTGTTTGGTTCAACCACTTCTCTACTTGTTTTTGTATATTCTTTAGTTAGGTAAGTGAGTTTAGTAAATGTATATTTTTCTTTGGTTAGGTTAGGGGGTAATTTTCTTTATTAGTTAGCCTTTTTACAAATGTAAACCGGCACCCTGAAGTTTCTGGCACTGGTGGAAAAAAGACAAAAAGAGTTTGAGATCTCTGCATAAAAAAAGGAAAATAAAATCAATTCATTTTTGAAAGCGACTTTGTCCTCCATTATTATGTCACCTCCCCTACCCTAGACAGGGGGTCGTAACATAATTTGGGGGCTCGTCCGGTCCAAATTATAGCATAATATCGATCCAAATTATAACATAATTTGGGGGCTCGGTTTAAAAATGTTACCCCTGAAACGTATAACTTTTTTGAAAGTTACTTTTTGAGTATTCGTTCAATTCGGTTTAATTCGTTTTAACAGGTTCATGGGTTTGGTTCGGTTCATTTTGGTTCTGGTGAGTAGTCAATTAAGCTTTGTTCCATTTTTTGGTTGGCAGGTTAGGTAGAGTATTTGATTCATTGTAATGTCCGCTGTAGAAACAGATGAGGTTGCATTCACTTTCCCAACTTCTCCCACTTTAGAGAAATTAGATAAATGCACTAAAATTGAGTTAAACTTGATTGCAAAAGTCTTCAAAATTTCTGTCCCATTGGGTGCCAATAAGGCCGAACTAAGGTCTTTTGTGGAGGAAAAACTTACTGAAAAAGGGCTCATAAAGCGTGTAAGCACCGGGCTGGCGGAGAATATGGCTGGGCGTTCGGGTGAGAATGTGGAGGCGGCTGCTGACACAGACTCCCCTGCGCTCACTGAGCTTGAGGATGGAGTGGCTAAGGCCTCACCTCAGGACTCAGAAACAGACCCGCTTGTAGCTCGCATCACTGCTGGGGGGGGACTCACATAGTCTAGGGCTGGCCCTCCGCCTCCGAGAGGTGGAACTCGAAACAAAAACCAAGGAGGTTGAGCTGATGCAACTCCGCATCAGGGCCGCAGAGCTCGACAGGTCACCTGCCCCTCAGCTAAGCAGGACAAGTGGTTCTGGAACTTCGGGATGCCCTTCAGATTTCAACATCAGTAAGCATATTCCTCTGGTACCACACTTTAAAGAGACAGAACTTGATTCTTACTTTGACACTTTTGAGCGCATTGCAACCACGGTGAAATGGCCTAAGAATATGTGGAGTCTATTACTGCAATGCAAATAAGTGGGAAAAGCTCGGGATGTGTGTGCAGCCTTAACTGTTGAAGAGAGCCGCAAGTATGAAGTTGTAAAAGAAACCATACTACGGGCATATGAGTTAGTACCGGAGGCGTACCGCCAAAGGTTTAGGTCTTGTGAAAAGACTGCCAACCAAACATATGTGGAATTTTCCGGGGAGAAAAGTGTCTTGTTTGACAAATGGTGCACTGCGAACAAGGTATTGACTATTCACCAGCTTCGTGATTTGGTATTATTAGAGGAATTTAAATCCTGTCTACCTGAGCGTATTGTTGTCTACTTAAACGAGCAGAAGGTAGATAATGTGGTTAAAGCTGCGGTGTGCGCCGATGAGTTTGTTTTGACACACCGATCTGTGTTTTCTGCTCCCTCTGCACGCCGCAATCCTATGGGCGGCAGAGTGGGGGGGAATCAAAAAATGTCTCTGTCAAAAAGCCCACCTCGTTCTGGATCTAATGTTATCTCTGGGTCAGAGACTCGTGATTGTTTCTATTGTCATGAAAAGGGTCACCTCATTTCGGCATGTCCCACTCTACAGCGAAAAGAAACTCAGAGTCCGAAAAAAGCAAAAGCTGTTGGGTTCATTCAGTCCATTCCTCCTCCACTTTCCTCTGGCACAGGGGCGCCTGTGTCAGACGAAATGGAGGAATGTTTTGGGCCCTTCCTTCTGAAAGGTTCAGTGTCCCTATCAGGTCAGGATATAGATCAGGTGCCGATCACAATCCTACGTGATACGGGAGCGTCACAATCTCTCATTTTATATGATGTGTTGCCTTTCTCGAATAAGTCCTTTTGTGGATCTGATGCTCTACTGTTGGGGGTGGAGATGAATTCATTACGCGCTCCGTTGCATTCTGTGTTTTTGCGTTCGCCCCTGGTCTCCGGTTTTGTGCATGTGGGTACTCGCGCTCAGTTACCAGTCGGCGGCGTTTCGTTAATTCTCGGCAATGACTTGGCAGGGGAGAAAGTTTTCCCAACGCCAGAAATTGTCGAGAATCCTGTGATCGATTTGGATCAGTCTATGGGCACCTCGGTATTGTTCCCTGCCTGCGCTGTGACCCGTGCACAGGCAAGGAAGGGCTGTGATGAGAACATTAGTTTGAAGGACACTTATGTGTTCTGAGCAACCAGTGAATCTTCCTGCCGCCATGGTTAAGCAGAAGATGGTGATGTGATGCCAGTAAAGACTGAATTTGTGTTTGATGTCGATAAAGACGCTTTCGTTTCGGCACAGCAAAATGATCCATCCCTCACTGTTTGCTGGGGAGCCGCTCATGCGCAGGATGCGCAGAGTGCGTACAGTGTAGTGGATGGCATTTTGATGCGCACTTGGTTCCCGCCCGGCGCTGGCAACCTCGGGTGGAACTCCATTCAGCAGGTAGTTGTACCTGAACCTTTTCGTTCTCAAGTCCTTAGTCTCGCACATGACAATTTGTCTGGTCATTTAGGTATTCGTAAAACGTATCACCGCATTTTGCGTTATTTTTATTGGCCAGGGTTAAAATCTGATGTGTAAAATTTTTGCCGTTCGTGTCATGTTTGCCAAATGATGGGGAAACCTAATCAGGTTATTCCTCCTGCTCCTTTATTACCTATTCCGGTGATGGGAGAGCCCTTCGAACATATCATTATTGACTGTGTTGGCCCACTTCCCAAAACGAAGTCAGGTCATCAGTATTTGTTGACTTTAATGTGTGCTGCCACTCGTTATCCTGAGGCGATTCCATTGCGCACATTAAAGGCAAAAACTGTGATTAAAGCTCTGGTTAATTTTTTCTCTATTTTCGGTCTACCCAAGTCCATCCAATCGGACAGGGGTACGAATTTCACTTCTAAAGTTTTCGCTCAGGTTATCGCTTCCTTGTCCATCGAACACAAACAGTCTAGTGCTTATCATCCTGAATCTCAGGGCGCTCTTGAGCGGTTCTATCAAACGCTCAAGTCTATGATGAAAAAGTACTGTTCTGAAACTGACAAGTCTTGGGATGAGGGTTTACCTTTTCTGCTCATGGCGGTGCGGGAAAGTGTACAAGAATCACTTGGTTTTAGCCCTTCTGAGCTGGTGTTCGGGCATAGTGTACGTGGTCCTCTCCGGGTGCTCCGTGATCGTTTGTTGTTGAAATCCACTGTTCCATCCTCAAATGTGTTGGATTATGTGTCAAAATTTAGAGACCGCCTGCACAAGGCCTGTGACATCGCACGCAGCGCATTGACTGCGTCCCAGGGGAAAATGAAAAAACATTTTGATCGCAAATCGGTTAAACGTGCGTTTAATGTGGGTGATAGGGTGTTAATTTTGCTTCCGTTTCTCACTTCAGCCCTTCAGGCTAAGTTCTGTGGCCCATATGTTATAGAAAAAAAAGCTAAGTGAGACTGATTATGTAGTTGCGACCCCAGACCGCCGGAGTAAGACCAGAGTGTGCCATGTTAATATGCTCAAACCCTATTTTGATCGTTCTGAGAGTGTTGCGCCTTCAGTTCTACCCACCCCGGTAGCTTCAGTTGTGTCCATAGCGCCTTCTCTATATTCCCCAGAGAGTGATGGCTTGCGTTCAAAGAGCTCTGCTGGCTCTCGTATGCAAAATTCTGAAATTCTGAAAAATCTGCCTGATTATTTGCAGCACTTGGATTCAGTAGCTCAAGCAGACATAGTTAATTTGATTGAAAATAACCCCATTTTATTTTCAGACATACCTTCCCGCACTACTATCCTATCACATGATGTGGAAGTAGGTGTGAATCCTCCTATTAAACAACATGCTTATCGGGTGAATCCTACTAAACGCTCATTGTTTAAAAAGGAGGTTGATTATTTGCTAGATAATGGCCTTGCCATTCCCAGCTCTAGCGCGTGGAGTTCGCCTTGTCTGCTCGTGCCAAAATCAGACGGCAGTCAACGCTTCTGCACAGATTACAGGAAGGTAAATAATGTTACCAAACCTGATTCGTATCCTCTGCCTCGCATGGAGGACTGTGTAGACCGTGTTGGTGCTGCTAAATTTGTTACAAAACTTGATTTACTTAAAGGGTACTGGCAGGTCCCTTTAACTGCTCGTGCTTCAGATATCTCTGCCTTTGTTACCCCCGATGGTCTATATCAGTATACTGTTATGCCATTCGGACTCCGTTAGTCAGGGTTAGGGTTACTCTTTAACCGGTGGGTCACTGCATGGCACTTTCTCTCCAACCTGAGGAGAATTCTGAATTTTTGATCCTCCCGTCATGAAAGGATTGACTGAATCCAAGTTGTCAAAATCCAAATCCAAACACCTGCTACGTTCCAACGGCTTATGCACAATGTGTTGGCTGGGGTGGAAAATTGTGAGGTGTACCTCGATGATGTTGCTTTTTCTGATACGTGGCCTGAGCACATGCACACTCTTGGTTTAATCTTTGGTAGGTTGGCGGGCGCTAATCTAACTCTAAATTTGTCAAAGTGTGAATTTGGTCGTGCCACCGTTACGTATCTAGGCAAAGAGGTAGGTCAGGGTCAAGTTCGGGCCATCGATGCCAAGGTCAAGGCCATAGTGGACTACCCTGTACCTACGTCACGCCGTAGTCTTCGCCGTTTTCTAGGAATGTCGAGCTACTATCGTGCCTTCTGTAAAAATTTCGCTGATGTAGTTGCTCCCCTTACCAGTTTGACCAGTGTGAAAAAGCCTTATGTCTGGTCGCCTGCTTGCCAGCATGCTTTTGAGTCCTGTAAGGCTCTCCTTTGCAGCACTCCTGTCCTGGCTGCCCCAAACTTCAAAATGCCTTTTAAGTTGGAGGTGGATGCGAGTGGAAGTGGAGCCGGAGCAGTACTGCTGCAGGAGGATGGCGCAGGTATTGACCATCCAAACTGTTATTTCTCAAAGAAATTTAATGCACCTCAGACCAATTACAGTACTATTGAAAAAGAGGCTCGCTCTTTATTGCTTGCTCTGCAATTTTTTGAGGTTTACGTGGGATCTAGCCCATTGCCTGTAGTTGTTTATACTGATCATAACCCTTTGGTCTTTCTGAGACGATGAAAAATTCGAATCAAAGGCTCATGCGATGGTCATTACTGGTACAGGATTTCAACTTAGAGATTCGTCACAAGAAAGGAGTTGATAATGTCTTGGCAGATGCCCTTTCTCGTGTTTATGCCCCAGCTTAAAAAAAATCTTTTTTGGGGGGGAGGTTTTCTTTAAGGGGGGGGGGGTGTTATGGCCCTAGCCGTATGGTTATGTTATATTGTGGGTATATTTTTGTGCTATGTGTGGCTTGTATTATATTGTGTTTCTGTGTTCCATATAAGGTCATGAGTGGTGGTGGAAGCTGTGTGAGTCTGGGTGTGGTGCTGGTATGAGTGAGTGAGTGATTGACTTCCAGCTGTCCAGCTTGACAGGTCCAGCCTCTGGCCCTGTTCCCCTGCTCCCATTCGTCGTCCCTTTGTCTCCGCCCAAGCCAGGGTTGGCTGTTCTCTGAAGCTCACCTACAAAAGCTCATTCTGCCCTGACTGTCATGGGGACTGGTTGCTCTCATTTGAAAGAGCTAGCAGAGATTCAATCCCTCTGTCTCCCCGAACCCATGTAGCCTGTTTTGTTCTGTTTTTGCTTTGTTCGGTTTGTTCATTTGTCCTTCAGTGACTTTTGATACGATCAGTTATTTTGTTTGCCCTTCAGTTGACTTATTTCAGTTACTTGGTTTAACCTACAATCCCATTAGTTAAACCTGTTGTTTTTTGACCATTATTATTTGAGTTAAGAGTTTTCTGTATATATTTGTCATTTCTATTAAGTATTGTATTTATCTGTTCACTCGCCTTGTAGGGGTGTTTGGTCTTTTTGTTTGGTTCAACCACTTCTCTACTTGTTTTTGTATATTCTTTAGTTAGGTAAGTGAGTTTAGTAAATGTATATTTTTCTTTGGTTAGGTTTAGGTTAGGGGGTAATTTTCTTTATTAGTTAGCCTTTTTACAAATGTAAACCGGCACCCTGAAGTTTCTGGCACTGGTGAAAAAAAGACAAAAAGAGTTTGAGATCTCTGCATAAAAAAAGGAAAATAAAATCAATTCATTTTTGAAAGCGACTTTGTCCTCCATTATTATGTCACCTCCCCTACCCTAGACAGGGGGTCGTAACAAGAGCAAACTATTATATTACAAAGTTAATACTTGGCTACGTGATTCTTCATATTAACTCCTTTCACTGTAATGTAATATTTGAGTTGTATCTCTCAGTTAAACCAAATGTCTCTCGTAGGAAGATAGCAGTGGGTGTTCAGCTTATGTTTCAAGGATAAGATGTCCCAATATTTTGGCCAACTTCACAGTGGTCAACAATATTATGGTTCTTGATATTGGTCTTAAAGGTTTCATGACGTTCAGTTTTACCACACATTAAAAGTCTTTGTCATGGTCCTTCAAACGTGTATAGAAAGTTTTAACAAAAAATTCCACTCCGTTGATCCATGGCAGGTGTTTTTCTCTCACATTTCTAAAGCCTTTTCAACTGCAATGAAAAAAGAAATCTTTGCCTGCGGGTGTCGCTGGTGAGGGATTTTGCCTGTCAATCATCGCCTCTGCTCCGCCCCCCCAAAGGAAAGGATAGGGGAGGGGAGGGGCGAGGAGGAGAGTGGGCGGGATTAATCGGCTGTGACCTCACTGTCGAAGGGCCAAGCTCAGATTACTTTTCAGCCTAATTATTCAGAAAACCCCAGACCACAGAAAATCCACTGAATGTTCAAAGTTCAGATTTTTTTGGGTGTAATTGAGGTCATAAAACCCCCAAAAAAACATAAAAAGTGAAAATGAATGTCATAGAACCTTTAATCTCATTTCTAGACCAATTTCTGTTGGCTGTTCATCTTATATCTTATCACACCTTTAAGCGTCATATCTATTTCAATTTTACCTCTGGGCAAAACATTTTAAAACCGGTTCACAAAGGAACTTTTTAAATTCAAGGACCCCCAGTTTGGTAGGCATTGGGCGACGGAAACACTGTCAGCTTCCAAATAAGGGACGATTCCGTTTGTAAGAAGCTGGGCAAATCGACATCGTTAAGCACCTGTGGTAACAGTTTGTGTTTGTCGTGTGACGTCAGACCAGAGCTCTGCTCACTATAAAACACTGCTCAGCCCTAAGGAAGTCTCTCTGGACAATTTCAGCCGAAGAATAAGCGCCGCTAGAAGAGAGAGATAAAACGGAGAAGAGAGTTTGACAGTTGAGAGAAGAGAGTGAAAATGAGGCACCATATCCGGCACCTCATGGCTGTGGCCATTGCAGCCTCTTTCATTCTAGTGATAGGAACGGTATCTGCCAATGAATGGCAGATGTCTGGAGCCAGCCCACCAGTCACCAGACACAGCCCCAACGCATCATCAACCATGAGAGACCATGTTTCTCGAGGACCACCATACTTTGTTGAGTACCCGCACGAATACTACTTCATCCTGGACGAGCCAGAACAATGTCGACAACGGGAGCCTTTCGTGGTTGTTATCGTCCCGGTGCATCCCGGCGACAGGGCCAGTCGTGACACCATTCGCAGGACGTGGGGAGGTGACACCCAAAGCCCTGTGTCGGGCCAACGGGTGAGCCTGTTTTTCCTGATGGGGCTGCCGACGGGAGAGGGGAAAGAAGAGGTCGAAAGACAAGTGCTGGAGGAGAGCAGAGATCACCGAGACCTGCTGCAGAGCGACTTTTCGGACACCTACAATAATTTGACGATCAAAACAATGGTCATGATGGAATGGCTGGACTCCCGCTGCCCCATGGCCTCGTACGCGATGAAGATCGATACGGACATGTTCCTTAACGTGCATGACTTGGTCGACATGTTGTCGGATGCTCCGAAAGACAGCTATATGAGTGGATTTGTGGCACGTCGGGGTGAAGTTGTAAGAGACAAAAATTCGAAATGGTTCCTACCTCGTGATGCTTACCCTGCATCACATTACCCACCATATACAAGGGGACCGGGCTACGTTTTGTCCTTAGACCTTCCTAAAAAGCTCCTGGAAGCCTCCAGGCACGTTGAAGCCGTTTACCTGGAGGATGTTTATTTAGGGATGTGCATGAAACACCTGGGTATTCCACTCACTGACCTCCCAAGCAGGAATCTGTTTCATGATTGGACAATGATTCACAACACAACGATTTCCGACTTGCAACCACTTGCGACAGAATCCTAAAACCGAGGATTTGCAACAATAAAGAAGTGGACAAGTCCACACCCAGGCACAGAGCTGTGACTGATTGCCGTTTCCACAGCAACGGTGTCGTCCCTCCGGATATTAACAGTAGACGGTGCTGTCTCTAAACTACGAGGGAGTAGGGTTGCAATTGATTTAAACAATTATAAAACAATTATAATCAAGAATTTAATTTAACAAAACATATTGATTAATCGATCACTATTTTGAGCATTAGAGGTGAAAAGTAAAAAAAAAGAAAATCCAAAATAGTGAAAATGGCCAATCTACAAGCTTACAATGTGTTGCATTGTGACACGTTGTAACATTGTAGAGCTGCTATTTTCACTATGTTTGCATTGTGGTTAATCGATTTAATCAAAGAAGAAAAAAAAGAAAAAAACTACGCTTCTCGATTATTCGATTCATGGACAAAGTCATGTTAGAATAATAGCTAAGGAAGTAATGGATAGTTGCAGCCCTAAACTGGACGGTGACAGACGGTCAGGCCTGGATTAACGAACGCACGAGCTCACGGGGCAGCAGCCCGGAGGCCTGAAGCTCCAGGGGGCCCGGGCACCAAACCCCTGGCAGCACCAATCAACAACGTTCTTTTTTTCCCATCCCGTGCCATCATCGTGCCTTTTTTTTTCCCATTTCGTGTTCATTTTCCCAGAACAAATACCAGCTCTCGGGCGCCCGATGGCCTAGTGGTTAAGGCGCATACCACATATAATCTGATGCAGCCTGACAGCGAGTCCCGAGCCAGACACCTGATTCGGATGCTATCAGTTCTCTCCAAGTTCACAATGCATCACAACGCAGCACGTTGTGAGCTTGCTTGTTACATTTTGTCTTGAACAAAGTGAACTGTGCAGCACAGTTTGTCAAAACAACTTGAGTTTCCACACAAGTTTGTTTCCACATCTTCAGCAACCAAATGTGTGCAACTCATCCGAGGGAGATTAAATCTGTATCAATTCTTTATACCTTTGATATGATGGCCAAGAGATGGAATTAGCATGTCAGGGATTTTAAATCTCTGCTAATTAGAGCTGTGAAAAGCTTGAATAGAAACTTAATTTTTCCTTTGTAGTGTAGAACTTTGTTCTTGTAATTCTCTTTAAACAAGGAACCAAATTTGACATGCTTTCCCCATATTTAGGTGCGTTTATAGACTGCCAAAGGGACTAAGTAGATCTTTGTTGTTCCCTGTGTTGATTTTGTGTTTTGAGCCTCGTCTTCTATTCCCATTTCTTCCTTTTGGCGCTTGTTCTTTTTCATAGCCTGTGTTACTCTGTGGATATGCAGCACGGGCAGCGCTCACCCGTACAAAGAGAAGCTGCACAGCAAGTGAACAAACTCACAAAGGCCCATATACTACGATACAATCTATTGTAGGTGCATGTGTTCAAATAATGCACACAGCAGCAATCTGGTGTGAGGAAAGAGAGACAATGGGAGGTGCGGATCATACAGTAAAACTGCGGTAAACAACGGCCAGGCTTCAATGCTATTCTCTGCGGCACTCTGCTGAAGACAGTCAGCTTCTGGACTCCTGTGGTCTGTTTGTTTGCTTTGTACACCAGCTGGACGTGCGATAACAGACGATGGTAGCGGACAGGTGAGGGGACGCTGGTCAGGAGATAGGGAGAGGCAAGAATGACATGCAGGAAAAAACAGCTGCACTTTTGCCTCGTTAAAGGGACACAATCACCTTTTGAAGTGCACTTCAGTTCATTGTTGATGGTTATAGTCTATGGAAACAATTCCATTTTTATGATACAGTCCATATTGATGGAGAAAATGCCCTGGTGGCTGTTTTGGTCTTTCTGTGTTACCGCAATTCCCATGATGCATTGTGCTGTTGCAAGCACCAGTGTGTAGCCATATTACAGGATAAGCATCAAAGCAGTCAGGCACTCCAAAGTGAAAAACTCAATGAAGAAGGAATCCTATATTAAAATTGCCTTGAGGGTGGATAGTGGGTGGGCATCAGGCCGGCCTGAAAATCTAGTATCAAATAATCTTTTATTATCGCGGCTGTAGACTATTTTCACTATTTGACGTAGGCTGCAATGAAGAATATGGGTTAAGTGGTTCAATGTTCTGTACAAAATAAAACGACTTAATGTACTTCTACCTGATTACTTAAATGAGCTAAGATACCAATCAGACAGATTATTTACATCTGTGCATGCTGTAACTGTCTCTGCTTACACAGAAAAATGCAGTCTGAACATGATGTTCTACTTGAAACACAATAGAACCGCTGGTCCCAGAGGTACTGACCCACTTGCTGCAAACGATCAATTAGCAGAACACGGATCAATTGTGTCGAAGGCTGTTATTACAGCAACTTCGATTTCGGCATTCGGGCCATTTGTAAGCAGTTAAAGTAGGCAAACCCCCCCCCCCACAAAAAAAACTAAACAACAACAACAATAAGACAGACTTCTATGCTGCATTCTTTAAACTTTTGGAGGTAAAAGCAGAACAAAAGATAACAGCTGTAGGCTAATTGTTTTAGATGGAGCTGTTTTCGGGAGATGCTTAGAATTAGACCCCCACCCTTTTTTAAAAAAAAGAGTTGATATAAGATCCTTTCAAAGCTCAAATCAATGCCTACTTTGGAGATTTGACACTAGCTTCTGCAAGCTCAAAACGTGCCGCGAAGCTTGTAGATCTGCTTCTTTTGCTGTTGTTGAATTTGAATCCTGAAAAGTAACTGTTTTGAGGTTTCCACCCGACAGAGATGATAATAATTACTCGTATAATCCAAAATACGAGTAACTGATCCAAACTTTGATACGGGAAACAAAACAGTCACATGACCAAGATGTGCTTATTCATGAAGAAGTTTAGAAACGGAAAAGGAAATGGAAGTTGAAAGGGAGAATGAAAGGGAAGTCAATACCAGCCCTGTGTGTAACAGACGTCTTCAGTCTTTACAAGGAGGAACAGAGGCATTTTCAAACTTGGAAACAGAAAGATGAAAATGAATACATTACACATGACTCACTGCAGCATAAAGCTATTTATTTATAAAGGCTCTGTTCTCCAGCACACATCAAAGAGAGACTGACACCGACTGTGTGCGTGTGTGTGTGTGTGTGTGTGTGTGTGTGTGTGTGTGTGTGTGTGTGTGTGCGTGCGTGTGTGCGTGTGTGCGTGTGTGCGTGCGTGCGTGCGTGCGTGTGTGCGTGTTGGTATATTCAGGAGACGTGCGTGTGCTATGTGTGCTTGCGTGTGAAAGAGGAAATGACAGCCCCAAAGGTCAGAATATTGAACTGAAATCATCATTTGAAATATGAGTAAACCACAGATAAAATTCATTGTAAAAAAAAGTGCAGCTCTCTGTCAACAAATAAAGCACACCTTTATTAACTATACTGAGATATATCAGGATGCATGAAAACAGCTCATTTGGGCTTTTGTAAGGAAACTGACATGCATATGACCTATAATCCAGTAGAAATACACTAAACTACCCCGAAACTCCTTGACAAAGGAACGGCAATCTGAAACTTTTATGTACACATATAATGCATGGAATTACAGCATATTGTCAATATTCATTATTGAAAGCTTATCTCCAATTAACACTTTTCCCCCCAAATTTAAAGATGTTTCATGATTCCAGGGGTTGCATATACTTATTTTTAAAAAAGTCGTTTTGTTTGTTTGCTTATTAGTTTTACTTTACAATTACTTGTATCATGCACATTCTTAAGACTAGGAAGAAAATATAAGAATAATGTAGATTTTAAGCATTTTTAAGCAGGTTTTACTTTTTAATGTCACCAAAAACTTTGTAAGCTCTACAAATATGTTTTCATGGATGACAGCTCTAGGTTTTCACACAAGAACATCTAATTAATGAGGTCGTTGGACCAAGCCAAGCTATTTGCAAAGGGATTGTTGAATATAAAAGTACACGGTTAAAAGTTGAGCAAATTACCCAAGTTGAAACATATTTATCAAAACCCGCCAATATTATTTAAGACATTTCTCTAATGTTAGTTCCCTCCCAACTCGTTATAGTGAGCAATTTACCAATTCACCCATTCTGATAAACACGCTGTAGGCAATTAAGCAATATGTCCTATATATCAGATTAGCCATATTAGTGCTTAATAGATCATATTGCTTAGCATCATTATCCATTATTGAAATATTTGGTTGGCATTTAATATGCGATGTGATCCTGGTCTTGATGTTAATAATACATGATAAGCACATGAATCGATTTCCTTCCCCTATTTGCACGTACTAGTGTGTGATGTCACTGTAGCTAAAAATAATAACACATGCAGGCAAGGCAGGAATGACACAGGATATATCAGAAGCACAGGCACTGCTCTTTAAAAACAATAACACAGGGGGTTTACACTACTTTAAACATAATGAAAACACTATCAGGTTCCATTAAAAATATAGATTTTGTTTTCAATAATAATAATAATAATAAAAAAAATACTAAAAGAGCATCAAACCAACTACTGGTTAGAGAGTGACCTCAACTCTCTTATTTTGACAAATATCTCAATATACCACAAAATCTGATATTCTATCACTAGAAACAGAGAATCAGGGCCCGCAAACATAACATTGAAGTAGCGTAACGTATTTCTGATACCAACAAGTGCCGAAATCCGTAAAAACCACGTCCCCCTGGGTCATGAATTGTTTTTCCGTTCAAAAATACTGTACTCTATATAGTTGTTTATTAAATGACAGTGGACAATAAAGTTTGTTAATGTATACAGAAGTTGCTTCAACTTACTGGACCGTATGTGACGTGTAGCCATAACACACAGGTCTTAACCGTATGTAGAAATGAGTGTGTTTTCTGTGCGTCTATGTACTGTAATCTGAGGCCAGCCTTGCAAACCATATGAGATTATATATCGTCGCTGTCAGTGGAAACCTCCTATGTCCATATTCTTAATTATCGCCCTGCTTGATCATACTACAGCGTCACGTAATTCAAATCCTTAAAAGTAACAGTTTTGGACATTATGACGTTTCCACTTGACAGAGACCATAATGTTCATCACAGTGGTAGAAACCAAACCCATGTCTCTGCGTGCGCGGTAAGGCTAACGAGGCTAACGGAAATGACATTTCAGACGATATTTTGTCATTTTTGTCAAGCAACACGGTTCAAATGTCTGTTTGCCGCAGCAGCAAACTGCAAAATGTACGATTGACTGTAAGCCTAATTTGTGCAGCAGCAAGCCCATACTGCAAAATGTGTGTTTCAAAATATCCCACACTCATAATGTGGGTCAAAGTATATTTTGCATGGCCATGATACAGTATACTGTATATACTGGATAAAACTATATATTTCTAGGCTGCAAAATACATTTGAAAGAATGTTTTGGGGGAATATTCTGTTTGTCTGAATTAGATATGTCTTAGTTTATGTTGAAAGGTATATAGAAGGACAAATGACTGCAGACTTTCCTGTCAAAGACAAGCCATGAGCTTTATGATGGCCTGTGACTTGAGTTAGTCATAAGTGGATTTATGTAGTTTTAACCACTTAGCCACTTAAACGCCATGTGGTTGAGCAGAGTCCCTCAGGGCTCTATGCTAGTGTCTTTTCAGTTTTTTTGTTATTGTGGGGAAAGCTTTTGCTGAAAATAGCAGATCGACAAGCTCACAACGCGACGCGTTGCAAGCTTGGCGATCTTTCTGAGAAAGCTTCCCCGACAATACGGATGCTGGGGTTTAAGTGTTTAATAATACTTAGTCCGGATTCTCAGGGCTCTAGTACTAGACCCCATCCTGTCTTTGCATTACACAACATGTCTTCGCCCCAGAATAGGGATGTTGAGGTTCAAGTGGTTAAAATGTTGTAACATGGAGTGATTTTACATGAGAACAGCTAGGGTGCACAAACATGCTGATTGGTTTGGCTCTTTAGCATTCTGCAAAGGCAGCGACACGCGGCGAGCTCATTATAAGGGAGCTGGCATGCAGTCGTGTTTCATACTGTGAGGAACTCCTGACATATCATGGGGCTTGCAAGGCTGCACTGTAGGACTCCGCTGTAGGAACAAAAACCAAAAAAATGCTTTTAACTCTAATCCGTGGCTCAGTTCTGATGTCTCATTAGCCAAATAAATCAACCAAAGCCATCTGGCAGGACATTAGAGTTAAAAAGTGAAAATCCAGCCTATATATCACATGGTAGCCTGTACTCTAAAGCCTGCAATGTGGGTGCAAATTGTTATCTTAAAGTGTTATCTTATTCCTTCTTCTTCTTCTTCTTCTTCTTCTTCATATTCTTGTGTTGTGTCACTCCAAGAACGGTCTTGCATCTCCCTGGGATGTGGCTTTGCCTCCTTGCTCCTCCTAGTTCTTCTCTTCCTTCCCTTTTCCCTTCTTGCCTGGCAGAAGACAACAACAAAGGCATTATAATTACATAGATACCATTCGTTTACAGAACAATACACAGTGCTCAAGTTTTATGCTAGAAATTGATCATCCATTTTCCTAGTGCAAGAGGTTCGGGCCGCATAGCTGCCCGAACCTACGTCGCCCCACTGATAAAAAATAAATAAATAGCAAAAGTAGCAGATCTACAAGCTCACGCCGCGTTTCGAGCTTGTAGAGCTGCTACTTTTGATGCTTTTGTGTGACACTGTAGTATGATCAGGTAGGGCGTTAATTTACGAAAAAACACAAAAAGTTAAAATATGGAGATAAGACGTTTCTCCCCGACAGCAACGATATTAACACTTACTGTACCAGCCAATCATAAGCGAGTATTTTACATGGCCATAATGTCGAGACAGGCATGAACCATCAAAGTGAAATACGGTCTAACCTTTGGTCTTAGTCTTGGTTTTGCTGGGACAGGGTTTGGAGACAGAGATAGTTTGTTGGCACTCTGTACCAACAAACAGGGCCTTCTTCAGTGTCCCTGTCCGGGTCCGAGAGCCAGAGGTTGCGTCACATTCACCCCAGCTGCCAAAGCGATACTTGCAGTCAGCTAAAACGAGAGAGCAGAACCAATGTTAGACAGACAGACAGACAGACAGACAGACAGACAGACCACCAACATTTCCATACCATGGTATTTCCATACCATACCTGTGTGTGTGTGTGTGTGTGTGTGTGTGTGTGTGTGTGTGTGTGTGTGTGTGTGTGTGTGTGTGTGTGTGTGTGTGTGTGTGTGTGTGTGTGTGTGTGTGTGTGTGTGTGTGTGTGTGTGTGTGTGTGTGTGTGTGTGTGTGTACTTGTATTACTATACAGGGATTCATCAGTGTTTTATGGTTAAAAAAATAATTCTGAGCAATTAATACAAGATTTAGGTTGGGGGTTAGGATTGGGGTTAGGTTTAGGGGTTGTGGTTGGAGTTAGGCCTGGTTCATAGTTAGGTGTGTCTGTGTATGTGCATACGTGCGTGGGTGTGTGTGCTTGTATTACCTCCAAAGTCTTTCTTCCAGTTGCAGGGCACTTTACATTTCATTTTTCTGGTTTGCTGCTCACATGAGCCCTCCCTGAACCCCGCGCCACAGTCTCCGTTGCTAGGGACACAGTTGCCATAACGCCACTCAGCGCATTCCGTTCCCGACTTGGGAGCTTTGGTTTTATCTATAGTGAAGAGTGGGGGGGGGGGGGGGGGACATCAAATGTTATTTGTTTACTTTTATCAACCATTTATTTTCCAATTAAGTGCATGCATGTGTAGTGATTTGTGGCGAGCTGGGATTGAACTCTAGTCTCCCACTCGGCAAACCGGTGCACAACCTACTGTGCCAATAAAGCTGAGCCCGATTGGCAGAGTTGTTGTGGCCGGGTCTTGCCTGGGGCACTACACATGCATAGTGTTTACCATGCAGCAACATCATGGTTCAAGATGAAAAGGCTAAGGACTGGCGTACATAGCCGAGGTGCTCAACGTCATTGCTCACTTCTCCAGGTACTTTCCCCTCCCAGATATATGGAGGAATACCCAACGCACAGATGTACTGTAAACAATCAGCGGCCCTCAACTCATCGATCAGTTCATGAGTCATATCGTCTCTGTCGGGTGGATGTCCGAAACTGTTACTTTTCAGGATTCAAATTCAAAAACAGCTAAAGTAGCAGATCTACAAGCTACGAGCTTGCAGATCTGGTACTTTTGATACTTTTGTGTGACGCTGTAGTACGATCCAGTAGGGCATTAATTTATAAAACGAGAGAGAGAGAGAGAGAAAGAGAGAGAGAGAGAGAGAGAGAGAGTCATAGCCATACCTTTCTTGTTTTTTCCTCCTGCTGCCACCATAACGGCCATGAGGGACACCAAGAGTATCACCAATACACCCCTCATTCTGTAACACACACACACACACACACACACACACACACACACACACACACACACACACACACACACACACACACACACACACACACACACACACACACACACACACACACACACACACACACACACACACACACACACACACACACACACATTCAAGAGATCATCATTAAAACAGGTTCACATGAATCAAGTCCATCAGTAAAGCCCTTCCTGTACTCCCTGGATAGTTCTCATATGAGATCATTGTGTGATTCTACTCAGTGCTCTTAGAATAGTCTAGCATCCCTTTTCTGGTCACGTCATAAATAAGCGAACAATCGGTGAAAATAGCTGATCTACAAGCTCACACAACATGCTGCCATGTGAGATTGGTGTACATGGAACAAGGGAACCAGGGGACCTGGTACTGCCAGACCCCTAGTGGTTGAAATCTGAATGGCCGGAAATCTGAATGGTTTCTAAATTACGTCACGCTAAGCTTGGCCAATCAAAAAGAGGGACATGTAAGAAAACGTTTTCGTCCATATATGGACGAAAACGATAGCAAAAGGGGACCGACAAAGCCTCATGTAGGCCTGACCCCCTGGGTCTGGCAAAAAAGGAGGGGACCAAGTACAAACCCTGGGGGACCCCGGTCGATGAAGTATACTCTGCTGTATACAGGGTATACGTGGTTAACAGCCACGGCAGGAGTCGTAGGACTGAAGACTATATGCAATTATACAGCACAAAAACTAAATAACGAAATGATATAATAAACGGAACATTTATTATGCATTGTATTAGTAAAAAAAAGAGAAAAATCTTTGAGCTTTCTTTGAGATGCAAGCTTGTGAAAATACACTGATTGTTAAATCAAAAACAAGAGAGCTGAGTGATAGTGTGAATTGTTTGACTACTGGAACTTTTCATGTTATGCAGATGGAGAATATTATTTTTGGAATGTCATGAATTATGAATGAATGCGTTATTCTGTATCGTTGCCGCACTGCAAGAGCATCGTGAAGTGTTGCTCTGTTTACAGCTCTCTGAACCTTAAAATAGATACTAGATTTTTCAATACTACTATAATCTGTTAGCACTGAAGAATCATTTATACAGTACGTGTAAATTTGATGTAATAGGTTCAGTACATTAAAAAGTGACTTTTTCAATGGCCGGCAATGCATATAACACGTCAATTTACACATCTGTTTTACTAGTGAGTACTGATGATGTAATCAACCCTTTATCGCCTGAAAATGCATGTCAACTAATGAGCATACCGCTATTAATGACCATTTAGTACATGTCCATTTTACAACCTCAAAATACACGTGAAACTCCCTAACAACCTAGAATCATTAGTTGTTTATAAAAGCCATAGCATGCAGTACAGCTACAGTACCAACCACTCATCTGGGGACTGCCATAGTTTGCATGTGACCCATTACATTGGGTCTCCCATGAGAGTAGGCCTATACTACCCGCATACCACTACTCGGTTGCATCAACAGAGAGAGAGCTTCCACCTGGGGGACGCTAGCAGCTCATTTATGGTAATAATCTGAGAAGGAAATGATGAGCAAGCTATGGTCCCTGTCGTTCCTTATTACAGGAGTGTTCAGCATCTAATAAAGACGGTCCTTATTGTGATTATTGTGGTTCTTTTACTACTACTACTACTACTACTACTACTACTACTACTACTCCATTCGTTTAGCTATTAGTACGCTTCCATTTTACACCATCAAAATACATTTACTGTACACCTCTCTAACAACCTAGAATCTTTGCAGTTGTTTATGAAACACTATAGCATACAGTAGCTCATTATCATCATCATCACCTTCCTAATACCAGCCATTCTCTATTTCCTTTGGCTCCTATCATATTTTACTGTCTTACTTTAAAAGGCAATATAATATCTGCACAATACCTCAGCAGCAAAATGGTCCCCAAAGAACAATGGTGATCCATATATCAGTGTTTCCCTCTTGTAATCCTACACCAGTTCAAAACCAGCCTATTCCCACCGAGAGAGAGGAGATGGGGGGTGGGTTATTTATTTGTGTCCATAGGCATAAAAGGTTTGTTCAGACCTTTGTAATGACCAGAGGCTGGGCTCAAGGTCAAAGGTTAATTGGAGCAAAGGGTCAAAGGGACAGTAATGATTCAGTGTGTCAGCTATACAGAACACTTCATCCTGCTTTTATTTATTTATCTTAAACACATTAACCCTAGGGGACCCTATTTTGGGCATGCCATGAGTTAAGGTTACAACAATTATGAAATTCAAGTTAGGTTTAAGGTGAGGGTGAAGGGTTAACATTAAGGTTAGTTTTTAATTTAAGGGATAGGGATTTTGAGGTTAAGATTAGGGTTGGGTTAAAGTTATGTTGAGCCGCAGGTTAAGTTAAAAATAAAAATCTGAATTGTTTGACTACTGGAATTTTTAATGTTATGCAGGAAGAGAATAATATTTTTGGAATGTCATGAATTATGAATGAATGCATTATTATGTATTGTCGCTGCACTGCAAGAGTGTTTTGCTCTGTTTTTGCCTCTCTGAACATTAAAATAGATGTTTGGATTACATTTTTACAATAAAAAGTAAAAATAATGTATATGTGTAAATTAGATGTAATAGGTTCAGTACATTAGGATGTGCCCTTTTCAATGGCTGGCAATGCATAATACTTCAATATTCATGTCTGTTTTACTAGTGAATACTGTTCACCCTTTTTTAAATATATACCATGGTCAGTGAAACTTTATTCCTTGTGTAGACTGTACACAGCGCTGTTTCTTCTTGTGGAGGTGATGGTAGGAGAAATTCACAGCACACAAGAAGGCTGAAATGCTTATTCTTTTTATTCCTACAAACATTGTGAACAATATGTTTTGCTTACTGCTTCATCAGGTTTATTTCAGGACAAACTTTGAAATATTTCAAAGTAGACATCAAAATCAATCTAAGCTATGTTTTGACATAGTGGGATAATGAGCAAATCTACCACTTGCCGTCATTGTACCTTCTATACTCATTAAGAGGGTTTTCGATGGTATTTCAAACACAGTCATACATAATATTATAAATACTTGTTGTTTTTCCTGATGCCTTCAAAACCGCTATTGTCCAATATCTACAGAAGCCTAATTTAGATTGTTGTTGAGTTGTAAGCAATTACTACCAATATCAAACTTCCCTGCACTTGAAAAAGTTATTTTCAATCAAATAAACAACTTCTAAATTAGAACAATCTTCTAGAGACATTTCAGTCAGGTTTCAGAGCTAATCATAGCGCAGAAACTGCTCTCAATAAGACAGTTAATTATCTGAGAGTTGAGTTGATGCTAATAAAGTATCTATTCTAGTTCTTCATTAAAGTGTAGGTTTTGACAAAAGTACCATGAAATCCTCATAAATTGCCTCATAAATTGGTTCCAATCATAACACATTTTTCCATTAAGTCTTGGAGAACATGTGCCAAAAAGAATATGACATAACTTTTAGTGTTGAACAAGTGAGCTGCCTTGTGCCTTTGCTGTTCTCACTATAATTTGCTTCCTCTAAAGGTGAAGTCACAATGATCATGTCATAATGACATTTAGAGAGATGACATCTGACCTCTCCACACTTCTCTTCACTTTTCCAGAATTTTCCTTGTAAAGTATTCCCCCCCACTTTGTCGTTCCTGATTTGAGGCCAATTCACACCTGGCACCATTTCACACTTGGCAAATCCTCCCCTTTGTCTGCGACAATGCTTGGACAATCCATTGATGTTGGCCAATGGCAGGGTCTCTGAAACTTGGGAATGTCACATCTATAGGTGATGCCTTGTTACTTGTATTTTATTTTATTTTTACTTGATTACATCTGGTTATTCCGGTACCATTATTTATTTATTATCTTGCTATTGTATTGTGTGTGTTAGCACAGTCTTTACGGCACATGTCCCACCAATATTTGGCTGCTTGTACCTGTATGTGACAAATAAACCCCTCTAGATTATTGATTCATTAATTTTAGCATCTGTTGAACCAAACGGTGCAGATGCAATCAATACATGAGTAATAACTTTATGCAAAAGTTAAATGATTAGGATTATGAGTTAATGAGGCAGGAATTGTATTATTTGGCTCCAAATAAAAAAAAGGAATGAGCTCTTTAAAACACTTGGCAACCTGTCCCTTCCTTGATCAAACCAGAAGTAGCAAGCCTTTTAAGTTCCATAATAAATAAAATGACAAAATCAGCATTGTTTCATCTCAGAAATATTGCCAAAGTATGCCATTTCTAGCTTAGTAAAATGCTGAAAAACATATCTGAAGTAGGTTGAACTACTGCAATGTGCTTTGGCTCTTTCCTAAAAGTCCATTGAAACGTTACAGCTTATCCAGAACTCTACTACTAGACTGCTAAAAGAAACAAAAGAAGAGAACACAGCGATCTAGTCTAGACTACACTGACTCCCTTGGTGTCTCAATTAAAGTCCATCTATTGGTTTATTAAACTCTCAATGGGTTATGGTCGGCCTGCATCCCAGACACCCTGTCGTTTTATGCTCCTTCATGAGCTTTAGATCTACTGCAGCCTTATCGTTTTAGCCTTGCCTTTTTTGCGCAGCACTGGGAAGAGCAGTGTACAGTACGTGGTCCTCTGCATGTGTTACTTACTTCACCCTGGTGAAACACCTCACTGCCAGGTGATAAAAAGAAGCGGCTGACGACTTCATGTGTATCGGAGGAGACGCATGCTCATCTACGCCCTCCAAAACCAACCAGTAGGTGTCAACAAAGACAGGATATTGGTATAATTACTAAATTGTGAGAAAGAAAAAAAAGCTAATGAAAAAAACAAGTTTATAACAAGACCAGGAGACCTGGTTCTGCCAGACCCAGACTTCACATGACGTGTCAGCCTATGTCTATGCCCATGTATGGACGAAAGGGGGACAGACTTTTATGGCTGGGGCCTAAGGACAAAGTGACACCAAAACCTTTTTTTTGCCCATGTATGGAGAAAACAGGTACAAAACATGCCCATGTATGGACGAAAGGGGGACAGACTTTTATGGCTGGGGCCTAAGGACAAAGTGACCAAAACCTGTTTTTTGCCCATGTATGGGGAAAACAGGTACAAAACATGCCCATGTATGGACGAAAGGGGGACAGACTTTTATGGCTGGGGCCTAAGGACAAAGTGACACCAAAACCATTTTTTTGCCCATGTATGGGGAAAACGGGTACAAAACATGCCCATGTATGGACGAAAGGGGGACAGACTTTTATGGCTGGGGCCTAAGGACAAAGTGACCAAAACCTGTTTTTTGCCCATGTATGGAGAAAACCGGTACAAAACATGCCCATGTATGGACGAAAGGGGGACAGACTTTTATGGCTGGGGCCTAAGGACAAAGTGACCATGCCCATGTATGGACGAAATAGGTACAAAGCCTCATGTAAGCCGACCCCTTGGGTCTGGCAAAAAAATCAAACCTTCACAGGTTGAAATGAAAATAATTGCGTGTACCTGTTCAAACTGGTTGGAATTCAGATATTCCGTCAGCTTTGAACCTCAACTGTTGACAACGCAAGGTCTTTAAGAACAGGCCAAAGGACAGCGTAGCGTCTTGGTGGCCTTAGCTAGCACCATGCTCTGTTTATCTCATTGAGGGTTTATCTCCCTCCGCTCCCCTCCCCTCCCCTCCCCTCCGCCCCTCTGCCACTGTGATATATGGCTCTGCTCTCTCTCCACATTCTTTGGTGGTGTTAGTGCACAGCTTTGTTGCAAGGTAACACAAGTCGTGTGTTTACGTTTACTCTCTGATATACCCATGTGGGCCCATTTATACGTTTAGGACTGATTGATGTAAAATAAAAACTCAGGAGGCTGTGTGGGTTGAAAGCATCCGTCAAATGATGTGTTTACGCCCCACACGTAGAATAAACATTACAAAAAGCCTAGCGTGTTTATAGAGAGGCCGGTGTAATGATACAAAGGGAAGCTGAGTACGTGGACATCACTGTCAGATGTGAATAATTACACAGCCAGTCAACAAAGTCCACGCAGACATCCACAGAATGGAGAGAGATAGAGAGACAGAGAGAGAGAGGGGGAGAGAGACAGAGAGAATAAACTGACTGTCTTACTAGAGGAAACAAAGGGAAAGAAGAAAAGAAAAGGGAAAAAAAGGAAACGCAGTGGGGGGAAAAGGAAGAGAGTGACGGGGA
Source organism: Gymnoscopelus braueri (assembly GCF_963280865.1). Taxonomy (NCBI): domain Eukaryota; kingdom Metazoa; phylum Chordata; class Actinopteri; order Myctophiformes; family Myctophidae; genus Gymnoscopelus; species Gymnoscopelus braueri. The sequence continues at coordinate 21,309,571 of NC_137626.1, read as the reverse complement.
CAAAGTGAGCGAGACAGATAAAAGGAGACAGAGAGACAGACTGAAAGACAGCAGCATAAAGACGGAAAGAAAGAGAGAGAGAGAGAGAGAGAGAGAAAGGGGGCAGCGAGGGTGAGAGAACTGTCTGGGACAAGCACATTACCCATAATGCACCTCCCCCCTCTTCTCAGAGAAGCCAGTGACCGAGAAACACTGTGACCACACAGCGGGGAGTTTGTGTGTGTGTGTGCGTGTGCGTGTGTGTGTGCGTGTGCGTGCGTGTGCGTGTGCGTGTGGGTGTGAGTGTTTGTGTGTGTGTTTGTGTTTGTGTGCGTGCCTGATAATATGGGACATGTAACAAAAGCTAAGGAAACATGTCGGCCTGCCCTACATTCATAAGGTGATGCATTTGTTCCCCTTCTGGTCAGCTGTAAATTGGCTTTTTTCTATCTTTGGAAGCTGTGTTCAAAAATGCATTCATCATTGCCCCCCCCCCCCCTCTCTCTCTCTCTCTCTCACACACACACACACACACACACACACACACACACACACACACACACACACACACACACACACACACACACACACACACACACACACACACACACACACACACATTCTCAGAAAAAAAGTCTCAAAACACATTCATGAACATGATTCAGACTGTCCATTGACAGTGGGACACACTGCTTGTGTCCAACTGTCCGTGCATAGACTGCATATAGCTGCATCATCGTGGGATCTGGTTCTCGCGTGTCAAACCCTCTTCTGTGCACTAACGTCACAGAAAAATGCCGTAAAAACAGACCAAGGGCAAAGATTCTCCAAGTACTGTACAAGCCCAGAGATCTTCTAAGATGTTCAACACTCGCGCATGCACACACTCACGCATGCACACACACACACACACACACACACACACACACACACACACACACACACACACACACACACACACACACACACACACACACACACACACACACACACACACACACACACACACACACACACACACACAGAAACGGGAACCAAAACAGCCTCATGAAAATAAACATTTGAAAATGTTTCTAATTGGTCAAGAGATTTAATATTTGAGGAAATCTCAATTACAACTCTAAGATGTTGTTTTTTTGTTTGCCGGCGATGCCCATGAAACCCTTTCAAAACACATTGTTAAACCAATCCAACACCATGTCTGGGTGTTGTATTTTGGAGACCCAATGATCAGTTTTACACTGCATGGTCGTTACCACGCTGTTTTACATAAAGAACTGACAGTGAATTCCTGCAACCGAAACTTGAATATTCTGAGCACATAATTAGAAATGCTGGGGCAGGGTGGAGGATAACTGCTTCAGAGCGTGTGTGTGTGTGTGTATGTATGTGTGTGTGTGTGTGTGTGTGTGTGTGTGTGTGTGTGTGTGTGTGTGTGTGTGTGTGTGTGTGTGCGTGTGCGTGTGTGTGCGTGTGTGTGTGCGTGTGTGTGCGTGTGTGTGTCTGTGTGTGTACGTGGGACTGCATGTGTTGCTCTTGACTGTATAATTAGATATTTTGAAAAGCGGCAGAACAGAATTGACTTTATATCTGTCCCAACATGGCCCACTGTTGGAGCGACACACACACACACACACACACACACACACACACACGAGAGAGAGAAACTGAAATGGTTCATCTCAGGCCACATTGCTGTTATCCCTAAAGCCCCCCCCCCCCCCCCCACACACACACACACACACACACACACACACACACACACACACACACACACACACACACACACACACACACACACACACACAGAGGTGAATGTGACCCTGCTGAGAGACATTTTTTTGTCATTTCACTTTCCCTTTGTATCTCCGCCACCCCTCACGGTCTCTCTTCCTCCGTTCCTCTCTCTCTCTG
>NC_137626.1:21262678-21302678 GCF_963280865.1 Gymnoscopelus braueri | reverse complement strand
GATCTCCCACGTATGGTGGATTTGCCAAGGACTCTTATCTCATCTGCCAGATTGATAATCATATTCCCATCAAATCCTATTCATATTCCTGCTTTAATTTCATGCTCATTGAAAGGGGCTTAACGAAATAACAAAAACAGGGTTCTCTGAATCTGATTGCATGGCAACAGTTTCATAACAGCTACAGTGTCACACAATTCTAATGTGAGTTCATGCTTTCACTTTTCTTCAGAAAGTTCTTGTTAGTATAGCAACAGTGATGTCAAAGGAATCATTTTGTTGAGGTGCGACCGATGCACCCTGACTGTGCGTGACATAAAAAAATCTGACATTTTGTTCACAATGGACGAAAGATGCAACACAGCAGTGAAGTGTTTTTGAGATGTCCTCTCATAGCAGTGAATCAGAGTTCAAGACTAAAGGTCCTTACACACCGGCGAATGTGCGAATATACGCAAAATTCGGACTCGTTCCGAATAATTAAAAGACGCTTTTTCGCTTCACGAAACTGATGTGGACGCTTGCATTGACTTTATAAGGTTTTAAAAAAAAACGTATTTATTCGCATGAAGAATTCGCCCCGGTGTGTAAGGACCTTAAGAAGTCTTTTTGCTCTACTCCTTACTTCAGTCTTTAGAGCCAACTCCTGGGGGAACGATTGAAAAAGCTCACAGCCTTAAGTCTAGAGGAGTATTAGTTGGGTAGCCAGTCAAGGCTATGATATAAGAAGATTTTTTTTTGATTGATTGAAATACTTTATTTAGAAAGACATGGAAACAGTGATCCGATTTTACAAAGGTCGCAGTCATTCAGAAATAGTTGTCCATAAGCTGGTCCACCTGGCTCTCATTAACTCCAATGTATTCCACCGAACTCTCGGCTGCAGTTTCCTCCCAGTGTCCCAATGCGACGGCGATGCCTTCGTACTCGGCGATGCCTTCCCGAGCGTTCCTAGATATCTAGCACGTTTGATATTTGTCTTTGTCGCCGACTGAACATCATACATGAATGTGGTTGCGATCACTCTGCGAGGAGATCTACACAGAATGTATTGACAGAAAATAGGTCATAACATGTATACGGTGGATTTTTATGAAGCATGAGCTTTTAGTTGGGTTAAGTTTAAGGGTCTGAACATTCAAAACCAAACCCTGGGCCTTTTCACGACCCGGCCACAGTTGGAAACTATTTGTTTATAGCCCTGAAGCAGCCTTGCACCTGAGTCAAACATGAGCATCTTTTGAAGGCCAACATCCTGAATACTTCAAAAATCATGGTTAAGAGAGAAGATTGTTATGCTTTTGAAGTTTCTCTCTTAAATCTCCAGAGCATGACGATTCATTGGTGCAGTGGTGAGGTCAGCCGGAATATTTTAGAGATGCACTTTTGTAGGCTGTAAGCTACTGTGTTTCTGCTCTCTAACGAGCTTGGCTCTTTAGCTGACTGGTAACGAACGCACCTTGTAGGTTCGCCTCCTGGCCGGAATTGACACTACACTTTTCGCTTAATGTCTCTTGCCCAATTACCCAAGCCAGTTATATACCACAGTATACAACTTCTCACTAAATCCATGTACAGAATGGTAACCAGTGTGTTGTGTGTCTGGGTAGCGCAGTTGGTAAAACACTCATTGAATCACAAGGTTATGTGATCGATTCCGGCACTGCCAGCCCAGTGTAGCCCAGCTTGGGTAATTAACTAATAATGTCCCATTGCTGTGAGCAGCTGTTATTTATATATGGGTTTAATTTTGCACAGCCTTTTGTTTGGCTAGCTGACCCCATTCGTATCCATTCATTTCAACAGGTTTCCAGTGCACATTTCTCATTAACAATAGTGCCGATAAAATCAAATCAACTATTTGACTCAAAACATTATTACAATGTTTACAAGAATATTTGGACTAATATTCAAGCTTAACAATTAGATTTGTTTCAGTCTTACCTCCAGGAGTTAGCTTTAAAAACTGAAGTAAGTTCAGTGACTTAATACTCTGTGTTTTGAACTCCAAACCTCTGCTACGAAAGGCATGTTTTGTATTTTGTTTTGTATTTTTGTCTGTTATCTTGCATGCTCTTCGGTGACAGATTAGAGCCAGGTACAAGCTTGGAAAAAACCTTGTCCTTGTTTTTGAACGGCAAACCTTCCGTTGACAAAGCACTGGCACCACAGAGGAATGGGATATATTGTTTCCATCTAAATACTTAAATGTAGGGTAGTGATATTTTTTGGTTGAAAACAAAACGTTTTTTGTTAAAAGGTTAAAGCACTATATTCTGATAGTAATCGTTGCTATAGAGTATTTGTTCAGCCACAGGGGTCTCCATGTCTCTCCAGCTCTTTAATAAACAGAAAATACATTTTCAGGTGGATTGCAAATTGTATTTAATTTTATTTAAAAGTATTCCAGTGTCGGCCCATTTCTTTGTGTCATCACTTCCAAATTCATTTGTTTATGCTGTATCCTGTGTGAGTTTTCTCTCCTGATTGGATACATTTGGTATCCCGACCTGAAAATGGGTTTTCTGTTTACTAAAGAGCTGGAGAGACAAGGAGACTGTTCAATGTTACTGAACAAACACTCTTTAGCAATGAGTACTATCAGATTGTAGAGCTATTTAAAGGGTTAGTTCAGATTTTTTGAGTATTTTCTGTAGGAAATACTTACCATTAATGTAGTGGTTGCAAAGGTATTAATTGATTGCCCGAGTCCCGTGGTCCGAGTTCTGGTCCGGTTCTGATGAATATGAAGTAGTTCCGGTAGATTAGTAGATTTGGTGGGGGCCGCTCATTAAAAATAAATTAATTAAAAAAACTAGCATCATTTGTATTGTTGACCTATTTCTACCATATAGAGCAGGTTTCGTTCAATTTCGACCCCTCTGTCACATGGTACTATTGTTTGTGTCCAGAATCACTGCGCCGCGGCAGCCTACTCACTCACAAAATATATGAAACAAAAAATAGTACCATGTGACAGAGGGGTCAAAATTGAACGAATACTTTAACACTTATTTTAGTTTTTTGGGGGCATTTCTGGCACATCATGTTTAGACTTTTTCCACCCGTTTATTTCCATTCAAATGTACTGTTCTACCTTTTTCCACTTTGTTTTATTATATGTTTTAAATAATTTGTAACTAAACTAAACTAAACTAAACTTAAACACGTTGTGGTTCAATAAGTCATTGAAGGCAGTTTGGCCTCGTATTCTTCAAACCAACCAGGTTGTGTCTCATTAACAGGGGCGGACTGGCCATTTGGCATACCGGGCATGCCCGGTGGGCCGCTGGGCCATTTTTTTATTTTTTATTATTAAATTATTATTATTTTTTCGAAAAATTATTTTGCTCCCGTTTTAGGATTATTACGGTCATTTCCGCGCGGCCCAATTATTAGTTACGTTAATGTTTGGGCTGGGATGCTTTCCAGCAGTGGCCTCAGTGCGGCTGCAGAGTTCATGTGCAACCTATGCTTTACATAGAGACACACGGCCGGAAGCGGAAGGCCTACAAATCCACGCCCACTTTTGACACTCGGGGTCCGTTAGAACGATGAACTGCAGCTCTCAATGCAATCTCTATGAGAGGCATTGTAAAATACCGTCATTTCACTGGTTAACTACTGAGGCTGTAGCGATTTTTTTTGTGTTCTAATAATCTGTCCCATTTGTTTAATTTGTCCTTTTTAATGTCCCATATCTTTCATCTCGATATACTACCCACAATATACTATAATATACTCCATCAGTATGTTAAAACCGCTAGCATCGGAGATCCAGACTTTAAGTGGTCGCATCACGGACGCATCCCTTGAGGTTTTCAATACCCAGAAAACTGGCGAAAGTGGCCGTTTTCAATAGGTTTTGGTCATTATCTCTGGAACAGAAGGTCCAATCTGTTCAGTTCAAAGCTAGTTGGATGCGTGACTTTGAGGACATTAAGCACGCAATGACACATTTTCGGGTTATTTATTTTTTTAGGGGAGGCGAGATCTTAGTTGGGCAGGCGACCGCCTCTCCTGCCTCTACAGTGGGTACGCTGTCGGTCGGCGGTCGGCGCTCGTAAAGACAGTGATGTCACTGAAATGCCTGTCTGCTGTCTACCCTCTGCTGTGTTAGCATTATGGGTAACTCGTTAAAGTGGCAAATTAAATGTGAAACACATCAACTATTAAGAAAACAAGAAGATATGTTGACAAAGACACTCCATACATTTGGAAACATATTTTTATTTAAATCAATATCGTCTTCAGTTAATGCAGGATAATTTTAAAAGTAGGCTAACTTTCATATCCTCTCATAGGGAATGCATTGGCAGCTGCAGTTCATCGTTCTAACGGACCTCGAGTAGCGGCGCTGTCTCAAAAGTGGGCGTGAAATTTGTAGTCCCCGTGTGTCTCTATAGGGTTGCTGGGCTGAAACAGTGAACCCCCCCCCCCGTTGACAAAACAAACCCATTTCATACATTTCTTTGGCTATTCAAAAATAGCAGGTCTACAACTCATAGCCGCGCTATGACCTTGTAGATCAGCTATTTTTTTGAAAAAAATCGTGGAAAATGTGTGCAAATCTTTGAATATATATATAAAATAATGGTTGAAGTGGTTATACAGATGCGTTCCCGGTCTTGAAGGGTTAAGGCCAGTCCAAACTAATGCAACTCCTTGCAACATGCAACTACTTTGCAACTCTACTTGCAACCATCAACCACAAGGAGTTGCAATGTTGGCCTAGTTATCGTTTAGTCACAAGTTGTTGTTGTTGACACTTTTCATTGGATCAGTAGTATCACTGACGAAGTAGGGCGTTAATTTACACAACAAACAAAAGTTAAAACGCAGAGATAGGAGGTTTCTGCCCGACAGCGTGTAAATAAGGCCAGACATTGTAACTCCTTGCAAACTGTCATTGAGGAAGATGGTTGCAAGTATAGACGCAAGTAGTTGCATGTTGCAAGGAGTTGCCCGATGATATGACGCCTACATGTATTATAAGAAGCTCCTCAGTGTTCACAGACCACAGTTTGAACAACAAGACACTTCTCTGACTGACCTCTCTTCAACACTTTGAAACAGGTATCTATGCTTTTATTTTATTGGCTTTATTATATGATTGCTATCTTTATTATTATTAGTAGTAGTAATATTATTATTATTATTATTATTATTGTTGTATTCTCTATTATATGATTGCTATCTTTATGATTATTATTTATTGTTATTATTATTTTAATGTCTTTATTATATAGACATGCAATGATTGCTATCTAGAATATAGAGTTATTTAAGCCATTAAGACCTGAGGTCGATTCTACAAAATACCTTCTAAATCAGTAGTTCTCAAAGTTTTTCCTGCCAAGGACCCCCCAAAATGATATGTATTTGGCCGCGGACCCCCCCCCCCCCCATCTGATTTGTTTTGTTGTGCCAGGGATCCCCAGAAGAGAAGATTTGTGTTTTAAAAAATTGCTAAATTATTCAAACATTTTTCACACACTTTAAAACATTTTTTTTTCTAAAATATTCCCAAAATAGCAGATTCGTGCCACGCTGTGGGCTTGCACGTCTGCTATTTTTTGAGAACCACTTGTTCTAAATCGCTGTTCTCAATGAGACATTTCTGAAAAATATATTTTTACTTGAGTATTTCCAATTTTCAGTACTTTTACTTCTACTCCACCACGAGGCAAATATTGCACTTTTACACCATTACAATTATTTGAAACAAAGTAACAAACTAGTTACTTTGTCGATTTATATTATTATTAAAAACATGCATGAACCACATATATATACTTCGGCTATTTGAAAATAGCAGATCTACAAGCTCTCAACGCGTCGCGAGCATGTAGATCTGCTATTTTCAAAATACTTTATATTTTGAACACTTATGCATTTTTTACTTTTGGTACTTTAATTACATTTTGAAGTCAATTTTTTATTTCGGACTATTACTTGTAACAGAGTATTTTTACATCGCAGTATTGATACTTTCAGTTAAGTTAAAAATGTGAGTACTTTTCCACCACTACATGCACATGGCTGATCTACAAGCCCTCGTGGGTCTGCTGTTTTCTTTTTTGTTTGTTTTTGTGAAACCTTCGTGCATTGGAGTATAAATGAGTGGGTGTAATATATTTGAAACATTTTAGAAATCATGTATGGGGGTCCCTGGCACCAAATATTTTCAGTATAATAATAATACATGGCCAGTTAAAACAAAGCATGTACCTTCATTGTTTTGTTATTTTAGGTTTCAGGACAATTATGGAAAATGTAAATGTGACCACAACTTATTTTTATCACAATAAAGAGATGGATATGTCTGGTGGAAACGACTACTATAACGGTTCTACTTCTGATGACTCCAAGGATGAAAAACACACTGATCCCTTCAGGATCGTGTCCCTCGTCATCTATAGCCTGGTCTCTGTGCTCGGCGTGTTGGGGAACGGTGTCGTCATCTGGGTGACAGGCTTCAAAATGAAGAAAACCGTCAGCACCGTTTGGTACCTCAACCTCGCTGTGGCCGACTTCCTGGTTACAGCGTTCCTGCCCCTGCTCATCACTGAAACAGCTCTGGACTACCACTGGCCTTTTGGACCATTCATGTGCAAAATGAACACTACCGTTTTCCTCATGAACATGTATGCCAGCATCTACATCCTGATGGTCATCAGTGTTGACAGATGTGTATGTGTGGTGTGTCCAGTGTGGGCCCAGAACCACCGCAGTGTCAGGAAGGCGTCTTGGGTGAGTCTGGGTGTCTGGGTGCTGGGCTTGGCTCTGAGCTCCCCTTACTTAGTCTTTAGGGACACACAGTCCTCCTACCATGATAAAGACATCATCTGGTGCTACAACAACTATGCACTCACCGGTAACTACAGTACACCAGAAGTGGGGCAGTTGGTGGAGTTTCGATATGGGGTCATGACCATCACTCGCTTCCTCATGGGATTCGTGGTCCCTTTCACTGTCATCGTCTCCTGCTATTCTGTCATCATCTACCGGCTCAGGAATAATCGTTTGCTGGCCAGCCAATCAGGTCGCCCCTTCAAAATCATAGCAACTGTTATCACTGCATTTTTCCTGTGCTGGGCCCCCTATCATATCATGCATCTGATTGATTTTGTGAATAACCTGGTGACAGAGTTCAGTGAAACACTGCATGATGGGCTCACCATCGGGTTTCCCATAGCTGCCGGCCTGGCACTTCTCAACAGCTGCCTGAACCCGCTGCTGTACGTGTTCATTGGTCAGGATTTCAAGGCTGTATTCCGCAGCTCTATCCTAAAGGTTCTGGAGAAAGCCTTCACTGAAGAGCTGCCTCAGACCAACACTTCCGTTAACCCAGGGAGCACCACTGAAGAGATTCCCTTGTCTGAGACCAAGGTTTAGGGTTGTCTTTGCATTACTTTAACCCATTCAAACCGGGAACGCATCTGTGTCAGTTTTAGATTTCATTGGGCTATTCAAAAATAGCAGATATACAAGCTCACAGCGCGGCACCGAGTGCCGCACTATGAGCTTGTAGATATGCTTTTTTTTTTGTGGAAAATCGTGGAAAATGTGTGCAAATCGCTTCCACTGTCTATAAAATAAATAATTCTAAATAAATGTTTGTTCTCTGAGTTCTATCTGTTTCATTTAGCAATAAAAGAAAGAGGCTTGTAGAATGAGGTCCTTGATATGAAAAATAATTGAGAACCACTGATATATAAACATACGTTGTTCATAAAACTGTGTAGGACACATTGTGTAGAATCTGCCTTCGGGTCTTAAAGGGTTAAAGTGGTTTCAGGTCTTAAAGGGTTAAAGTGGTTTCAGGTCTTAAATGGTTAAAGCGGTTTCAGGTCTTAAATGGTTAAAGTGGTTTCAGGTCTTAAAGGGTTAAAGTGGTTTCAGATCTTAAAGGGTTAAAGTGGTTTCAGGCTGTGATGGAGGATGAACACATACATACTGGATGATGTCATCCTATCAGTGGTGGAAAGTAACTAAGTACATTTACTCAAGTACTGTACTTAAGTACAGTTTTGAGGTATTTTTTTTTACTTTACTGGAGTATTTACATCTCAGAGGCAAATATTGTACTTTTTATTCCACTACAATTATTTGAAAACGTTAGTTACTAGTTACTTTGCAGATGTACATTATTATATTATAAAACATACATTAACCACTTTAGCCATATGTTATACATAGGCTATTTGAAAAAAACTTTGTGAGCTTGTAGATTTGCTATTTTCAAACATTTTAGTACTTTTACTTTTGGTTCTTTATGTATATTTTGATGACTCATTAGAGCTCTCCCAGACTCACTCCCCAGTCAGAGTCAGGGGCGGTCTAGCCTCGGTCCCAGCCTCACTCATCTGCGAAGAGAAGAGCCTGGTCACGACCTAAAGCAGCGAGTGTCTAGGAAGTCCTGAGTGGACAGGGTTTCCGTTTCCCCCGGAAACGATATTTTTTGACCAATCACAACACTCGTTTCATTCACGGAGAATGTTAACAGATTTGTAAAGCATCAACGTCATTTCCTTGGGCAGTACCTCCGCCAAATTCAACCATTTTCGGTTGTCAACTTCCTAGACAACCAACATCCCAGGTCTTGCCCAGCGTGGGGGCGGACTGGCCATTTGGCATACCGGGCATATGCACGGTGGGCCGTTGGGCCAGTGGGCCGGTGGGCCACCCAAAAAAAAGAAAATATATTTATAGAATATGTATAGAAAAATATTTTTGCTCCCGTGTTATGATTATTACGGTCATTTCCGGGTCGCGCGGCCCAATTATTAGTTACGTTAATGTTTGGGCTGGGATGCTTTACAGCAGTGGCATATTTTACACAGGCTGGGTTAGCCTAACCCCCCCCCCCCCACCCCCCCTCCTCCCCCCCGTTGACAAAACTGTGCGGGGGGTGGTGGGCTGGTTCGGACCAAAATGCCAACTTAAGGCTGAATTCTGGTCCCAGTCCGGCCCTGCTCATTAAACATCAGGCAGTGTGATGCGAGGCTTATAAAACTTTAATGTCCCAAAGGTTGAGTTTAAACCTCACTCTTGCAACACATCCTTGGTTCAAGGCTGCATCAAGGTCTTATTATTAAAGGCCATTTTGTCTTGCAACGCACTACAGCCTGAGTGACTCAATAGCTCAATAGATTACATTCTAGGGTTAAGTTGTAGGCATGGTAGCTGGTCACACTATAAGCCCTGTCAAACCAGCTACCAACACCCCCTAAAATATCCACTGCCCCTCCACTCATAACTACCATACATACAGCTTTGAACATGGGACAGTTGACAATTTGTCTGTCTGTCACCATACTGAAGGTTACATACTGTAGGTTGATATGTTACCAAATTCAGTGTAACACTGGCACTGCAAAGTAGGTGTTCCAACCTTGTTGAAGTAAAACATCTCAAGGATGCATGTCCACAGTAAGGTGGAATTTTTGAACTGTGAATGGAGTTTCTAGGTGAAAGTGTTTTTTTTAGGTCCCAAAATCTTCCATCGGCCTCCATTATAAATCTCTGAACTTTTAAAGGAGTACAATTCTAAAACTATGAAACATTTCAAAGATTCCTTTTGAGGCAAACATGTCCACATTAAGATGAACATTTTAAAGTTTGAATGGGGGTTCTAGGGGTAAGTATGTAGGACTAGTAGCCTGCCAAAGTTTGTCCTTTAAAAAAAAAATTGCAAGTGAATATGATGCCAATGCCCGAACTCTTTTGTGAAATTGAATGTCCCCCCTCTCCGGTATCCAACAATACAGCAATACAGCAATGCAGCAATACAGCAGAAGGACACCAGAGATGGCAACAATGATCACTTAAAATGTATTTCTGTAAAACTTTAGCTGGGAAGAGTTCTTTCAGACATAACCCCCCACCTTTAACTATCAGGAAACAGGGGAGGGACACAGTCCCCCCAGTGGTCCTCCGTGTACATTGATGGCATGGGACTTGAACCTGCGAACTGTCTGTAGCAGAGGCAACCGATCAAGATCAAGATAAACCAAACCCTACCACTGCGCCAACGCACCTTTGGGCCCTCAGCAGGTGTCTTCTAGTGATTTTGACTTGGTTTTTTGTATATTGGCATTGAAATATGGGACAACTGGGATTTGAACATGGAACCTTCCGTTCAGTAGTGCTGTATGTTCACCACTGCACGACCGTAGTTCATACTTAGTCCATAGTCTTGCGCGCCCTTCAGTGAAAGATTAGATAGAGGTGCAAGAGTCAGGTAAAAGTTGGAAAATATTCCTTACTGGTTTTGAACTCAGGACCTTCTGTGTGCAAGGCCTGTATCTTAACCACTGCTCCACCATGGTTCGTACTTTTTCTGGTGTCTTGCACGCTCTTCATTGAAAGATTTGATACAGACCACAAGAGTCAGATAAAAGTTGGAAAAATGTCCTGGTTGGTTTTGAACTGGGAACCTTCTGGTTACAAGCCCTGTATCTAAACCACTAAACCACAACGGTTTTTACTTAATCTGTTCACTTGCATGATATTCAATGAAAGATTAGATGAAGGTAAAAGCCAAAGCTTGTACTTTTCCCCCTTTAAATGTCCATTGCCATTGACAATGCATTGGGCGCGTAAAGTTAAATATATCAAAAACTACAAATCATTTCAAAGTAAAACATCTCAAGGATGCATGTCCACAGTAAGGTGGAATTATTGAACTGTGAATGGAGTTTCTAGGTGAAAGTGTTTTTTTGAGGTCCCAAAATCTTCCATAGGCCTCCATTATAAATCTCTGAACTTTTAAAGGAGTACAATTCTAAAACTATGAAACATTTCAAAGATTCCTTTTGAGGCAAACATGTCCACATTAAGATGAACATTTTAAAGTTTGAATGGGGGTTCTAGGGGTAAGTATGTAGGACTAGTAGCCTGCCAAAGTTTGTACTTTTCCCCCAGTTTAAATGTCCATTGCCATTGACAATGCATTGGGTGCTTAAAGTTAAATATTTCAAAAACCACAAATCATTTCAAAGTAAAACATCTCAAGGATGCATGTCCACAGTAAGGTGGAATTTTTGAACTGTGAATGGAGTTTCTAGGTGAAAGTGTTTTTTTTAGGTCCCAAAATCTTCCATCGGCCTCCATTATAAATCTCTGAACTTTTAAAGGAGTACAATTCTAAAACTATGAAACATTTCAAAGATTCCTTTTGAGGCAAACATGTCCACATTAAGATGAACATTTTAAAGTTTGAATGGGGGTTCTAGGGGTAAGTATGTAGGACTAGTAGCCTGCCAAAGTTTGTACTTTTCCCCCCAGTTTAAATGTCCATTGCTATTGACAATGCATTGGGTGCTTAAAGTTAAATATTTCAAAAACTACAAATCGTTTCAAAGTAAAACATCTCAAGGATGCATGTCCACAGTAAGGTGGAATTTTTGAACTGTGAATGGAGTTTCTAGGTGAAAGTGTTTTTTTGAGGTCCCAAAATCTTCCATCGGCCTCCATTATAAATCTCTGAACTTTTAAAGGAGTACAATTCTAAAACTATGAAACATTTCAAAGATTCCTTTTGAGGCAAACATGTCCATTAAGATGAACATTTTAAAGTTTGAATGGGGGTTCTAGGGGTAAGTATGTAGGACTAGTAGCCTGCCAAAGTTTGTACTTTTCCCCCAGTTTAAATGTCCATTGCCATTGACAATGCATTGGGTGCTTAAAGTTAAATATTTCAAAAACTACAAATCATTTCAAAGTAAAACATCTCAAGGATGCATGTCCACAGTAAGGTGGAATTTTTGAACTGTGAATGGAGTTTCTAGGTGAAAGTGTTTTTTTGAGGTCCCAAAATCTTCCATCGGCCTCCATTATAAATCTCTGAACTTTTAAAGGAGTACAATTCTAAAACTATGAAACATTTCAAAGATTCCTTTTGAGGCAAACATGTCCACATTAAGATGAACATTTTAAAGTTTGAATGGGGGTTCTAGGGGTAAGTATGTAGGACTAGTAGCCTGCCAAAGTTTGTACTTTTCCCCCAGTTTAAATGTCCATTGCCATTGACAATGCATTGGGTGCTTAAAGTTAAATATTTCAAAAACTACAAATCATTTCAAAGTAAAACATCTCAAGGATGCATGTCCACAGTAAGGTGGAATTTTTGAACTGTGAATGGAGTTTCTAGGTGAAAGTGTTTTTTTTAGGTCCCAAAATCTTCCATCGGCCTCCATTATAAATCTCTGAACTTTTAAAGGAGTACAATTCTAAAACTATGAAACATTTCAAAGATTCCTTTTGAGGCAAACATGTCCACATTAAGATGAACATTTTAAAGTTTGAATGGGGGTTCTAGGGGTAAGTATGTAGGACTAGTAGCCTGCCAAAGTTTGTACTTTTCCCCCTTCAAATGTCCATTGCCATTGACAATGCATTGGGCGCGTAAAGTTAAATATTTCAAAAACTACAAATCATTTCAAAGTAAAACATCTCAAGGATGCATGTCCACAGTAAGGTGGAATTTTTGAACTGTGAAAGGAGTTTCTAGGTGAAAGTGTTTTTTTGAGGTCCCAAAATCTCCATCGGCCTCCATTATAAATCTCTGAACTTTTAAAGGAGTACAATTCTAAAACTATGAAACATTTCAAAGATTCCTTTTGAGGCAAACATGTCCACATTAAGATGAACATTTTAAAGTTTGAATGGGGGTTTTAGGGGTAAGTATGTAGGACTAGTAGCCTGCCAAAGTTTGTACTTTTCCCCCAGTTTAAATGTCCATTGCCATTGACAATGCATTTGGCGCTTAAAGATAAATATTTTAAAAACTACTAATTATTTCAAAGTAAAACATCTCAAGGATGCATGTCCACAGTAAGGTGGAATTTTTGAACTGTGAATGGAGTTTCTAGGTGAAAGTGCTTTTTTGAGGTCCTAAAATCTTCCATTGACCCAACTTGATCACTTAAGTGATCATTGTAGCCATCTCCAGACTTTGAGTTTGTCCTTCTGCTGTATTGCTGGATTGCTAGATTGCTAGATTGCTGGATTGCTGGATGCCTGGATACCCGAGAGGGCGACATTGAATTTTACAAAAGAGTTCAGCATTGGCGTCATATTTACTTGGAATTTCCTCCTGTAAAAGTTTAGCTGGGAAGAGTTCTTTCAGACATAACCCCCCAGCTTTAACTATCAGGAAACAGGGGAGGGACAGTCCCCCAGATGGTCCTCTGTGTATGTTGATGGCATGGGACTTGAACCTGCAAACTGGCTGTAGCAGAGGCAACCGATCAAGCACACCACACCACTGCGCCAACGCACCTTTGGGCCCTCAATAGGTGTCTTCTAGTGCTTTTGACTTGCTTTTTTGTATTATGGCTTTGAAAATTTCAATGGACCACAACATTGAAATATGGGACGACTGGGACGTGAACATGGAACCTCTGTGCGGAGAGTCTGATCTTTACACCACTACACCATCTCTCAGACACTCTTACCATATGTCTCTTTGTACTCTTGAAGCGCTCTTTTGTATGTTAGCCTTCAGTTAGTAAAGTAATGAAAGACTGGTATTTGAACTTGGAACCTCTGTACTGGGAGTCGGATCACGATCACTAGGGCATCTCTCACTGATTCACAACATATATCTCTTAGTACTGTTGGAACGCTCTTTTGTATGTTAGCCTACAGTTAGTCAATTTGAAAAGCAATTAACCATAGAAGGACTGGGATTTGAACATGGAATATCTGTGTGGAATCTGTGTATACAGTAATTACCACACTTACAAATACAATTTTAACCTCTAAATACAATCAGCAGGACACCGCAGGGAATTGAACCACTTCCTACTAAATCACGAGTGCCATAACAGTTGCTTTTGCTTCTTGACTTATTCACAGGTTGAAGAAATCACACATTAACATTCACACTCATTTACATTTCCACTTATACATAAAGATACTTAACTTTTACAGTTTTAACTATAAACTTTTAGAAGGACACAATTACTATAAGACTTTTAAAAAGACACAGACTAACTATTAGACTTAGCCTGGTGTCTTTCAGTCCACTCCTAATTTGCTTGATCTGTCTCTTTGTACAGCACTTATAAAACACTGCTTTATCTCCTGTATCGCATAGACACATGGGAGACATATATGACAATTATGGTTATTTCTTAGCCTCATGTAATTTAGATGCAAAATAAATGTTTTAAATGTTTTTGAAAAAAGTAGAACATTTGAGTTTCAAACTCTCAGTCTCTTAGCATGATAAGAAATAAAGTTGCTCTGAGTCTGGATAATAGCATCTATAAATCATTGAATGCCACACTCAAGGTCATTTCATGCACTCAACTGCACAAGTACATATAATAAAAGACTCATGAGGCATGTTGTCTCTGTTTTCAACACTAATCCATACACACACACACAGACATTGGTTCCCTAATCCTGACTCCAATCCCAAAATAAACCATTTACCAGTGAGGACATTCCCACTTGGAACTGTACTGTATATATTTATAAAAGAAACAAGACAAACATAGTGGAGAGAACTGTACAGCAAGCACAGACAACACAAACAGACAAACAAAACACACGCACACTCGCACGTACACATGCACACTGCACGCACGCACGCACACACACACACAGTCTAACTGACTCACAAAGATCTTTTGATCCAAGATCTTTATTGAAATTCTGCTTCAGGCTGTACACATTGTATATGTGTGTGTGTGTGTGTGTGTGTGTGTGTGTGTGTGTGTGTGTGTGTGTGTGTGTGTGTGTGTGTGTGTGTGTGTGTGTGTGCGTGTGCATGTGCGTGCGTGCGTGCGTGCGTGTCGGTGTGTCTGTACACAGTCTTCGGTGAGTAGTGTGTGCACGTGTGGCTATACTGTAAGTGTGTCCCCCTCACGCCAGCCTTTGATGCCAAACCCACACAAATATTTCAAACCTCAGACGTCTCTAAGCTTTTATCTCTTTATAACAGAATTATTAGTGCCGCACATGAGACTGGCGATTTTAAGTTTCAACCAACCGTCCCAGCCACTGGACTGTCCTTCCCAGTAAATCCTTTACCATGGCAAGACATATATACTTTCTTTGTCTCAGTTTTACTTCAGCAATAACACCATCGTATGTGGTGATTATATCATGGCTTTTTATATTGTTGAATAAAACCAGCCATTTTATGCATTAAAAATGTTTTCATATTTGTAAGCTATGATTTGATATTTTGTTCCCATCAGTTATTCACACACTATTTGTAATGAAGTGCTCTTACCAATGTAGGTCAAATTTGTTTTCATGAACTTGGGTGTTCCCATTCACTGAAATAGCTTGTGTTGGTTCCATCTGCATTACCATGGTTACTGTGTGATGTTGGCATGACAACAGCGTGGGGAGGGGCCTTTCTGTGGTACCTATTTTACAAAGATAAAAAAAAAAACACAATTGGCATTCCAAAACAAAAAAGAACAAAATACCTATTAATTCCCTTTGTGTATCTCTCATCAACCTCAGCATAAAAATGTGTTATCTTGCATAACACATGTACATATACACATTGGCACTTTGATCATCAGTAGTGCTTCCTCCTAATCTCCTCCTCCTGCAGGATGTGTTGAAAATGACACACCCTTTCAAACAGTGTTAAATCACAATCAAAGTACAGTACGTACAGGAGAAAAGTACAAACAACCAGAAATAGGAAATGCATCAGAGAGACAAAACTGTACAGAGCTAGAAATTCCCAAAAGCCTCGTCAGGCTTCCAAAATAAACACCAACACAAAATCCTTTTCAGGCGTTTCCTTTATTCATGCATTTACCAGTGGCATTAGGGTCTTTTTTATTTTGGCATATGTGAGAGGAAATGCGCTCTGCTAATGGTATCTTTATGATTGGGTGCTGAAACCTTAGAAAAATGCATACGGAGCAAATAAATCCAGGACAGCACTCCCCATGATAATCACATTTAATATCACAAATGTTTTCGTCAAGACACCCTTCAACAGCATGACAGCTGACAGCAGTGTCATTTCTGACAAGCTGATCAATGGCGTCTTTCCCAAAACATTTGTGCGATATTAAATGATTTTATTATTGGAGAGCAGTTTTGTATTGTATATCTTTGTTTCCATTAGCACAGGCCTATATACTTATTTATATATATATTTGAGTGAATCTGTTAATTAATCAATAATAGCCATGTTGCTGTTGTTGTTGTTGTTGTTTTTATTAGCTGAGGGCAAATGTTGTTCTTGTCCCACAACTAAATAAGCACGTATGTCAAACATTGCCTGCTATCTTCCACACAACTAAAGATCACTGCTAGCCAGAGGCCACTAATTAGCTGAGCAACATTTTGTATGACAAAATGTAGCATTTTAAAGAGTTGTCATGCTCTATTTAAATGAGATGAAGTTCATGTTAGCGTGACGGGCAGGTAAATGACAAAAAAAAAAAAAAAGGAAAGGCCTGAGGTACTTCATGTTTCTAATGCTTTTTTGTGAGCGTTACAACAATGCTTTTGGGAACCACGCAAAGAATGAATTTCAGAGGATTTCCAAGCAAACAACATTATACCTCTTTATGTACAGATATCTGCCAAAATGAAGGAAATGTGGAGTATTAAGACAGTAGAGGTTTTTGTTTCCTTTATTTTGGCAGCTATAATACAGTTATACAATACTTTGTCAAGAGACTCGGAATATAAAACCTATATCACACTCTTAAGAGGGAGATCTCAACATTTTGAACTTTAGCGTGCAATTTTCTTTGTCACCAGTTAGTCACAATGTGGTCATACATTTGATGCATTGGAACTTCAGTTACCAAAACAGTTATTCTATGATACTATGATGATTGTTTAACCATTTCCATTGAAACTCCAAGACACAAACTGTTGTTACCTACCCAAAACGAGTCACAAATGCTCACTGTGACAAAGATAAAGACTCAAATTCAACATATCAAGAGATAACATCAAGGTAGACGTTCTGCACCTGGACACAAAGAAACTGAATGGGTTTCAGATACCACACATTTGTTTCATGTGATAAATCAAACAGTCCTGTTTTTATTTGTATTTTTTCCCCCAACACCCAAGGCTAAAGCCATGTGTTCCTCAACAAGTTCAGTGACCTAAAACCCCTGTTGTACCAGGTATGAAGTGTTCTGTATTTACACCATGAGAACCACTTAGACCCTACACACTTCGTTGTCCTGGATCCCCCAGGGCTCTATACTTGCTCCCCTTCCCCCCTTTATGTTAAATCTCTTTGCAGAAAATAGCTAATCTATAAGCTCACAATGCATTGCAACGTGACGCGTTGTGAGTCTGTAGATCGGCTAATTTCGCAAAATGTTCGCCTATCATGACATGCCCAGATAGGGCTGCTAGGGTTCATTTGGTTAAAAGTTTTTCATGTACACCATCATTTATTTCACACCTTTCCATTGTTGCATTGTACATTATGTTGACTTTACCTTGAGGGGCAACATACATAGCCTCGTTCCCAGCCTTTACTCATCTCCGAGGAGAAAAGCCTGGTCACGACCTAATGCAGAGTGTCTGTAGGGGCGAGACTTACGTCATATGTATTTCCCCCGGAAACAATCTTTATCGACCAATCACTACACTCGTTTCATTCACGGAGAATGTAAACAGATTTGTAAAGCCTCAACGTAATTTCCTTGGGCGGTACTTCCACTAAATTCCAGAGCTTTCCTTTAGACACTCAACAGGCTATGTCTTGCCCAGCGTGGGGGCAACATAAATCAACATTGGCCTACAAGACGTAATTATGTACCAAAGTACACAATCTAACTTGCTGTTTGTGACGCAAAGGGTTATAAATAAATTACCTCTTCCCTGTCTAACCAGGCGGGTGAAGAAAACAGATTTGATGTAGTTTCTACCTGTTGAGACACCTCTGAGGGAAATAACTGCAAGCAGCTCAGAATGAGATGATCTTGCTCTGTGAGAAGGCAACCTTAATCTGTCAGCACCAGCCATCGTTATTCATTTTGAAATTTAAAACCACATGCTCTAAAGTCAAACAGTTGAATTAGTAAAATAATAAATAATTCACAATTTGATCATCCGTGTTTCCCTAGCATAGCCTGATCTCTCATTTGCAATTTGGCCATTTAGCAGGGTCAACCATATTCACTGTAATGTCTCAACTCCATCCCATGAAGTAGTCCAGAGTTGCATTAATTGAGAATACTTCATATCAATAACCTCTCAGCATGGCAACAACAAATGACTAATCTTAAATCAAATACCACCAAAGTGGAAAAAGCGGCACTCCAGAATAAAGGATACAAGACTGGCTCAGATACGAATTCTCATTCATTGAGAACGCTCACGTGTTTCGGCCTCAGCCTTCCTCAGAGCAGATTCACTTTTGAATCTGGTATTTGATTTAAGTTATATAGCTGAGCATCCACTGCTTAAACTAAAAAAGCATCCAGAGGAAGCAAACCTGCTTTTCTTTCCTAACAAATGACTAATCCTTTGTGAATCAGGTCAAGATGTGTCAATATGTCTGTACAGTTATTCAGTGACACTAAAAAGAAGGCCCTGACCACAACCTGTTGAAAATAATAGCTCCCTTTGAAAGGTTGGGAAAAAAAGGATTTACAATACATACGTAGACAGAAAAAAATGACAAAGATGAGCGATAAATGCAGGCATTCAGCCCAGGACAAGTTGGCCTTGTCAAGGACTCAATGTCTCCATCTCTATCTGCCTTCCACTCCTTTAATTTGTAAGTGCTGTTCTATTTCCCTCTTTTCCTCCCTCCACCTCTCTCTCTCTCTCTCTCTCTCTCTCTCTCTCTCTCTCTCTCTCTCTCTCTCTCTCTCTCTCTCTCTCTCTCTCTCTCTCTCACTTCTCATGTACTCTCGCTGTATTTCTGTCTCTATCCGCCTGATTCATTATTGTTCCGCTGTCAAATCACATGCAGTGAACAGTTAGTCCCTCGTCTAAAGACATTAGCTGACGGACTAATTGCATTACAGTACACACATCATAGTAAGAATAAGTTAATAAAGGATTAGAGTTAGAGAGCAGAGCCTATTCCAGAAAAGCCAAGTTTTTTTTATTTTATTTTTTAGTTCACTTGCCCATTTTTGGGGGCACTGGAATTGGGGGGAAAAAAACAACAACCTCAGAATGTCTGTCTGCCTGTTTATCAGCTTTCCTACTTGGGTTGTTGTAGCCTGTCTGTGAGTGAAGTCAAAAAGGAGAAAGCTTTTTAAGTAGACATGGCGAGCTCCTGTGAGGTTTTAAATTCTCAACAACGTCTTTCTCTGGACTCATTTATTCTCCTTTGCATGATGGTATCATTGAGGACCCCTGCATTAGACCCACTTCTCCAGTCCTGGTGCAATCGCAAAATGGATGCGTCATCGGTCGTAATAGACATGCATGAGTCATGTCACGCGTTCAGGACGTGTCAATCAGTATGAAAACAAAAAGTACACAGTGTCTGGGTGTTCTGTACTGTCAAGAGAACATCGATGAATGTTCTGTCGTTGTATAAAAATATAAAACATAGCCATGTGAAGGTGAGATGGGATTGAATAAGTATGTAAAATTATAAATATGAGTAAAAGTACATACTTAAAAGTAGTCAAAAAAGAAAGAAAAATACAAATTATACACCTTCAATGAAATTAAAATATACTCCCGGAAAATAACTAATGCAGTTAGCGTATGTTGTGGTTAACAATAACACAAGTTTAATGTTATCCGCAATGTTATCCTGTGTGCAGATGTGATGACATCCATTTTAAGAGTGCATCTAATACAGACAAAAATTTACAAGACTTTACTGTACAATTTTAGCATCTAAACGTCTTATGGCTTGGTACGGTCCCAGAAATCTTAACTGAACCTGAACTCTGAATGAAATATTAACCCACTCACCATTTCAACACTGTGTCTTTCTTTTCACTTTGGCATATATTACTTGATACATTTATAGTTTCATAAAAGAAAAATACCCCAAAAATCACATAATCCATTATTTTTCTTTTGACAGTTTCTACTCGTGTCCTTTGAGAGTCTCGATCAACATGCCTGGTTCAGTCCAACTTTGTATGGTGTGGGCATTCTAGGCAAGTGCACTGCAACCCAGATAAAACGCTGTTGTAGGCCAATGATTTATGTCCGGCTTGTAAAGTTTGACTGAGTTTGTATCAACACATTTCAGCCATCCATAAATCTGTCAGTCTGAAAATCCCAATGAAATCTGCCCTCATCTGGTGCGGCTTTTCTTGGGAGTCATGACGGTAATGGTGTAATATATAATCCATGATCTATCATTTACAATGTCTGCAGCGAGTCCTGGATTGGAACAGAAAGGCTTATACCAAGTTGGTCAGGATTTGGCTTAGCATTATAGTCCCATATGTCAACTGTCACCGTTGCAGTTTCAGTAGCTTCTGGCAAAATGGAGATAACGGCAACATAGAGTCTGTGTACGCGCCGGCTGCTGGCAGCTAGTTTCCACCTGTGTCCCCAGGTGGTACAGTGTGTTGGCTCAGTGGAACTGTTGGAAATGGATCTGTGTCGTGTGTGTGTGTGTGTGTGTGTGTGTGTGGGGGGGGGGGGGGGGGGGGGGGGGGGGGGGGGGGGGGGGGGGGGGGGGGGGGGGGGGGGGGGGGGGGGGGGGGGGGGGGGGAGGGAGGGAAGCAGCAAAAATATATAAAAGTCCATGGTATCTGGGGGGAACATTTTGGCAAAAATAGCCGATCTGCTATTTTTGTCGAAGCGATTTGGTGTAGACAGAAAAAGGCGATCCAAGTAGAGTTGTACTGTAACTCAAGTCCCTTTCTCTAAGACTAGGGCTTAAAATCACATCCATAAAATATACAGTGGGGTTGATATGGTACTGTACAAGTTTTCAGAAATGCTTCAATTCATGTTCTGGGCTAAATCCTTAGTATTTTGTTATCCTCTTAATGTCTCAGTAAAACGGCTTTGGCTGGTAAAATTTGCTAAATTTGCCAGAAATTGCAGGGAAAGTGAATTATTTTTTCACCAATCAGGAGCACTGAAATGCACCAACTGTTTTTCTCTGGATCTGGATTCTTTTTAATCCAGGGATTGTGCTTTGCAATATTTGGGTAACTGTAAAAAAAAAAAGAAAAAAAAAAAAGAAGGAGGCCAGTTTCAGGATTCAGGGGGTTGGAGTTTCCTCTGGATTGACACTATGGCAGTGTTGTTGACGACAATGCTTAGTAGAGCAGAAAACCCCTCGTTTTAGGTTTTCTTTTCTCTTAATAAACAATGCCTGTTCACTGCTTGGCATTTATAGTCCTTGAAAACAGGGTGAGGATCTATTGGGAATATGTTCTTTCTCCGGGATGTTCTCAGATTCTCTTTGTCCATTGCCTTAGAAGAGAGCATTTCAACATGAATAATATAACAAGAGGTTTTTTGGTCAGTTCAGTATCTGTGGTCTGTTCGTTGTAATCATTCCACGTGCATTTGCACAAGTGGCCTAAGTGTGCTCAAACGTGTCTTCAAACATCTCATCAGTGACTTGTGTTGTCAGTCACTTGTCACCGACTTCTCTGTATTTTCAAGCCGAGTGCGATATTGTCCTAAAAATCCAGAATTTGAGTGGGGGGGGGGGGGGGGGGGGGCTAATGGAGGGTGAGGGAGTCAAGACCCAACCCAAAATCCTTATATGTATCTCCTTCTTGGTATGGTACTACCACATTTCGTATTGATTGTGATTTTCTGACGAGCAACAAATGGCAGCTTGGATCTCCATCACTCTCACTCATCTTCTTTCTGAAGGTCTTCATTCCTTCAGTCTGAGGGAGTGATCCTCCTGCTTGGACTATGATAAGCTGCAGAACCGTGCTTAGCTGACAGAGCCGTATCATAAGCCTGGAGAGTCCCAGGGAGGATTCCCTCGCCACTCTTTGGCTGATGGTTGAGCGTTTTCTTTCGAAAGAGGGAGAATCGGGGTGGAGCTGTAAAACATGCATGAAATACCTTCCCTGTGCTGGAAACTCAAATCTCAAAATACATTTTCTGTATCTTACAACCAACGAGATCTCACGAATGCCTAGATCAGTTAGCTATAATTAACTAATTAACTGTGGACAGTCAGACACAGAATGGGCTGACTGGGCGGGCCAATCTGGAAAGGGGGGCTTTCCAGAGTGATGGTGATGAACAACAATGTTTCTTCTATCCACTGGAAGGTTTGTAATCCTGCTACAGGCCATTGCTCTTTGCCTGTCCGCTTCTGGACGTCTGTTTATTAAGGACCGGACAAGAGGGAAGGATATGAGAGACAGATGAGTGTGCCACAGATAGGGGGTTGGGGGTGAGCGTGGGGGACTATCCTTGGAAATCCTTGGCTCCTTGCTTCCGCTCCTCATTTTCCATGCCCTACATTCCCTTTCTAAGCTCATCAGTCCTTTTCCTAAAGCCCCTCCCCTTTGCACTTACCCCCCTTCACTCTAATTCTCCGCTTCCCCTTTCCCACTTATTTCTTCCCCATCATGTCCTTCATCCTCTTTGCTTCACTTTTCCCTTTCCCCTCATTACCTCGTCTTCATCAACACCCTTTTTTCTGCTCTACTTTGTCCTCTTTCTCACGCACTGCCATCCCTGGCTCTTTCTTCTCAATCTATGTCTAAATTTTACCTTTCGACTTCTGCTCTCACCTCAATTCTTTCTCTCCATCTCCTGTATTTTCCCTTCCAACTGTGTATTCATTGCTCATTCCTTCTGCCACCATCCGCCCAGTGCCATTCACCTATCCCCCGCTCTCCTCGTCCTGCAGATAAGCTAAAGCTCCAGTGTCTCCCTTCATCATCCAATTAGAGGCAAACTGACTAACCCAACTGGACAGATTTTTGTTAATCACTAATAATCCATGGGTTTGAGCGTACATTGGGGCAGATTACTAAACAGCTCAACTTTCATTTAAATAAGGGGGATTTGTTATCTTTACTGAGGAAGCAGCCATCATTCACTCACTCAGTCCCAGCCCCCCCCCCCACCCACACACACGTCCATCCACCTCTCTTTCTTTGCATCGCCCTTCACTAGTGACCACATTTCAAACTCATCACTCTCCAAAATCCATGTCTCCATCAATTCACATCTCTCTCTCTATCTCTCTCTCTCTCTCTCTCTCTCTCTCTCTCTCTACTTCTCTGATCCCGTCCATTCAGCAAATCATCCCTCGCCTCGCTCCATTTTCCACCCCTGTTCATTCTTTATCCTTCCCTCCTGCCGGCTAGGACATCTCTCCATCTATCGGGGATTTGTTTGAATCTACATGTGATTGGGAAGGGGGGGGGGGGGGTGATGTTAGTGTGGGTTAACAAGAAGGGAATCAATCACCATCAACTCCTTCAAAACACCCCATCCATCCATCCGTCCATCTGTCTGTCCGTCAGTCCGTCCATCAATAAATCTATCCATCGATTCCAAGTTCTTTCTGTCTTCCACTCACTAACAATCAATCTTCACCCCTCCCTCCTCCATCCATTAATTACTTAATTACTCAGCCGCCCCATCCCCCCCCCCTTCCATCTACCGCCCCCCCCTTTCCATTCATCCCTCTGTCCCCGCCCTCTGTCCGTGTGTCCTCTCTCCTACCCATCTCATCTTGTGCCTATGTTTTTATACTGGCACAGCAGCAGGTTCTTGAACGTCTTCTTGAACGTGGCGTTGCAGAGGGCGTAGCACGCCGGGTTCACCGTGGAGTTGACGTAGCACAGCCAGTAGCCGATGGCCCACACCGTGTCGGGGACGCAGGAGTGGCAGAAGGTGGAGATCAGCACCATGACGTTGTAGGGTGTCCACGTGATGATGAAGGCCAGCAGGATGGCGAAGATGGTTTTGGTCACCTGTAGTGAAGGAGCAAAGATGAGTGTCAAAGCAGCATTGATTTACAATACACAATACACACAGTAAAACCCTGAGTATCAACTCTCTCTGAGTTATCTGTTTTTGGGCGGTGAAACCCCCTATATGTGAGGTTTGGATATTTGCACACCAAATCCTGCGCTGTGATTGGCCACCAGTGTACCCCCCTAACCCTGCACCGTGATTGGCCAATCACAGTCTATTCAGGACTGTGATTGGCTAGGGAAACATGACACATGTGCATAGCCCTATAAATAGGACTATGCACTTAAAAAAAACATATTTATGTTTTTTTTTAAGTGATTAGCTAGCAAGACACCGCCCACTTCACACTGGGTGTGATCATTTTTACTGTGCAGAAGATGTTTGTGACTTTATGCCCACATGTTGACAATAAGGGTTTTGGTAGTTTCTTTTGAGGGTTGAAACTACAGTACTTAACCCATTCAATCCGGGAACGCATCTGTGTCATTTTGAGATGTCTTTGGCTATTCAAAAATAGCAAAAAAATATAACAAGCTCATAGCGCGTCACAGAATGTCGCATTATGACCTTGTCTATTTTTATAAAAATCGCCCCTCTTCTCTCGCTTTCTTTATACATTACCCAAACTCCCCCTCATCAGTCCATCCATCCTTCCCTAAGCCTTCCCATCTCAACACACATTTTATTTCATGTTAGATTCTCACACCTTCTTCTCCCTGGCAGCCATCTGTCTTTTCCTCTTCACTTGACTCCTGGCGATGCTCGCAAACTTCCTGGCCACCGTCTTTGGCCGGTTGATGGGGATCGAATGTTTCTCCCCGCCCTCCACGGGTGGGCAGATCTCTATGGCTGTGATGCACTCGTCCCCGGCCTGCTTCGTCACGATCTTGATCTTTGACCACTTGGAGGCGGCGCTCATCTTGGCGAGGGCAGGGTTTATTGTGGTTGTCGTCGTCGTGTCAACGGGGGCGGGATTTGTGGCAGCCTGGAATGGAGGCAACAGAGGGCGTTTTTGCTCATTTGTTTGTGGTCAGCTAATGGCGATGGAAGATAGATGTTTGTTTCTACTTTAGATTAAAGATACATTTACACAATGTTCTACTTAACTACGTGATTCATTGAACTACTTTAATACTTGTTTTCTTGGATAGTTGCCTACCTCTGTTGGAGCATCGCTGTTGGCATTCTCTTTTGGTTCCTTCGGTGCGATAAAAGCCGTGGACGAATCATTGGAGCTCTCTTTCTCCTCCTAAACAGACAGGCAGGCAGACACAGATGGAGGGGGGGAGGGAGGGAGGGGGGTAGAGATAGATTTATGTATTGAGTTCCATGTGTATTTGGCACACTCTTATCAGATGATAAAACTATCTATAATTATCTGTCTGTCTGTCTGTCTCGTCTGAATGGTAACTGGGACGCTCGCCCCCAAAACACACTCGCCCCCATTTTTTCCACGGACCGCTCGCCCCCAGCCCCATTCTTGTATTTGTTTTACAGAGGTAAAGGTTAGGAATAAGTTTAGGTTTAGGCATAGTTTTACTGAGGAATACGTATACGTATAGGAATACCTGGTGGCGACCGTTCCGAGGTCGCCGGATTTGACCCGGGGCGAGCGTGTTTTGGGGCGAGCGTTCTTGTATTCCTCTGACTCTGAACACACCATACCTGTGTGGGTCCAGGACTAGGCTGGGCTGGAGGCTCAGTTGTTGTAGTTGTGGCGAGTGGTTCCTCCACCCTGCCATTCTTCACAGCTTCCACAACAGTGCTGCCAGTGTCCAGACTGGGCTTGGGAGTTGTCTGGGGGCTGGTCTCATTGTTGTTGTTCTGTTTTAACAGGTGACCCTTCAACAGGCTGGGGGTTCTTGGAAGAAAATACATGAATACGTCAAAAATAATAATAAGAAATATTTAAAAAACAGGAATCATGTGGATTTTGTGATCCACATGGGAACAGCGTGGCTCCAATGTGGAGACAGTCAGTTGTCTATGACATATCTTTGATGTTCAACTCCAAATTTGGGCAAGGTTTGAGCCCAAACTGAGGCCCATTGCCTGCCATTATAAAATGTGTGGAAGTACTTCTTTGGCCTACATCAGTGTGCACAAGAAAGTTGGTCCAGCGAGACTAGCTCAGCTCTTAGTGACTGGCCTTCTGCAGAACAACGCTGTAAAAAAACTTTTTTAAATTGTGAACTAAAAGACACAAATACCACAATAGTGTGCATATAATCTTTGCAAATAAACAATAGAGCCCAAATACATAAACGTCAAAGTTTCCTTTCTATGTAGACAA
This sequence comes from Gymnoscopelus braueri, assembly GCF_963280865.1. Lineage (NCBI taxonomy): Eukaryota > Metazoa > Chordata > Actinopteri > Myctophiformes > Myctophidae > Gymnoscopelus > Gymnoscopelus braueri. The sequence goes on along the minus strand of NC_137626.1, from coordinate 21,276,517 downwards.
AACAGTTGTTTAAAATATATATTTTTATAACTTCAATATTTTGTCAAATCACAGTGAGGCAATCCCCCCCAAAACAGATGAAAACAATTTGATCCCTATGATACTCTTACTTTATTCCTTTCTTCTCATTCTTCTCTGGTTTTTGTTTGGAGACGCGACTTCTGGAGGCCAGGGAAATGTGAATGTAGAGGACAGTCATTATAACGACCGGCAGGTAGAATGCTGCGATAGCCGTGCCAAATGTTACCGCTGGATTGGACAGGAACTGTATGGGGCAGGGCAAGAGTAGCATACAGAGAAAGAATAAAGAGTTAGAAACAAACTAACAAACAAACTAACAAACTAACAAACTAACAAACAAATAAACAAACAAAGAAGGAAAGGTCTGTATTATAGATAGACATAAGAAAATGTCTTCTTTATATACAGGACAGGGAGATTGCAGTTTTACCTGTATATAGCACTCTCCTTCTGGTACTGTTCTCTCTCCAACAATGAACTGCCAAAACAAGATGGCCGGTCCCCAGAGGATGAATGACAGAATCCAAGCCCCAGCAATCATCAAGCCCGCCATCTTGGTCGTCCTTCTCGCCGGATAAGTCAGGGGCTTTGTCACACAGAAATATCGATCGAAGCTGATGATCAACAAATTCATCACTGATGCATTTGAGACGACGTAGTCCAAGGCCAACCACAGATCGCAGACAACGGGCCCAAGTGGCCAGTAGCCAACTATGATGTAGACCGTATACAAATTCATGCTGAAGACGCCGATTATCAAGTCAGCGCACGCCAGTGAAAACAGGAAGTAGTTGTTGACAGTTTGTAGGTGGCGGTTTACTTTGATGGACATCAGGACTAGGATGTTCCCTGTGACCGTGACAAAGCTTAGCGATCCTGTGACCAGAGCGATGAAAAACATCTCCACAACCTTGTAAGGGCTTCCGGACAGCCCAGTACTTTGCTGACAGGACGTCGATTCGTTGCCGATGCCATCGCAGGAACTGTTAGAGAACGGGTCGGTTGATTGGTTGATGAAGGAGCCTGAGGAACCAAAAACAAAGTGAGGGTTAGACAGCTTTAATTGGGCTGCGTTCTGGAATAATGGAAATTCAACTCAACCTTCTACATACTGTAGCAACACCTTGTTTATGAAATCTGCATGAGTGAGTGTAAGTGTAAGATTCAGGTTCGAGGAAAGCTGTTAAAGTGGGAAATGTCAAACGGTTGTTTGAGCTCCCCTCAATTTGAATGTGCATAATGCTAGTGTAGGTTTCAATACCATAGTTTGAGTTTGTATTTCAACTTTAAGGCATTCAACTTGAATGTAATTCTGTTATCACAGTTACAGCTTCTCATCAACATGAAACATCCTAGGGACACTCCTAAATGCTTGGCTGTCAACATCGTGATACAGTACTTCATAAAATGCTGACTTTTTATAGATAGAATCTTTCATCTGACAGCAATAATTCGCTTCTTAATCTCAGTACCTACAGGCAGAGCTACAGGAAACTACAGCAAACTCCCTGGGAATACCATTAAACCCCTATTGTTCAATTTGGCTGACACTTCATTTCCACAGCAAACGTTAATCTGATATGTCAGCAATGTGATACAGATTTTCCCACAAAGCAGAGTAGTATCAGATGGCCACATTGTCACATTAAGACATCAAGGCAACGTGAAAATTATTCAAGTTATTCAATGCGAGTGTAAGTTGCTGAAACTGAATGCCTGTGTAATATTAAGTTAAAACCATTAAAGACATTTATGTTGCGATTCGTTTTTGTGTTTTAATAAATGCGTTATTCTGTATTTAACAACGCCCAATATGAAATTGAATGGATCAAAACAGAGTTGTTGTTTTTAATGTACATAAACTAATCAACAAACATAAGATAAACATACATTCTTTTCCACATAAAAATACATATTTCTTCAAGTATTTTGCAAGCGTTTCTGCCTCATTGGATGGCAAAGTGGAGAAAGGGAGGGAACGATAGAGCTAATGAAGCAGATTGGGACCCCTTGCTGTCTCAAGCAGCACTGAGCCCATGTGTGGTAAATGTGTGTTAAATGGCCAAGGCCTGCAGATGGCCCAGAAATATCCACTTCAGTATGCAGAAAGACAGCACAAAATAACAAGACTGTGTGGAGCAACAGGATACCACAGGCCTCCCTAAAACATGAACCTGCAGGGTGCAACAACCCATCCCAGCGGGGTGGGGGTTCTTAGAGAGAATCGAGCTCGCTCCTTTATAAACGGAAAATCTGAAGGGTTTGTACAGGGCTAGCTGGTGACATGAATTCTTCTGCAATATTGTACATCAAAGGTATTCAAAACAGTTATTTAAAATAACTGTATTTACAGTTATTTATAATAATAATAACATTATTTATAATCTTTAGGTACTAATTGGGACACTGGAACATTAGTATTTCCCTTATACTGTAGATGGGGTTTTGCCAGCGCTTATACAATATTATGCAACTTCTCAGTGGGATTCTAGGGTGTGTGGGTGTCGTAGATACTGCTATCACAATATCAAGTGAGCCGTATCCAATAGGTAATCAAGCAATAAAGTGATTAGATTTGGTAATAATGTGGTTTGTAAATCTTTGGCAACTCCCTTTGAGAAATGAGCGAAAGGGAGCCCTAAGCAGCGACAAGTGCAGAACCCATTCAAAAGGGCTTTGCAAACATAATACCGTTTGAAATCCATCCAAAGGCCCTGTGCATGAAAATTATCTAAAGTATTTTTATTTTCCATGCAGTTTTCCTCTCATCTCCATGTTCGCAAAATAAAGACAGTGTAACAAGCAGGCTGAAACATGTAGTGACGTTTATAAGTGTTTCAGGCTGACATTTCAGGCGCCATAAAGAATTCTATACAACCTCATCTAACAACGACACTTCAGAGATTTAAGACATTCACAGACAGCAGACACACTAACTCAACCAGCCAAAATTATTAAAAAAACATAATTTCACAATCTCTCGCAGATCACTGCATGTTTAACTCCACAGGCTAGGGTTAGGGGGCGGAGACTCGCCCAGGGTGACGTAGTTCCGGTCGCCATTTTGTTTGACGTGGCTGTGACGCACTGTGACGACAGTTATAAATAAGGAAGCAGTGCACAACCACATTAACAGTTCTACACTCACGACGTCAACTGAACGCATACGCTACAACAGATTTATTGGTAAAGGACAGAAGATGGATCCGGGCAATGGGTGGCAGAGAAATACCATGCAGAGAGAAGCTGAACACGGACGCAAAGGCACGCTACCTGGAAGAAATGACTCAACTGAGCGGATTCGATCCATATGAACACATAGAGTGGGTGACGCTGACGGAGGATTAGGATCTGCTACCGTCGCTGACAGAAGTAAGCATTTATCAGTGACTTGTTTGTGGAATAAGCTTTTGCACCATTGATGACTCTAACATCCGTAGATCTATGGAATGCCATAATCGGTTTACGGTGGGCTGGGTGGGTGATCTCCAAATGCACATGTGTGTTTTTTATATTTTATTACTATCACTAAGTGTGCATTCCTGCCAAAACACAACAGTCCAGCAAAACATACTGTACTGTTGTTTGGTTGTTGTTTTTGTAGTATTAGCCATGTTATTTTGAGTCTGTGTGTTGGAGCAATTCTTGCTATTGCATCCAACAACGCAGCACATTCATACCATTGCTATATTAGAACGACAGACAAGTTAGAGATAGAAGAGAGATAGAAGATAAAGTACACAGTCTACACACCACCGTCACGACTTGCAGCTTGCTCGAAAAGAAGCTTAGAACTACAGACTGACATTACAACTCCTCAAACTGGTCATCAAGGAAAATGACGTCGAAAGTGGGCGGAGTTAACCCCCGAATTGTAAATCTGACGTCATGATCTCGGGCCCTATACATCATTGACCGGGGTCCCGTAGTTTTTCCTTCTAGACCAGGGGTCTTCAACAGGGGATCAGCAGAGTTACTACAGTGGGGCCACAAAATATTTGTGTGATAGGATATTTTTTTTACAATAATATAATCTATGAAAGTTTAATCTGCAACACAATGTAATACAATATTATGTAGTGGGGGACCCTGCTTAATGTTTCTCTCAGCTAAGGAGTCCTTGGCCTGAAACACTTTGAAGACCCCTGTTCTAGACCAAATGTCTTTGTCAAAAACATATCGCCAAATGTATGCCTATTTCTGCTGAATGTATTGCCTGTTATGAGTATGACATGCCCAGAATAGGGATGCCGAGATTCATGTGGTTAATTGACATCTCTGCACTTCTATCATTCTACCATTTCTAGACCAAACCTCAATCCTGGCCCACATTCCACTGTATGCCACTGTATGCCTAGTAATGAACTGAAGGAATCTGAAGAAGTCTTATATGGTCTATCAATAATTAAGACAGATAGTGAATTGTGCAGTAGCATTGAATATCATTGAAGTTCTGTGCTGGAATACTGATTGTGGCAATAAATAATATTCAAGCGAGCAGAGCCCAGGAGAAGCATAATATTTTAATTTCTTTGCTACAATAAAGTATTTTTCAATAGGAAAATCCATCCATACACACGAACGCGCGTGCACACACACTCGCGCACACACAGGAAGCCATACTGCGATAGACATTATGGTCTGTATAGTCTAATGCTTTATTCATGAGTGGAAGAGCTTTGGCTCAATTAAGCATTTATTCTTCATCTACAGTGCATTTGCCATACGATACCAACCGACTGTTCAGAAGACCTTCTTCCCATGTGAATACATTCCTTATCATATGAATGCCAACCCAAAGATTACCATACAGTACTGCGTTAAGCGATTGTGTCCATTCTCTGGCACACAGCTTACACCTAGACCCTGTATTGGTTTTAAATAGTTTGTGAACCAAATTTAAACATCAGTATTTTCTCCTGCTGTCTCAGTGCTGCCAGTTGAGGTGGATCAGGGTGGGCATCTAGTAAGGATACTTCCAATGGAAGGGAGGATTTCCAGGCACGTCCAGTCAGGAGGACATGGGGCAGACCAAGGACACAATGGGGGGAATTATATCCCCACACTGGCCTGGGAACGCCTCAGGATCCCCTAATCAGAGCTGGTTAATGTGGCCAGTGAATGGGAAGTCTGGGATTCTCTGCTGGAACTGGCACCTCCGCGACCAGATGGATGGGTGCGTACGTTGACGCAATCAGCTGTATACTGTTTTTGAGTTGCAAAAATGGCACAAGAGGAAGCAATCCTTTTGTTATAGCGACACAACACTGCTATGGCCTTCTGAATATCCGTATCAACAGGTGCCACCATGATATCTAAATGCATGGCTGCAATTCAACAGCCAGTCTATACAGTATATGGCTTTATAGCATAAGACTGCATATTGCATTATACTGTACTCACTGTATGGAGGTATCTCTGCCAAGAGTTACATGTATATTAAATTGACTATGTCCATCCATTAATATTACATCAAATACATGCACGCACTCAAACGTGCAAACACACACACACGCATACAATATTACACAGACACTGCTTGCCAGCTGCTCAGCCATTCCCATGCACAGTAGATTAGAGAGAGAGAGAGAGAGAGAGAGAGAGAGAGAGAGAGAGAGAGAGAGAGTGACAGAGAGAAGAAGAGTGAGAAAAGAAAACAGAAGACGGCGATGAAGAGAAAGAAAAAAGGGGAGGTATCATTAAACATTAAGCATGTTTCTGCGATGCTTGAATCATGCATGTGTATCCTGTATCTGTCAGACCAGATAGGGCTTGTCACGCAAAGCTCCCTCTTGACAGGGCAGTGTTAGATTGCATTTAGCTTTAAATAAAGAATACAGAAGACAGCCCTGATAGTCATTACCAGGGTCCATCCCATGAGGGAACAGCCCTCTCCCATTAGGCCGTGTTTTTTCTTCTTTAATTTATTGAGACTGGTGAGTTTCCCTACTCATGATGAGAGGGGAGAGAGTGTCAGGAGAGACGTCTCTGCTGGGATTCAATCCTAAGCCTGCAGTGATACAGTACGTATGCTGCAGTTCCAGAGACGGGGGTGGCGCTTAACTTCGATACCATGGTACATACTGTACTACAAAATAATGATGATCCCCCACCCCCCCAATGGGGGATGAATCTTTTGATCCTTTTTGTTTCTTAGCAAACATCCGTGTAACAGAAAGCCAGCCTTTCAAGAGACAACAAAGCATGGTTTGATCCTTTTCATTGAACCACATCAGCAGATCTTTGCCCCAAACCGGTCAAACTGTACATCAAAAGAGACAGAGGGGAAAATATGAAAAATATGAATATGATTCCACCTGAGCGGGCGCAGCTCACAGGGGCCATCATTTGTCTAAATATATCCCTCGACATTGAAGTTCAGATTGCTTTCAAGATCACGGTGCTTGTGAGATGTACAGTATATCCATCCACTTGAATCACTTTGAAACCGTATAAGACATTCGTACAGGATTTCTGACATGTTTGCTTTCAACACTCAGCCTCTCTTCCTGCTCTCTTTCCTCATGCCCTTCCCTCATTTTCTTCCTCGCGCTTCCTCAACGTCTTTCCTTTCTTCCCTACCCGCCTTCTTTGTGTCCATTTTCCTACTTTCTCTCTTTTTTCCAAACCTCCCTGCCTCCCTGACCGCCTTCCATCAACTCCATTCTTTATGTCTGTGGCACACACTGGTGACACACTGGTGACACACTGGTGACACACTCCCGTCGGCGATTTAAAGTCAGAACAGCCATCTGGTGCTGCACTGCTGACAGTTTGTCTATGGCTCTCAAAGGAACGTTGAACATTTCTGTCCATCCGTCAACCCTTCTTTTATTATTTATCTCCCTTTCTTTCTTCTTTCCATTCTACAAGACTGGGGGCGCCACTCAAGCTTGGGTCTCGACAGGCCATTCGATCGGCTTCAACCCATGTGTCTCCAGGCCTGGCGTTTCATCCATTCTCTTCGACTAGTCACTCGGGGGCGTGCCCTTGCAATAATCATATTTGAACTGGGGACACCCGACCCTGACAAGCACTTGGACTTACAGGAGTTGAGGCATTACATTTAGTTTGACTCGGCACAGATAAATATTGTGAGATTAGCCGATCTACAAGCTCACAACGCCTCGTGTTGCAAGGCGTTGTGAGCTTAAAGTTCAGCTATTTAAGGTAACATGTGACCATTTGGCCAATGTTTGACCATTGTTTATAGTATAGTTTGTTGGTTACTTTTAATGTAGAAATGATCTTATTAGTTTATTTATTTCCTTTTAGAGTTATTAAAAAGGTCTTCAAAATCCTTCAATCACTTTAGAAATACCCTGTATACACTAATGCTGTATGTTGACAAACTGTAGTGTTTACTGTTGAGTGAGAAAACAAAGTTTGCACATTACGCGAATCGTCTGGGGACCCTCCCCCCCCCCCAAAATAATTTGGGGACCCCCCTGGGGGTCACGATCCCCCAGTTTGGGAACCACTGTTCAACGGAGTCTGATCCGACACGAGCAAGAAAGCAGGGAGCCATTGTCAACAGCTGGATCCCACATGTGTCGCGTCAAACCCACCGACGCGAGGAAACAGAAGACAAGAGACAGAGAGTGAGAAGCGGGAAACGAAAGGAAGGGAATGAGCGAGGGAGAGAATTGAGGGGAAGGAGAGATTTAAAAAAAAAAAGGGTGGAATGGTGTGTATAGTCTGGATGACAAGAGAGATGAAGAGATTGAGTGAATTCAAGAAGGATTTGGACTACATTAATCCGTTCTGCTGTATTTGCCACACTTCTGTCCTCTTATCGTACTGTGTCGTGTGCACACATTACACATTTTGTAAATATCTTTTTTGTGAGCATTTATAAATCCCTATCCCATATTTCTGTATAGGGGACAGGTGCATAGGTGTATGTTATATACACCAGGGAAATTCTCCATGTACGTTGTAGTCAGAATTTTCACACATACACAGTATGTCCTGTATAACATTTTTCCTCTTTATCATTTGCAGTAGGGCATGCAGACATTTGCCCATTCTGTGTCAAATAGAATGGTCTCCGTATTCTAAATTCACTCTACACATATGTTGCACAGATGCTGTACAGAAGATTAGATGCACGATAAATCTTGCAACTAATGCACACAAAGTAGTTTTTTCTGTAATATCAGTTTGACCGTTTGTTGGGTTTTTGCATGGGTTTATAGCATTCTCATCGTTCCATCCAATACAATATCTACTGCAGTGGTCCAGGGACCCCCAGGGGTCCTTGAGGGCAGTTCCAGTGGGTCCCCAGCAACAAATGATTAATAGTTATGGGAACCAAGTGGACCCGCAGGTCTATAACTCTGACAGTGTACAAATGTGTACTCAGAGTTAACTTATGGGGGTCCGTGGCCCCATGCGTACCAAACAGGGGGTGCTTGAAATTAAACGGTTTGAGAGCCACTGATCTACTGAAATAGCCCCCCAGGGATTAACAGAGTTATGCCGTAGCTGATATTAGAGTAGCTTACGCTATCTTATTTCAGCTGGACCCCCAAATCGCCATAGCCTCTGGCTGAAATTAATTTGAATTTAAAACCTGTGTGCTTATTTTACAAATCAGGAAGACCAGAAAGACCATTTACAATTTAGGCATTTAGCAGACGCTCTTAACCAGAGCGACTTACAATATAAGCAAGGTATAGCATTAATCTAAACAACATGCAATCAAAATGATAATCTGTACATTGAAACTATAGGATACCAACATAGCATCTGTCTAAATAACGTATAACATATTTGTGGTCAAGAAAAGCAAGCCTAAAACAAAAAGAGTAAAGGAAGGAGAGAACGAAGGATAGAAGGAAACAGAAGGAAGGATAAAGGAGGAAAAGGGACAGAACAACGAGCAATGGCAGCATGTATAGTTAATCTATCTTATCCAAGTGGCCCCATTATTAAGGCTTCACATAACAGTAATCAAACCCCGCCTCGCTGATCACACAGCGTCAGGACTAATCCCTACTGACCTGCAGGTGAATCGTTTAATAATGCCTGGAGCAGCCAGATCCTAATCACTGTAAGACGCACATGTAGGGACATAAGTGAATACTGATGGATAACAGGAAGCCTGAGGATGCACGCACGCATGCACACATACACGCACGCACGCACACACTCACGCACACATGTGGCGCATTGGTGAATACTGATTGTAACAGGAGCGCACGCACGCACGCACACACATGTAGGTACTATAGACATGCACAATAAGAAATGGGCAAGAACATGACACATGCAGAGATGCACAGATGTAACACACACACACACACACACACACACACACACACACACACACACACACACACACACACACAGAAGTATAGACACATGCAGGGGACATAAACCCACAGCAAGGGGTAATTGACAGACAGGATGTGACTGCAGGCAGTAATGAGGCATAATCATCAGGTTTGGGATAGCAAATAACCCCCCACACACACACACACACACACACACACACACACACACACACACACACACACACACACACACACACACACACACACACACACACACACACACACACACACACACACACACACACACATTAATACTATTCTGGTTAGCATCCTCTGATTATAGGTCTAAGACACACACGCGCACTTAATGTACACACAAGCGAGCACACACACTAAGCAGTACACACACTAAGCAGGCATGCATCATGCAGACTCATTTGCATGTACATACTTAACACATTTCAATGTGCTTACACAGTCACAATGCTGTACCACATACAGTACACATGCATTAACTCAAAAACATACAGTTCAGTGAACACCACCAGAACATTCAGAGGAACATGTGTGTCACAATAATCTGATAACGTCATTAATTGATGCTAGATTATTAATTAATCTGATTGATTTATTGATTGAATACTTTGTAAACAGTTTGCAAAAATTACAGAGGCACAGTTTATTCAGTGCAACGATAGTTCATGTAGACACGGAAGGCAGAATGTTTATGTACTTCATTCACACTCCCCGGACCCCCCCATTCGCTATCAGTTATACAGTCGTACTCCTTTAAGTCAGTACGTTCAACCTCTTGTCATTCGCTTCAAGCTAATTACTCACGCCCTCATACCCACAGTGCAACTCGGGCGGTTCATTTAAGCAGCCTCTGTTCTCTGTTCAGTCTACGTACTTCGCTGTCTAAGCGGTGTGTTCAGCTGCTTGTTTTAAAATTCCCTCCACCTCCCCGGCCTCCTCCCCGTGGCATCTAGTTATTATTGTTATAGGTTGATTCTGTGTTGTACTGTGGTTCTATGATTCTGTGTATTGTACTGTTTTTGGATTGTACTATGATTGTGGTTGTTTAATTATGCATTGAAGGTTCAATGTTATGTTAAACTGTATTTTATGCTTATGTTTCATGCTTTCTGTCTCTCCTCTGTCTCTCCCTCTCTCTTTTTCCCCCGACACGGTCGAGGCAGAAGGCCGCCACCCTAGAGCCTAGGGTCTGCCTGACGTTTTCTCCCAGTTAAGAGGGAGTTTTTCGTTGCCACTGTCGCAAATTGCTTGCTCAGGGTGGGATTGTCAGGTCTCTTCTCTACATGTAAAGTGTCTTGAGACAACTTGTTGTGATTTGACACTTTAATTGAATTGAATTGAATTGAATTGAATTGAATTGAATTGAATTGAATTGAATTGAATTGAATTGAATTGAATTGAATTGAATTGAATTGAATTGAATTGAATTGAATTGAATTGAATTGAATGCTCTGGGGGTTTGTGATTGAAGATCTGTGTCATTTTGCACAGGAAATCTTTTAATATCACATGAGCAGAGTCACACCGCCAAACTTGAATGCAATATCATTGCATATATGGGTTATGGTTAATATGGTAATGGTTAATAAATGGTAAATGGTTCATTAACTGTCTGGTTATTTCTGAGCTGAAGTGTCTAAATGAAATACAATAATGCTAAAAGATGTAACTTGGCTTGTTTCCATTGTGGTCCTGTGTATTAAATTCATCAAGACATATAAAGACATGTCGAAATACATACTATACAAGAGATCATCAATACTAGGAGCAATCCGTCCGTGTGTGTGTGTCTGTGTGTGTGTCCTGTCCGTCTGTCTGTGGACAGATAATCTCCGACACTGTAGGCCCGATCAACGTGAAACTGTGCACACAGCACACGCACTCCCTGGATGCCACAGCAGAACCTCTGCGCCACATTTTTCACATCGGCCTGTTGTAGCGCCACCAGGAGGCCGATTTTGTCCAAACATCACGCAAATCAGTGTACACATTATCTCTATTGTTATGTGATCAAGACGGATCTGTCCAGTTTTTCATATTCTATCCTGATCCGAACATTAATGGCCCAAAATAACCTACCTGATAATTAATTAATGCTCTGTAACTGAACGATGCATTACAGTAGATGTCCAGGATACAAAAATGACTGATGACAATAGTGCAAAGTATTGTAGGGATAATAGTAGAAAGCATAGCTTCATTCCAAGATAGCATTTACTGAAAATAACATTCTGGGAAAACTGAAAGCAAAGTAATTCTAAAGTAATTAGCTAGAACTGGGAGGGCAAGACTAACATTTAACCAACTCTGAAATGGGTCAATTTCAAAGTTTGAAGCTGACAGAACTTCATGAGTCAGTGCAAGAAACTCCATCTCCCATGGGCCTAAATTATAGCGACACACACACACACACACACACACACACACACACACACACACACACACACACACACACACACACACACACACACACACACACACACACACACACACACACACACACACACACACACAGAGCTTAGATCTTCTATGAAATATAGAACAAAAATGAGATGAGAGGATTATTACCAAAGGTTTCATCATCGCACATTCGTACACACACAAACACAACGCACACACGCACACGCACAAACAAAAACACTACATACACACAGCCACACATTCACATGCAGCTACAGATGCACAAAGTCACAACAGCAACACAAAATGTACGAGTATACCATTTCAAAATGAATCTCTCTCACCCATGTCTGCGCACACGCACGCACACACACACACACACACACACACACACACACACACACACACACACACACACACACACACACACACACACACACACACACACACACACAGACACACACACACACACACACACACACACACACACACACACACACACACACAGCATTTTGTCAGCAGTAAACCTGAAGCTAGTACGCCATTGAAATGTTGATCAGTAGCCTATTACGGTAAATTGTACAACTTCTGCTCTTTCCTGAAGGAGAAACGGCATATTTAGAGCACCGCTGTTGGACTTGTTGAGCATTACATTGCGGTTGTTTTCTGCGTTACGGCTGCACAGTGATCAAACATAGATTCCGTCAGGTGGCTGTTTCTCCTCAGCATTTTGAGGACAGATCTTGCACTGCACTTTAATCAATTTACATCTGATGCTATAAGGAACATGCCCACTGCTGCCAATTAGACTGACAACTGCAACAACATGAATGGAGGAGATGATAGCACAAGAGTAGAGAGAAGAGAAGAGAAGAGAGAAATTAAGAATAGTGGCGAGGAGAGGGAAGGAGATAAAGGAGGAGAAGAGGGGAGAGGAAAGTCTCTCAGTAACCGTCTACCTCTTTCTGTCTCATTTAACGTTCTCTCTCTCTCTCTCTCTCTCTCTCTCTCTCTCTCTCTCTCTCTCTCTCTCTCTCTCTCTCTCTCTCTCTCTCTCTCTCTCTCTCTCTCTCTCTCTCTCTCTCTCTCTCGCTCTCTCTCATTGTTCTAACCCAGGTAAGACTCCACCTGCCACCTCCCCGGGGACGACAGAGGAGGCGGAGAGAAGAGGCGGTAGAGAGCAGGGGTGACGGAGAGGTCGAATCATGGGATTTTTTTTTTTTTTTAAACAAATCCCCGTGAATCACCCGTGAATCACCCGTGAATCACTGACCCGTGTGGGAGGAACCATAACACAAGATAAACAACAAGAGAAAACCTGTGACCTCTATTTTCCATTTCCTCTCCTCCGCTGCAAAACTAGATTTTGGCTTCTGTGTTCAGGCTTTGCAGGTTTTTAAGACACCTGAGGGAGGCAATTGCGTCATTTCAGCTGCCAATATGCAGACTGAAATCGTGAGAGTGGATGATTGATTGAAAACTTTATTGACAATATTTCAAGGAATAGGCAGTACGACAAGTTAAAAACATGCCAAATGGATGACACAAAAACCCAGAGGCTTGTTTCCATTGTGGTCCATTAAACATGCAAGACTTAAACACCTGGACAAAACAACAGCACAACAAAAATAAGAGAGAGAGAGAGAGAGAGAGAGAGAGAGAGAGAGAGAGAGAGAGAGAGAGAGAGAGAGAGAGATGCACCACATTATTATTACACGTGATGCACGTTTATGCACACTGTGTAAGCCACCAGCAGCCGGGGAAGTTTCATCTATTTGCAGGCAAGGCAACAAAGTTGGCTTGTAACATCTTAAAAATAATCTGGATAAATGAAGACCTGAATTATTTGCTGAGCGTGCAATTTCTCGCAGCACCGACTCTCACTCAGCGTATACCTCATCCCTGGCCTGCTTCCACAGGCAAAAAAAACGAGTCCTGACGGAGGGGGGGGGGGGGGGGGGGGGGGGAGGAGGGAGGGAGGGAGAGAGAGAGGGAGAGAGAGAGAGAGAAAGAAAGAGAGAGCTAGGTGGAGAAAGTGAGAGGAGACAGGAGTAGGCGGGGAGCGGAGAAAAGTGCGTAGAGAGGTGGGAAGAAAGAGGGGAGA
>NC_137626.1:21010178-21257678 GCF_963280865.1 Gymnoscopelus braueri | reverse complement strand
CCACTGAAGAACTGTAGCCAGACTAGCCATTGTAAAACAGTGCAAAATGCATCGTTTCCATAGGCTTCCACTGATGTTATTGGGATTAATGTTTCAGCACAACTTCAGGCAGCGTTTCAGAGACGCACAGAAGCACATAATCTGTGCTTCTCTGCGTTATACAGTATAGCACATCTGAAAATAACACAAGTTGACCCAAAGTGCTTTGTAATTTAGAGGTATAGCCCAATCAGGGTTTGATTTGCTGGGGGGGATAGGCAAGAATCCAAGCCTCTGCTTTTGATGTCCCCCTTCTTATCTGGTCATTCATTTTTATGACCGGTGGATTTATTTTTTTATCCCTGATTCTGGTCTGAAAGAATAGAACACAGTACATGCATTTCCTTTTGGTAAATGTAGAATGTCTGATATATTTGATATTTATGTTTGATGATATCACAATTTAACCATTTTATTAAAAATGTATGATAACCGCATTAACCCAGGCCTCCCTATTTTGGGCAAATTTGGGCAAATTGGTTAATAGCTAATAGTGTTAGCGAATCTACAAGCTCACAATGCTTAACGATGCACTGTGAGCTTGTATATCGCCTATTTTCACTATATTTGTCGTACGAAGAAGTATTTAAGTGGTTAAGAAGGGGTTAAGTGGTTAAGAAAATGTCCGCCCTGTTTTTTGTTTTGTTTTGTTTCTTAACAAATCTAAGCCTGGATGTAATGTAGAACCATCATGCCAGTGTCCATTTAAATACCAAAAGAGAGAGTTTAGTAAAGTTTCTCTGAAGGTGATGACCTTCCTCAAACACTGTCCTCCATTCTCTGACGCCCTTCAGCAAAATGTCTATCCTTCTCTCAACTTCCTGTGAATCGGCAGGGTCTCCCTCATTTTCTCCATTTCTTCATCTGTCCGCTCTCTCTCTCATTCTTTCTTTCTCTCTCTCTCTCTCTGTCTGGGCCAACTCGACTCGCCTCCAGATTTTTAAAAAAGAAAAGGAAAGAAAGTTCAGCTAAGGATAAGGATAAGCACATATTGGTGCCTGGAAGCGATACTCCAAATAAATGCCACCGTCAATATATTATGCATGTGTGTGGATATGAGGGAGAGAGGGGGAGAGAGAGAGAGAGAGAGAGAGAGAGAGAGAGAGAGAGAGAGAGAGAGAGAGAGAGAGAGAGAGAGAGAGAGAGAGAGACAGACAGACAGACAGACAGACAGACAGACAGACAGACAGACAGACAGACAGACAGACAGACAGACAGACAGACAGACAGACAGACAGACAAAGAGAGAGAATGGGGGAGCAGGCAAAACTATACAGTAGATTACTAAACTGGTTTTCAAAGTGAGGTCCAGGGACCCCCAGGGGTTCTGGAGCGGGTCCCCAGCTAAATGAGGAAGAGTCTAAACACAGTACATCAATTCAGTGGCATAGCCAGAACGCTAGCGTAGGCTGGGCCTAGGCAGGAGCGGGTGGGCACGCATGCACGCGCGTGCATGTGTACCCAGACCGTGCGTGCGCAAACGGAAAATTTGCAGTTTTTGGTGGGTTTTGGGTCCTTTTTTTGCGGGTTTGTGACGGATTTCGGATACACTGTTATCAAAATGGCTGAATATGGTAGGGCCCAACCGTGGCTACTCCCCTGTATCATTTTGTGGGGTCCTTGACATGAAAATGTTTGAGAGCCACTGACTTAACACGTTACTGTCATCTCCAACATTACTGTCTGTCTGCAAAAATGGATTCTGTCATTCAAATGCATGGGATTATAAATGCTGCCATGAATCTCACAGAGTTTGGACTGTGGGTTGAAAAAACAAGAACAAGATCAGCTTTGTTTGCGTTCATTTACGGGCTAAAAAGACGTAAGTCATTGAGCATATTTTGAATGAACAATTTCTAGTCAATGGGGCAATTAGTTTAGATTTCTCGCCCACTCGTTAACTACACGACCCAAACCTCTACCAAAGTGGTCTAGCCCTTTAAACCCTATATACTTCTTTCAGTCTGACCAGAAGCAGGGATAAAACCTATCCCCACCCGTGCTAAAAAATGATTTAGGAGGGATATCAGAAGCAGATCGAGGCATCCGCCCGAGCAAATCGAACTCAGGTTGTAACGGCCACAGACTGATTAGACTGAGATGCCATATAGGAAATCAAGACACTGGCTAATCACTCCTTGGGTTATTAGCTGATTGCAAAATGTTTTCAAACTGCTGTGTCATACGCTGAGTGTGCGAAAATGTGCATGTGTTGTAAACATGTGTTGTAAACACTTTTCAAACAGGAAACCCCTGGATGTAGGCTACGTTGTCCCGGACTGCACTGTTTCAGTGTTCATTTAACACTCAAGAGTGTGAAAATGGACCCGTAACACTCGGGATATTGCAGTATTGGTGTGTTGAAAAAGTATTTGTTGTGACGTCACATGTTAAATTTGTACGTTTTAAATTAGACGGAAGGAACAAAATATGTGAACATAGAAGTTAATTTAATTCATTTTCACAAATGAAGACAGACACAGAGAGAGAGAGAGAGAGAGAAAGGAAAAAAGGATGGAAACAAAGAGAGGCGGAGAGAGAGAGAGAGAGAGAGAGAGAGAGAGAGAGAGAGAGAGAGAGAGAGAGAGAGAGAGAGAGAGAGAGAGAGAGAGAGAGAGAGAGAGAGTTGGAAGTAATAGAGGGAAAAAAGGGAATCACTCTTGGGTGAATCCTGAGGCTGATTGTTCTTTGATGAGCCTGTCTGTCACACTCATAATCTCACACACACACACACACACACACACACACACACACACACACACACACACACACACACACACACACACACACACACACACACACACACAGTCTGATATTCAAGCGCACACTGACACTCATGAAGATCGACATGCATAAGTTCACCACATTTATGCTTGCATAAAGGCACACACACACACACACACACACACACACACACACACACACACACACACACACACACACACACACACACACACACACACACACACACACACACACACACACACACACACACACACACACACACACACACAGGGTGGAGAGCGATAAAGCATCATTATGCACACACACAAAATCGTACAGTACACACAGGCATCTACTGGCACGTGAAAATATACTGTATGGATACCAGTGCGTACATAATGCGGATGCATGCACCTACTGTACTGTACATACAGTATGTAAATGCAAGTACACAAATGCGGAGGCAGTTGATGTAGTTTCATCATATAGCCTGGTCTTTGCCTATCCATGCGCAACAGCACTGCATGTACAATCTCTGATGGATGAATGAATGAATGGATAAATGAATCTATGTATGTATGTATGGATGGATGGATGGATGGATGGATGGATGGATGGACGGACAGATGAATAGATCTATAGTGGTAAGTGAAATGGAAGAGAGGTTCCCGCATTGACCCAAAATCAGTCTGTAAAACGACAGCAGCTAATGAATAAACTAATGGACGAATCGATGAATGAGGCAACAGCAAGGCTGAATGAACGAGCTAATGAATGAATTCAGTGGACACAGGCTCCTTCCTTGAAAAAATGAAGAAAAAACAAACAGATCATGGTTGAATGGAGAAATGGAGTATGTACGTGATTCTATTCATTGGAATTAATGTACACAAATGATTAATTGAACAAATGCACGGATGAATGAATAAACGAATGTCACGCTACATTAGCGTGAAATCGTCCCGGCATATTCAATACCTATCAATCACAATCAATCTTCACTGGGGGACAAAAACGTCATCATTAGAGGAGAGTTTGATTGGCTCCATCGCATCAGAGTTGCTTTCTGTCGGGTCTGTCTGGCAGCAATCAGTCACCAATTCAAATAACTCAACTTCTTTATCTCTTCCCTGTCTGATCTATTCATCATCAGCTTTTATTTTCCTCCTTTCCTCTGCTCCTCTCCTGCTGTCTGTCATTTTCTCTCTTTGCTCCTTGGGGGAAACATTAAAGTCAACGCACTCGTCTTTCTTCCTTCTCTCTGAAGATGCCGCCTGGACGGACTCAGAAAGGCAATATCAAAGGGTTCAAGGAAAACGGTGAAGTGTTTCCATTTTCCCAGCCATATGATATGATAGACAGACCAATAGAAAGAGGCACTGAAGTCTGCATGCACAAATCTTTCAAGACCACCTGGAGCAGGGTTCGATTTGTTATGGTAATCCATGTGTCTGCTTTTGATATCTTACACTGTTCATTCATTGGGTATATGTCAAGGCATATAGCCCAGCATCCGGCTTTGAAATTGAGTCTATATAGGAAGTGACAGTTCATATGAATGGCCTGTAGTTTCGCTGTTTTATCCCTGCTGGTGTCAGAAAGAATTTTTCTCCATTCAGGTTTTTGACGAACTTTAGACTAAATATCTTACCTATTAAACATTGTCATAAATACTATATGCTTCCAGTCGCTAGTTTAAAGTCTACTTTCAATCACCATGATATGCGTTTTGGTAAATTGTGGTCCCATTTATTTTAAAGTTGATGATAAAGTAGGGTATGCTCTAGGAGGGGCGGGATGATTTGATTGACAAGCTACACAACCAATAGCATTCATTCCCTGCCCCCGCTCTTGATTGACAAGTTATCCAACCAATAGCATTCATTTCCGGTTGCATAGGATATGACCCGATATAGAAAGATGGCGGATTTGAAATTGCTGAAAAATAGGCTTCATTTACAGTCTGAACAGTCTATGGGCGTAACGCTGTCCATTCTTTTTACAGTCTATGGTTCGAACCCACCGCAGTGCATCCGGTTTGGCTGAGTGTCTATACGAATACATTTGGCAGTGTTCAGGGAGGAAAGCCGGAGAGGAAGGGTGATCTTTGTACGATGTGCGTACTCCTGTCAGCAGGGTTTTTATCGGGGGGATACCCCCGGAGGGGGCTCCTCACTGGCAGGTGAGCCAGAAGGGAACACAAAAGTGTTCATCATCATGACTTAATTGGAGAGAAAAAAAGGGGTAAAAATGATTGGATTGGATTTGGATTGAATTTTTCCATTGCGATGGAAGGTGTTGTGAGCTTGTAGATCGGCTATTTTCACTATTTCACGTACGATATATACTGTAGGGCTTAAGTGGTTAAGAAAATGTCCCCGCCTCGAACCCTGACCAGAAGTCACTCTGTCACAGCTGCTCAGTATTTCTGCCTAATACACTCCAGTCTCCAACCCTCCTTCCATCCCTTAAGTCTCATCCAACATCTAGGATCACTGGTTATCAATAATAGAAAAGTATATACAGTACAGTAGCCTACATTCACTCTCTCCTCTGTATATCTCATTCAGTCTCCCACTCTCTCTTTCTCACCCTTCATCTCTCTCATCTCTCACACTGACCCCCTTCTATTCCCTTTGTTCGTATTCCATCTATCCCTCCTTTATCAATAATGGAGAAATGCATACATTCATCCCGTCGCTGCATATCAATAATACAATGCCGTCACACATGGGAATGTCTATTTATACACTTTACACCAGGCAGGTCAATAAATGATGACTATTAAATATTACAGTAAGTGTCACATTGAGACTTCAGTGTCCTCTCCTCTACGTGTCTCCTCAAGACATATGATATGCCTAAGAATGGAACGCATGGGGATGATGGAAAACAGGAAGAGAAAGAGTGAATGTGAATCAGTAACCTACTGTAGGAAGAAAGGAAGTGAGGGAAAGGAGGAAACAGAAGGGAACAAGTGAGCAGAGCTGGGTGGAGTAGCCAAAAACTGTACTTGAGTAAAAGTATTGCTACTTTAAATTAATGACCAAAGTAGAAGTAGAAGTAGTCATCCAAATGATTACTATGAGTAAGAAAGTGTAGTCAAAAGACAACTCAAGTCCTGAGTTACTTAATATGATCTGATGTATTGGACAGTGTTGGTCTCTGATAACTGTATAGAGAGGCAAGAGGGAAGCACACATTTTGTTTGGACTTCAACTCCTGTATGATTTAAACACAGAATCTGAAACCAGGTTACAGGAACAGACAATTTTAGGCCGACCTAAATCCACTTGCAACCATGGTAGTCCATCTGTGCAGATTTATGGGTTTTGTACTACTGTCTGTAGATACAGTATGGTTTTCAATTTGTATAAATATACAGTATATATACATTTTATAGTAGATATTGATATTTTACCAAATGCTAACTTGTACTATTGTAATTGCACTGATGAATATAAATGCACTATCGTTATTTTCTAAGTTTTCAGATTCCGGACCGTTGGACACGAAAGTTACAGATTACAGCTTTAACAGTTTGAGTGGCTGAAACAGGTACGTTATGTGAAGGCTATCGATTGGCCTCATTTTATAGGTGGGTGTACAGGAAAAACAGATTGTACGAGGAACTGAACGAGGGCACAATTTAGTATTAAGCACAATATATATATACAGGCTAAATCTAGTTACACAGAGGCAGCTCAGCTGACAAGGCAATATTTCACATTGACAGAAAAACAGATGGAGAGAGAGAGAGGAGAGAAGCACGAGAGACACAGAGAGGAAGAGAATGGCGAGAGAGAGGGAACAACCTTAAACAATGAAAAAGATAAAAGAAGAGGCGTAGAGAGAAGTTTGAAAGAGAGGAATCACATTGTGTTTGTCCACCAGATGCTGGCCATGACTTAACACATTTGAAGGCCGATGTGTTGATAAAAAATCATATAAAATGGGGGTTGTGTGGGTCGACCAACAGGTCTGGCAGGATCGGGTAAGCTAAGCTTACTAGAAAATATCACGGATCGGAGCGGGCAGGTCAACACACAAAACGTGTCTTTCCCTACGAGTTTGGGGGTTAGAAAGAAGAGGCTGCCAATGATGAAATGGCCGACTTAATTAAGAGGAATACAAATAGGTGATGCTAAGGTGAGCTGAAAAAGGTGCTAAAGGTGTGGGAGAGATTCAGGCCAGTTGACTTTTACGATGACACAATTACAGACTACATTACGTGCTTGAGTTGTAAGGCATTGTACAAATATCATGGCAGGTGACAGGTATATCAGGTATATCAAACCTAAATCGGCATTAATGTAATGGGCCTGCTAACCCCAGAGCCTAGCAAGCCCACACAACAATTTCCATCCAATCAGCCCCTTAATTACAGAATTAATGGAAAACAAGGTGCCACTTATGCTAAATCTAATGAGTTTGTGGAGTTGTGCTGCTCTGACTTGCACCCATTTGATGACATGTTCAGTAAGAGATGTTCTCAGTTCTTCTGTTTATTTATAGCCTGGCACTCAGTCCTGCAAATTGTGCTACTATAATGCATTAAGTTGGTGATTTGCCGGTCGGGTCTGGATGGTTGATCAACACATAATTATTTTTGCTGGTTGGGAACTGTAGATTGGCTCTCATAATGGTTCGGGTGGATGCAGGTATTAAAACACCCTACCGGTGCATCACTAATACACACACACACACACACACACACATCCTCTCTTTGTTCGTCTCCAAAATCTGTGTCCACATTGAATCTCGTGCTTTTGTCTACCTGTCTGGCACCCTCACACACTTTTGCCCTCTCTATCCAGATGTTCTATTCATTACACTGGCTAGCCCATGATGGATAACACAATGTAACATGATGACAAACTTGTCCCTCCATCCAGATGTTCAGATTTTGCAAGAGAAACAAGCGGCCAGGTCAACGAAAACAAGAAGTGACTAGGCCGCATGATCACACACACAGGGGGTCCCCGGCAAAATTACTTAATAAAGCATTAGTTTTACCACTTGACCCCTTATATAATCAGCTACTTGAAAATAGCTAAGTTCACAATGCGTCAACATCTTTTCAGATGGGGGTCCAAAGCCAAATATATAGTAATTTGGGGGTCCTTAACATGTCCTTCCTTGACATGTAACGTTTGAGAAGCACTGAGAAACAACATTAGGAAACAAGGCCAAATAAGCAACAACACTTTAGGAACAAGAGAAAAACCCTGCAACTACTGATATTTACAAGTAACTTTACAGAAAAACAACAAATAATAATCGGACTGGGCAACACTGTACACTAGCCCATGGATAACACAATGTAACATGCTGATGAACATGTTCCTCCATGCAGATGTTCTATTCATTACACTAGCCCATGGATAACACAATGTAACATGCTGACAAACATGCCCTTACATCCAGCCAACTGTAGCATTTCTATTGTTCAGTGAGTGAATCACCCACTGTACATCAGTCAATGGAGCACGGAATAATAGCCTTCTCACGACAGTCATTTTTGAGGGGATCTTACAGTAACCGTCCCCTACAGCAGTGATGAGCGTTGGGGGAGGGTCTGAACACTGATAAACAATGGGAGGTCCAAAAAAGTTGAGTTTGTCTTTGGTTTTGAGATGAAACAATAAGTAAGTAAGCTTGTTTTTGCTGAGTGCGGTCCTTGTATCCTTATGATTGTTCATTTCTAAAGAAATCCTTATCCATAAAGTAAAAGTGTTTTACACACACACACACACACACACACACACACACACACACACACACACACACACACACACACACTCTAAAAAAGAACGACAACAAAAAACACATTGTGGAGCTTGTAGAGCTAACATTTGAAAAAACTCTGTGCTACAAAATAAATATTTTCAGATGGGGTCCATGGTCCTTGTAATGATCAGCCGTTGATGACAGAAAAATGAAGTGACAGGCGTGTACACACAGTCGCAGCAGGCTTTTTAAGTGTTGTTGTTAGGTCATGGATGTGTGAATGTAGCGCTAATTGCTGCTAATGCTACTAATGTGGGGATTAAGATCAGTGATATCAATGTAAATGTGGCTAGCTACAGTATAATGGAATGCTGACATAGTTTTTGCGGCTTTGTTTTCTTTACTTGGCAGCCACATCAAACACTTCCCATCAGCAGGGAGAAAGGCCTACACACGCACAAGCACGGCACGCACACGCACACGCACACGCACACACACACACACACACACACACACACACACACACACACACACTTATGTACTGCATGTGTTATAGTCATTTTGTTATGGTTATTAGCTAATTGCTCATCTTGAAATTCGAGCAGCTCGTTTGCAACTTAAAGAGGAGCTAAAATCTCTGTTACTTCTTAATTTGGTACTCCTTCACACACACACACACACACGCACACGCACACGCACACGCACACGCACACGCACACGCACACGCACACACACAGTGCAGACAACAGGAACATAAAAAAAAACATTTCACATTTAAATTCATTCAGCTTCATTCATTCAGTGCTCCCACAGTACGTGTAGTTAGAGAGCGAGTCAGAGACGTCGGCCAAATGATAGACAGCACTTTGTGATTATAAGTGACAGTGTTATTAAATATCCACAGATTACAGTCCCACTTCCTTTTCATCAGACTGTAAATAGAACTTCCCATCATTTCCTCCCTCTCTCTCTCTCTCTCTCTCTCTCCCTCTCTCTCTCTCTCTCTCTCTCTCTCTCTCTCTCATATCTTTTTCATTTCTTTCTCCCCCATTTTAGTCATTGTCAATTCCCATGTTTGCATGGTCCCTGTCTGGGGAGAGCGTAGAGAAGAACCACATGTCCTCCGAGGCTCCGACACACATGGAGTCACCAGCCGCTTCTATTCAACTGAACTGACAGTAAGGAGTTTCACAGGGAGGACGTAATGAATGTAGAAAAACATGTCCCTCTCTGTTCTGCTCCCGGCCAGACAGACAGCCCCGAACCAACCTTTAGGAGTCACTGGTGCAGCGAGAGAGAACGCTCTCCCTTGCCAGCTTCCCACCCTCGAACATGGACCAACAGACCCTTTATCAAACCACATCACTGACATCACGCAGGCATGCGCGCGCAGACAGGTTGCAAAATAACAAAGTCAGGTATGAAAATACATTTTGATCCAGGGCCGGACTGGGACCAAAATTCAGCCCTGGCATTTTGGTCCGAACCGGCCCACCACCCCCCGGGCCGTTTTGTCAACGGGGGGGGGGGGGGGGCGTTTCACTGTTTCAGCCCAGCCCTGCACATGAACTCTGCAGCCGCACTGAGGCCCCTGCTGGAAAGCATCCCAGCCCAAACATTAACGTAACTAATAATTGGGCCGCGCGACCCGGAAATGATCGTAATAATCCTACAACGGCCCAGCGGCCCACCGGGCATTTGCCCGGTACGCCAAATGGCCAGTCCGCCGCTGTTTTGATCAAACTTCCGGCTGCAGTTTGCTTTCCAGAGTGGAGGAAGAAGGCTTAGAAGGTGTACTGTGAACTCAAAACACCGCCCCCCCAATGGCTGTGATTGGCTGAGACACGTGGCAGGAGCGGTGCTCACCAAAACAAGCGCTCCTCAAATCAACTGGTTTGGGAATCGCTTACACACAACCTGTGTGCGCAGTTTAATAAGGGTTTGTTGGTGTGCCCCAGCCAAGCTGGAGGCACTGTGGTGGGCAGGAAGGACAATTGCTCTCCTCAGAGAGAGAGACAGAGAGAGAGAGAGAGAGAGAGAGAGAGATGGTATCAGGGTTTGCCAGAGAGCAGAGAGAGCAGTGATTAATTAGTGTGGTTGCCCTAACAGGGCAACCAGACTATAGTAATCCTCCGACTTTATTATTATTATTTAGCTAGATAAACAATAGTTTAGATCGTCTCTCCTCCCACAGTTTATTTTTCCCAATTTAGTGCCATATGTCAAAATGACCGGCCTCACCGGGAATCGTGCGCTTGTATAAGGCTAAGAGATTGGTTGCATAGTTTTATTGATATTGATTTATTAGTGCATTAAATTTCCCCATCCACTTTAATGGAAAAGTGCAAAAACTCAAATTCAAGTATTTTTTTCTCAGAAACCGTAAGAGCTAGAGTTACCAGATTTGGAGGGGAGGTTCCTAATTTAGTCCGAAATTATTGATAAAATAATTACACTAATCGGCCACATGGTGGCGCTATAACAGCCCCCTTTACGTTTTGGCCTATAACTCTTGAACCGTAGGTCGTAAAATCAAAATTTCCTTTTCCCTAGATTCCTTGGGTCATGACGCATCTCCCCATATAGGCCACGCCCATTTGCGTCAGGATAGATTTTCCGCCATTTTGAATTTTCTTCAAAACACACTTTTAGCTCCTCCTCCCATATATTTTGTCCAAATTTAACAAAAATCGGTACACATGATCTCTGGGCCAATGCGATAAACATATCCAAACGGCATTTTGATAGTCCTTACCGTTCGTCCGTAAATGGCTTCCAAAGTTAGTGGGAGGGGCCCGTTTTACCAAAAATGCTACAAATCACGAACGAAACGTCCGGTCAATCCCAAATTTAAATCACATGTCGAGGGTGGTTTACTCAACGAATCCCCAAAATAATTTCCACTTTGACCCATAGAGGGCGCCACAAATGCCCAAAACGTAACCGTTTTATGCAAAAACATGATTTTTGGGGGATCAATCCTCTCAAAATGAAAAGCAAGTGATCTCAGGAGTGACGTGACAATGTAATTGCCGCAGCCTCCGACGGTATTCCTCCCAGCGTATTACTCGGGTCCCGGCGGCACCGACCCGCGAATCGCGTCGGCGCAACCACACTTTGCAATTGCCCTGAATTGCGACGCGTCTAGTTGTGCATGAGATGCAAAGATGGATGCAAAGAAAGGAATGGAGAGAGAGGGAGAGAGAACCAAAATAGCTTGAGGGATGGGAACGAGAAAGAGAAACATGGGTGTCAGAGAGAGAAGGGAGAGATGGCGAGATACGTGTACAGCATGTATCTCAGTTTAACTTGGGTGAACTTCACTGAGACATTGAGGTGGCCTGGCCTTGAATGTGTTTTTTAAGTAGAGAGTGTTTTGAAGCCCTGTTATCTGTTTGCTCCCAACCAGGCACAGAAAGCACAGATACCTGTTCTAGCAGAGGTCAAGTCAGCTCAACCTCATGCAAAGACCGGTGGCAGGTGGCCAAAATGTAACAAGTGAGATGTAACAAGAAATGGGAACCACAGACTTTTCAAAGTCAAAGTCTTCCAGTGCAGTGGTCCTGACACCTTTTCATTTCAATGACATCCCATGAGTGTACAACTGGAACCAAATATGATGCTAATGTTCTAAACACCATGTAAAGTATATACCTGCTGTCACATACCTATTCCACTTCTGCTCTATCCTCTCTCTTCTCACGGAATACTACAAGATAAATGGAAAGTGCACAAAATACAAAATACTTTCACCCACTTCCTTACGCTTGTAATCCTGTGATGTGATGAATAAAGCTGATTCTGATTTGTACACTCTCAGAGTTACAGACCTGTGGGCTCATACTCAATTGCACGATGCACTCCGCAAGGGGCGGAGCTAATAATCCCGAGGCCTTCTTGCACTTAGACTCTGCTAGACGGCCAATCAAAGTCACATGTCACAAACGGCGCGGTGATTACTGTTTGACAAGGCTTATTAGAGCCCGGCCCCCGTGAAGAAACACTGTTGCTGCTGTGCCAGCTAACTGATAAATAAAATAAATACAAGGCAGGATTCCGGTTACATTGTGAGAGCAGCTGAGTCACATATTTCTCAGCTGAGTCTGCCGAGTAATAGTCTGTCATTAAAATGATGGCACCGACTTGAACTGGGTCACACAATATGAACAACTTGGCAAATAACCCTACCAATTCATCTGTGTGTGTGTGTGTGTGTGTGTGTGCGTGCGTGAGTGCGTGCGATTTTATGCAAGCGTGAATGTGTGCTTTATTTATGTATATGTTTATTTGGACTAGAGAGCGCATAATAATGAACACCACACATACAATGCTGTGTAAATTAGACCCTCCAGAAAAACGCGGGCAATATGTGAAATATGCGATATGCGAAAAGTTGCGAAAAATGCGAAATATGTTAAAAGTTGCGAAATATGCGATGCGAAGCGCATATTATGCGATGCGATGTGCGTATTATGCGACGTGATGCGCATATTATGCGATGCGATGCGGCCTGTTTGAAAAAACGTTACTCCCGCATAATTATGCGCCATTTTGCTGATTATGCGGTAAATTCTGAGATCGCATAATCGCATTTTTCTGGAGGGTCTAGTAAATACACCGGATTTAGCAAGAATGCTAATTTCCATCCGTAGACCTTTTGACTTCAACTTCAAGTTTCTTGTCACATCACAAGTTTACACCATATATAAAACAGTGGGAAACAATGCACTATAAACCAGTGGTTTTCAAAGTGAGGTCCGGGTTCCAGGGGGTCCCCAGCTAAATGACTGATACTTAGGAACCAAATGGACCCATAAAGGTGTACAAATAGAACCAAATGAACCCTATACGGGTGCCTTTGGTTCCATTTGTAAACTCTCTGAGTTATGGGCCACCCTTGGCCTAATGTATATCAAACTGGGGGTCCTTGAAACGAAAAGGTTGGAGAACCACCACTGCTCTAAACTACTGGGTAATAAAGAAGCCCTTTGGGTATTTTCAGTTCAAGTGCTGCTGCCCCATATGATCATCCAATCAAGCAGCATCTTCCTCACTATAGGATTCCATCAGCTGCTCAATCATTGTCCCAGTGTGACTTCCACAATCTAAATTTGTCCTGATTGTCAATTAATGAGGTAACTCTTTGCCAGTAGCCTCAACAGTCTGGGTCCTATCCTAGACTCTAAGACAGGGAGAGGTCATCATACCGACAAGTAAATTGAGTACTGCAGAGCTATAACTGCCAATTTCGTGTGTGGGTGAGATCATCTCTAAGCTTTCACCTGCGTGGCATCTCAGACATTTGCTTCAGTGAACAACCTTTCATCAAACTATTTTCATCAGCAATAGAAATTTACTTTTTCATCCAAACTCCTTTGACCTTGGTGTGAGTATAACCACAGGATCAGATAGCCTGGGTTATTTTGGTTGGGAGAGCTAGGGTGTTAAATCACACACACCCACGCACACGCACCCGTACACTCACACACGCACACGCACACACACACACACACACACACACACACACACACACACACACACACACACACACACACACACGCACACACACACACACACACACACACATCAAAGGGTTGGCATGCATCCAGCTACCCAGTTGATGAGCCGTTGGGTCAAAAACAGACCCCGTGTCCAGCTAACAGCAGTCAGCAGATGCTGACACAGCCGCTGTGTTTTATAGCTCAAATATTCAAAGTGTATACACTCTGAATCATTTTTAGCTTCTAGTGCATGGCATGTCTGCTCTAACAATATGCTCGGCTTTCAGCAGTTTTATAAGAACACGCGCCGGTGCACTTGGTCCCACTGTAAACAATAAAGTAAGAAGAAGCTAACGCTGAAAGATGAGGCTCCCGGCGGACACGCAGTTGCGGACTTCATTTGCACAAGGAGAGAAATACATAAAAAGGAATTCCAGTGGCGGGTTGGGCACAGTCAAATGTAAAGTTGGAGAAGTTGGAAAGCCTACCGTACAAATTCAGCAAACTTCAACTCAAATATTTATCCAAGTGCTACAAGAAGAATTGTGATCATGGCCACAATGGTGTATTTCTGTACAATATACAGCTGAACTACACATGGGTGTAATGGTAGAGTTTATCTCTACTTCAAACCCAATATGTTGTGAGTTCAGAAAGTGCAAACTAAATGGAAGAGACAGAGGGAATGAGAGAGAGAAATAGATTACTTCTATCTTCTCTCTAATCTTAGTTTGAGACAGACAATCATTGGTTCAAAAGAATAAAAGTCTGCACAACAGTATTGCTCCTAAAAGCGATTTTTTTAAAGTGGGTACAAACAGATTTGGCTGTAAAGTATACTTTTGATGCATTCAACATTTATTTTCTTAGCGAAATGTATTATTTGGCGTATTTCAGATCAATGAGGGAGTGAGAAGTTCCCCACTCATACAGGTTATTTTATGAGAGTATGGATCTAATAGCGACGCTGAATGCACAGAGTCAAGAAAGAAGTTGTTCTTTCAAAAGGTAAGGCTACTGAATGATGTATTATACAACAGGTAGTTCCGACCAAGCAATCTGATTGGTTGAAATAGCTTTCTAGCCGTGATTCAAACCAGCATCATATCACGGGCCTAATCACATTAAATAAATCACTCCGCACTGCAGTCCGCACCTGATTAGACCATATATGACACAGCTGTGCTGTGAAGTCACGCTGTGACTGTCCCACGTAGGAAAACAAACAGACAGTACCCACCGCCGCCACCGGGCGGAGAACAAACAGCTACGCAAGATGGACTATGTTGTTAATTTTGACTTATTTGGTGGACTTACTGTTGATCAATGGTTAGAAGAGAGCACACTAAATCGCCTAAAATCCTATAATAAAAGGAATAACTGGAAAAAAGTGTGCTTTATTTCAATGGTAACATCCATACTGTATAAATATCCTCCTGTGTTAAAGTAAAATTACTCCCATTTCGTTAACAGTCCAGTGTATGTTATACTTTATCGTACGAAGGTATCGCACGGCAAAAATAGCCGATCTACAAGTTCACAAGGCATCGCCATCTTGACGCGTTGTGAGCTTGTAGATCAGTTATTTTGGCCACGTAACACGATGTACGACGGAGCATATAGCCTACTGGAATCAGCTGTGTTGATGAGACGAGAGTCAGAGAGACAGAGTGCTGCGCTGCCACAGGGACTATTTTGTCTCAGTCAAATAAACTCTTCTCTTTACAGGGAAACGGATAAGCGATTTTTTTAAATTATGAATTGCCCCACAATATGAATACATTTGGATGTGTTTTGTTGGTAACTGTTGTATAATCGCAATATTACACTCGAGGGTGTGCTTTACCTTACATTATTGTCACTTCTGTGATGCGGACGCGGAACTCGGCTGCGCCTCGTTCCTGGACCGCATCACAGGCGTGACAATAATGACGGTAAAGCACACCCTCTCGTGTAATATTGCTTAAGTATAACATTCAGAACCACAGAGGCGTGGAGAGCTTCAGAGAAAGGGAGACACAGAGACAGACAGAGAGATAACGACAGAGACACGATGTTAGCATGACATGTTGCATTGGTATGTGAGTTGCATTCAGATTTGGGCTCCAGTATAAGGGCCAATAGGGTATTTGTAGGTCCATGCCCGTCTACGGTACCACAGTGAGCCTGTGCTTTAGCTATAAGTTCATGTAGGCCGAAATAGATGGTGTCGATAGCCATAATACATTTCACTTTTTTATGCGTAACGTGGGAGGAGGTGGGCAAGTGAGGTCAATTCAGGCCTGACTGCAGCGGTGCTAACCTAGAGAACCTCTACAATGGAATGGATGAATATTCAGCAAATAGGCTTTCTCTTTACTTCATGCTTTATTCATATCTAAAACTACCACTACAGTTCCAATGTTTTATCAGCGTAGTTGATGTGATATGTAACACACCCACTATCTTTATAAAGCCTATGGCCAATTTTTACTTGAAGTCAAACGTTTCTTTGTTTTTTTTAACTTAATCAATGGTGAATCTTTCTAATAATAATTTCTTGCTATGCAATTTTGTAATCAGTTCCTGGCACTCCACTGCTTTTTCTTTACTTTTCCTTTCTTCAGTTATGCACAACACTAAAACTTCAGAGATTGGAGAGCT
The DNA here is from genome assembly GCF_963280865.1 of Gymnoscopelus braueri. NCBI lineage: Eukaryota > Metazoa > Chordata > Actinopteri > Myctophiformes > Myctophidae > Gymnoscopelus > Gymnoscopelus braueri. The sequence continues at coordinate 21,241,041 of NC_137626.1, read as the reverse complement.
TTTCGCTATGGCTTATAAAGCATTTTTGGCTTGTGCCTACTACAGTATGCCCATGTATTGTTTATTGATGCCTATGAATTGTGTGTCTTGTTGTTTGTCAGTTTTTCTTGTATTTGCTTGTATTTTATGTGCTTCATAAATCTGACTTGACTTGACATAAAAGGCATGCCGTGTGCACAGCAAAAAGCTTTTCATGCTCTTAAGTAGAAGTTTCATTGTTGTGTGTGACTGAAAAAAGAAAGAAAATAAACTTGTGGAGTGACAGGTACTGACTATAAAATAGCCTGACAAGAAATTATTGATAAGGTTGTCAATGCTGACAGCAGACAGAGCCTGTACTTAAAAGAGTCAATGGATGGGTCAATGGATGGGGCATGGACTTCTTTCAGAGACCCGTTTTTCCCAGAATCTTTATTATTTTTTTACTTTTAGTCTTACTTGTGACTTTCTTGAAGTATTAGAAGGACTTGTCTCATGAACTGGCACACACATCCATTTGGGATTCATCATCTGGACTGGTTCAGTGTAAGACATAACATCGAGGCATTCTAACATGTTTTATGAATCCCACATTGTTTTTTCATAGGTTCTTGTCTCAGGAACCAAAGTCAACATGTCAGTAACTGCACTGAGTACCTGACACAACTCATGTCACCTTATCACCTCATCACATCTAACTAACTCCTGTCACCTCTTGTATTTGGACTTTGAAAAGACGTACAATATGTACATGATAAATGCTTTGCACGCACGCACGCACGCACACACACACACACACACACACACACACACACACACACACACACACACACACACACACACACACACACACACACACAAATCAACCCCTGCAACTTCCACTGGCAATTATCTACAATTAATCAATCCATTGGGGGATAAATCCATTAGTAATAACAGGAAATTACTCAAATTGAAAATAATAAATAAAACACACGCACGCATGCACTCACGCATAATGCAGGCAAATGATATAATAGTGGTACATCAGAGGCGGTTTTATTATTAGCGTTCCAGTAAACCAATCCATTATGGCATTAACATCAATTAGCATCCAATTCACTGTGCCTGACACAGGTTTTTACATACCTTGTATTATGCCCTGTACTGTACACAAAAATACTTTTTTGTCTTGTCTATGGTATGACTACGAGTCTAAAAGGCCCTTCCTAGTACTACCAAAATCATTGATTTCATCCGCCAGGGAGCATGAAACAAAAAACAGAATATCATATTATATCATATTAACTACTGGCTGGATTGCCATGGAATTTTCTGTGCACTGCCATAACGCCTGGAGGGTGAACCCTACTGATTTTGGTGAACCCACACAAGATATCTCATAACCAAATACTGTTGGCATGATTGCAGGAGGAATCCTACTCATTTTGTTGACCCCATGGCCTTTCCTCTAGCACCACCTTTAGGCACTTTGTTGTTGTCGTTTTCTGCACTCGCCCCTCCTCCCCTCCCCCGTGTAGATTGATCTCAGCAGTAAAGCGTTAAATGGATAATATCTGCAGGCATCGCTGTGTTAATTTGGGTCCATGTAAACCACTTTTTTGCTTGCTCACTATTTCTTGCAATCCACCTGAAGAATTCCATGTTTTATCACAGTACCAATTGCCTCAATATGCGGAAAGGAAGAGTCTCAGTGGGACGTCATACCCCCAAAGTGCAAAAACCTGTAGGCTGAAACCAGCTCCTCTCACTGTATCATTAATACATTTAAGTATATTAGTTCTGTGGGGGAAAACTACAGGTTGTTGAAAGAGAAAATAATTAGAGAGTTAGCATTTTTTATACAAAGCGCCTGGGCCAAAGCAAAGTTAACTTCTATAAAGAGCTCCACTGAGTTGAAAACTGAACTATTCATCTAAATAGTTCACGCTAAATCAATTCAGTTATTAGTGCCAGTTGTAGTGATGAAGTACTTTGTATTCTGCCGTTTAGAGGCTTTACAGCTGATTGCTGACGAATATCAGTCAATAGCTGAACAAATGTTACTTGTGCTTGAGAGTGCATAAGCCAAGTTAAACCATTAAAATGTCTGATTCAACATCAGTCTTAAAGTAAAACTTCTGTGGCTTCGACACAAGACATTGAATTGAGGAAAGCATTAGGGTTTCTTAAAGACACTGATGATGTCAGAGAACAGATGTTGGAATAAAAGACCAATCAATTCAATTCCAGAGCTACAGTTAGTAGCTTTTTATGACCAAAATGTCCTTTTACCATAATATCCATCATCCAGAACTATTTTCTAGTCTATCACATCATCAGTTAATCTAATTTGAGATCTGGACTATGACTTGAAGTTCTCTGGTTTTACGAGCATTTGCTCTCAAAGCCATTATAGGAACAATTAAGTGAGAGTGGTAGGTCCATTAAAAGTGGACTTTCCATCTCAAACCCATTTGATTCCATAATTGTTATGGGCACAGGGCGCTTCACTTATAGCTAACATTAATAAGCAATAGAATGTTTTAACCATTAACCACATACATCTCATTTTAGCCAGTTCGCGCGTCTTACTTGTTTATAGTTCTGTTAATGCTTGTGCTGGTGGCATAAAGTAAGTGCCAGAAAGTGAATGTGTGTGTGTGTGTGTGTGTGTGTGTGTGTGTGTGTGTGTGTGTGTGTGTGTGTGTGTGTGTGTGTGTGTGTGTGTGTGTGTGTGTGTGTGTGTGTGTGCGCACACGTGTGCGTGCGTGCACATACATACATAATATGTCCATTTCAGTTCGGTTGACGACCAATAATTTTCAGCATTGCTATATGTATCTGTCTTTCCTTATGTTATACTATAAGGTATAACTAACATGATTTGGAACAAAACAGAACACTGTAAGCACATAACATGGTCTAGTCTCCTCAAACTGTCCTCCTCGCCTTTCATTTGTTGTACTGTCCTCCTGTGTTTCCCTCCTCTCCTCATATCCTGTCCTCTCTCCTCCCCTAATCCCTTCTCTCTCCTTTTGTCTCCTCCTCCTCTCCTTCCTGGTTATCCTCTCCTCGCTCACACCAACTATCATCCCTCCATCCCTCTCTCTCTCTCTCTCGCTCTCTCTCTCTCTCACACAGTTAATGCCAGTTAACGACCGATGTGCCAATACCAACACCTGGGACTCGCACGCACGCACACACGCACGCACGCACGCACGCAATCTCTCTCTCTCTCTCTATAACATGGCAGCTGTGGTTTCCCCAAAAACTAGGCCATTAGAAGGGAGGGAGGAGAGAAGACAGCAGGAAAGAACAGAGAACAGGAGGAAACAAAAGAGCAGAAAAGAGACAACAACAGAAGAGACAGATACCGCGTGTGGCTGTGTGTGAGTGTTGTGGTGCAGGGCGGCCAGCCACCAGAGAATCTTCACAGAAATAGAGTCACAATCACATAATCCTGCAAGGCCCCCTCCATCAGCAGAAGGGAACAGGAACTGCTCTGAGGTCAGGTGGATGCCAAGCAGCACCGAATAAAGAGTTTTGACTCAATTGCCGAGAGCGTCTGATCCCCTGCCTGGTTCTGCTGGAAGTGTGTTCCCTGAAGGATGAAAGTTGACGGCTGTTTACAGAAAGCCTGCCTCCCTGTCAGCTGAGAGCTCAGTTAGGTTTTAAAAGGAGTAGCTACATCACTTATGCACCGTAAGCCAAAAGAAAGCTGACGCCTTTTATAATGTTATTTTATGAGACTTTATAATTGATGTGTGCTTGTCCCCGTTACCAAGGAAGCGAGACTAACATGAAAGTATGTTCATGTTAGAGGACTCTTGAATGTTTTTCTCTCTTTCTACTTAAGTTTCTTTTTTTCTTTATTGTTGGCCCCTCAAGCTAATGTCAATCACCTTGTTAAGACTGTCTTTGGTTCATTATGTTTTTTATTTATTTGTTCATTATGTTGTTTTATTTGTATTTGTATTTGTTTTAACCTGTATTAGGTAAATAGTCATTTGTATCATGTCAGCAAATATTAGTACCGGTAGATGGTGTTTACATATCTTCTAAAGTTATTGTGGGAGTGTCACAATGCTCTTCACTGTGGAGGTGCTGGTAGAGGCTGAACAAAATGTTATCTCATTATGTCCTCAACTTCATTAAAATGGGATTTGGGTGCAAAATCGGTGAAGCTGCACTATGCAAGATGTTCAGACAAAGATGTGTTTTATCAATCTTTATGATTTTTTTTTTACTGCAGTGAGCTTCAGTGGTCAGGAATAATCAGCCTAGTTTAGGTTAGAGTGTTAGGGACATTTTGGGGGATTGAGTCTGCCAATACTGCCGAAAGACCCGGATTTGTGTCAGCCTGAGATGAACTACTGCCCCTCCCTAGAAGGGAGGGGAGACCTTTGTTAAACCTGCAGGTGAAATTCAGTTTCAGCTTCACCCAGCTGATGACTGCTCAGATGGTCATGCAGAGCACACAGGTGGAACTGTAAGGGGTTAAGTCAGGTGTCTTGCTCAGGGACACTTCGACACCTAGACATGTGCCAGGAGGCGAACCAGTGTCCTTCTGCTTACCAGATGGCCTCTCTACTCACTCAGCTACGGCCACCCTGTGGCTGACGCCAGGGGAAAAAAGTCCCCTGTGCAGCCCTCCATTAGCAGACATGAAGACTGCTTGTGGTAGGGTTTTTGCACAGGGCCAATCTAACCATCAAGCCTTGAGGTTGAAACTCACAAGGAGGGAAGCTGCTTGAAAGCAGAGTAAGTACTGCTCAGAGCCAGCGTATGGAATTATTGTGCCAAATTTTAAAACTTACATAACATCACTTTAAGGCATTACTTGTGTCCTTTCATTGCCCTGTCAGACTCCACTTGTACTGTAAGCTGTGACGCTAAGCAGGCTGGGTGTGTATTCATGGTCACTGGTTCTGTTGCTATATGCAACAGCTGAAAACCTATTAGACACTGTTGTTATGTCTGCCATATGGGAAGATTTTGGCATGCAAAAGCTGTGTGCCGCTAAAGATAACGAGGGATTCCTAACACAGATTTCTTTCTTTAAATATCTACAAATTCTGAATGTTATCCGTTCACTTATCAAAGAAAGTAAGTGAATTATCTTAAATAGAGAATATATTTATGTCTCGGATTACAATTAAAGGTAGAAATAGTTACATTTATCTATATCTAAAGGAGGTTATTCATCTTCCTAACCTTTCCTATGGATTTCTCATATGAAAATACCTGGCCAGATATTAATGAAATAATACATTGAGGAGTTGACTGCTGGGAGGATGTGACGCATGCAGAGGTAAAAGCTATTCTTCCTAGTTCCACACCCCACTGAACAGGTACCCTAACAAGCCTGTAGGAGTTGCTAGTGCAGTGACAGAGAATTCCCTCCCCATCCGGCTTCCCACCTGCGAGCACTGGCAACTGTGTTCGTAGGAGCGGATGCAGCGCAGAGGATTCAAACCCCTAATGGTGGGCAGAAACTTCACCCCTGCACCACCCAGACGTCATTCATATATTCTTTCTAAAACTCTTATGTGTACAAACCAGAGAGAGAGAGAGAGGGACAGAGAGAGAATACAATACAGCCATACACAATACAAATTGCAAATGCCTATAATGTGCATCAGAATAAGCCGGTAATCATCCTCTCGCATCAAGAGTAGGCTAATGCAAACACAATGCCGTGGATTTTTACTTTTCTTAATGATGCTCTGCTCTCCTTCAGAACTCTGTTTCTTGCCACACCCCCACCTCACACACATACACACTTTTTTCCCCTCTGTCCTCATGATGTCTCAAACTGCCAAGATGCTTACAGAAATCCACAATGAACAAAAGCATGCTAGTTATATAACTGCCACGCGTGCGCACACAGCACACATAGACAGTGATGGGTGAAGGCTTCATAACAGGAATTGTATTGAAAGCCATTCAGAACTGTCACACATACAGTGCGCGCCCGCACGCACCCGCACCCGTACCCGCACCCGCACACACACACACACACACACACACACACACACACACACACACACACACACACACACATTTAAACTGGAATCTACAGGCTGTGGGCATACATGTACTGTCAAAATTACTGCTTGTTTGTATGTAGGTTACTGTGCTCCAGTGATGTTGCCTCAGGGGTACAGGGAGATGGAAAGGCTTAAAAGTGAGAATCCTACTGAAGAACACACATGCACACACTCAACACTCTAATGCATGCAGACACACATGAATACATGAACACACACACACACACACACACACACACACACACACACACACACACACACACACACACACACACACACACACACACACACACACACACACACACACACACACACACTTCAATGCTTAAAAGCCACACACCGGTGCATGTTGTACATGGATTCACACACACGGATAAAAGCACACATGCACACTACCAGACATAGGCTTCTTTACAGCTGTACGGTAGCTAATGCCAATGCTGAACTCTTCAAATACAAAGAGGAATTAATTGTTTGGAAAAACACACAATATCTAGCTGAAGAGGAGAGGAGAGGAGAGGAGAGGAGAGGAGAGGAGAGGAGAGGAGAGGAGAGGAGAGGAGAGGAGAGGAGAGAAACGGGCATTGGAGTCAAGTAATATAATGGAATAATGGAGAGCAGGGGAGAGGTGGAGAGAGGAGTATTACTGTATAGTGACCGAGTCACAATAGATTGAAGGAAAATACAGAAAAATACAGAAATAAATAAATAAAGGGAGTGGACAAGAAAAAAAGTTTGAATGTTCCCATCAGACCCCTGAAGCTCGCATTCAACTCGGGGCTATCAATCATTCTGTCTCTCCATGTCACCACGCTTTATTTCCTCCGCTCCATCATTCCATTTCTTTGTGTCCCTCTCTCTCTCTCTCTCTCTCACACTTTGCGATGTGCATGCGCGCACACACGCACACTTTAAGATTCCTCTCAGCGGAACGTCAATCAACCTTCCACTGCGTGTGGGATCTGGGATTTGGCATTTCCCCTGGTGTTTACACAACTACAGCACACACACACACACACACACACACACACACACACACACACACACACACACACACACACACACACACATTATTGATTGACACATTTAAACATTTAGAATCTACAGGCTCTGAGCATGTATTCTCAAAAATAATATTTTCTACTTTGCAGTTTTTGTCAGTTACTGTACATTTCTAAAATCATAGTACATAGTACAAAGTTACACATAACTGTATGTTTTAACCCATTCAAAAGCATCTGTGTCATTTTATACTTGGCAAGGAAAGCTAAAAAAAAAAGATCTGTTGCGTAATACATTTTGATCAACATGATACAGTGAGCATCAACAGCAGGCAGTTGTACATGATCATTTGAATTAATGTGCCAAAGCATTTGCAATTTGTTCAAAAATAATGAGAAATTGCTTTTATGATGTGACTAAATTATGGGAAGTTTGAACAAGTTGTTTCGATCATGTCAATTCTGATCTGAGAAGTGCACCAAATGCCACATTCTATATTGCTCTATCACATTCAAACATTAAAGCTGCAATCCATAACGTATTTATTGAATAAAACATTATTTTAACCAATCTGTATGAGGTGGTCTCCCTACTCTTCCATTGAGAAATGTATGCCGTGGTGTCAGGTAGGACATCTACTGGTTGACAAGTAGTACTGCCTGAAGCTCACGAATGCAATATCTGAATGAATCCATGGCAGGACATAACACTTACAGATTGCAGCTTTAACTGCGAGTTTAGCTCAGTTCCAGTCTAGTCTATTCTACACTGCCTTTATCGGCATTGTATTGTGTTTCTATTCTCTTGGTCTATTTATACAGTGCTGTTGTATTCAGCTCCTCGTGTCCCTCCCGTCTCTGCTGGTCTCTCCCTCTACTTGACTACATCTCAATTATCTGCCGGCATCTCTCCCTGTACTTGTCTTTGTCCAATTCCCCTCACTGCTGCTCTCTCCGCCACTACGTGTCCCTATCTCCCTGCACTTAGCTGGTCTCTCTCCCTCTATGTTGCTCTGTCTCCCTTCTCTGCTGGTCTTTCTCCCACTGTGTCTCCAACTCCCCTCTGCTGCTGGTCTCTCTCTGAGTGTCGCTGTCTGTCCACTTCTGTATCTCTCTCTCTCTCTCTCATATATGCATGCATCTGCTTCCCCTCTCCAATGGTCTTTCTCCCTCTACGTATCTCTCCTGTCACTGCTGGTCTCTCTCACGCCGCATGTGTTTTCACTCCCCTTTCTGCTGGCATCTCCCTGTATGTCAGTCTCTCAAGTGTCCCCTTTTGTCTCTCGAGAAGCTGACGCTTTATGTCTCATAATATTTGAGGACAGGGACTAGAGGTGAGGAGGTGACAAAAGCGGAGGACAGCAGAGCAGAAGTGCGAGATTTAGAGAGAAGAGCGGTGAGATGCACATGAGGAGAGGAGGATCCAGGGATGGGGGGGAAGTGGAGGAGGAGAGCAAAGGGGGAGGACAGGAGAGGAGAGGATAGAGATTGATGGGGAGCGGAGGAGAGCGCAACACATCATTCAGAGAACAGAGGAGAACGTGATGAGGGGAAGTGGACGAGAGGGGCGGAGGGGGGGAAGACAGGAGAGGAGAGGAGAGAAGAGAAAGGGGGAGGACAGGAGAGAAGAAGAGAGAGATTGACAGAGGTGGAGGAGAGCGCAAAGCCTGATCATTCAGAGAAGCGGAGTGGAGAGTCCAAGTTCCATGAACACTCTTCCGTCTCATTATCTCATCTCCTCTCCTCTCTTCCCTTCCCAGCCCATCTCTCTCTCGCTCTCCCCCCCCCCCTCTCTCTCTCTCTCTCTCTCTCTCTCTCTCTCAATTTCTTCCATTCCCCCCTTCTCTCTCCCCCCTTCTAGAGACCACATCTGCATTTCTCTCCCAACTTGCTGTTCTCTCTGTAAAATATCTCTCCTTCCTCTCACATCCCTGTCTCTTTCATTCTATCGCTCACCTCTCTCTTGCAGGTTCTCTCTCATCCCTCACCCCCCCCCCACACATCTCCATCTCCCACTCCCACTCCCCCTCTCTCTCATCCCGTCTTTCTTTCTCTCCCCCCCATCATGTTTTTGATGGCACTTTGTAGAAATGTTTCAGTTTCATGTGCTCAAGGCAACTGTTCATTCATGCAGCATTCCAATTATACATTCATTAATGATCATTCTAATCTTCTGATGAATCAAATGATCAATTACCTCCTAATCACAGAGAATTCCACGTTGTTATTCTTGTTGGTTTATTTTTTAGTTAATCAGTAGGCTACAACTTAAAACAGTCATAATTTAAATACTATAAGTAGTCTACTTTCATCGTAATGTGACTTGTTTGTGCGGTGTTTAAATGATGCTCTTTCAGTCATTTCAGTGAACATTGTTAGTTTGTCATTTAGCGCACATGAAGAGGTTGTTCCTACGTGAAAATTAAGCTTACAATTTGTCAATTTCTGCTTGTCTGTCTTATTTTTTTTCGTTTCAATTCCAATTTTAACACACTTTTTTTCGGAAGTTTTTTTTCCATTAAGCAACTGATTTTATTTTGTTTTATGTCTGTCTCACATGTGTGAATGTGTGCTGCACACAAACTTAATCAGAACAAACGAAACGAACGATGTCTGTTTAATGAAAAGTTGTTTTCAACATAATTGATGTTAATTGACTCACCGTTGAAGTTCCACAGGGGCATCAGGAGCCCCATGGTGGCTCCGGTGGTCCCGTTACCGTCGTTCATCATGTCCCCCGCATGTCACCGACAACCAGCCAGCCGGGTGAATTTAAAACTAAATCCACTTCTTCGCCACCGATCTTTCCCCCCGCTGTGTCTCCGTTTTCCGTTGCTCTTCTTTCCTCACTTCTCTGCTGTCTGTCCTCTACAGCGTCATTATGTTGTCTCTCTCTCTCTCTCTCTCTCTCTCTCTCTCTCTCTCTCTCTCTCTCTCTCTCTCCTCCTTTCCACTTGTCTTTTCTACTCGCCGCCTCCAACGCTCCCGTCTCTTTGACTTTTCCGTCGGTCAGTGGCAAACAGGAGTTAAAAATGTCTCCATCCCTCTCCTAAGCACTTGATTACAGTTAATTGATATCAGGTTTTCTTTATCAACCAATATCAGGCCCAATTTGATATAAAATCTACTCCCTTGGCAGTCATTTTGATAGATATACTAAATTTTTAGTCTTACTGGAAATTATTCCCATTAAAATTACTTAACAAAATAAAGGCTATATTAAAAAATAAAAACCAAAACTTTCAGGCGTTTGTTTGTTTTTTAATGTATCTTTTTTTGGAGTGGTGTTATAGCCTACAACACAACCACGAAGCAACCCCGCAAGTTTCAGCTTCCTAGTTCCTACCGTGTCCCTCTCTTGAGTAAGAGAAAACTGGAGAGAGAGACGGGGAAAGAGACGAGAGAGAGAGAGAGAGAGAGAGAGAGAGAGAGAGAGAGAGCCTCTTAATGATGTCATCCCATTCTCTAACCAATCGCTTGGTGTCGGTGAGCTTTGTTCTGGAGAAACCATATATATGTAAGCCTATGATCATTAAAATGACAGCACTGCTACATCCTCCATAATAGGGGAAGTAAAGTCTATTGCGCTGTAGAGGTGGTTCAAAATCAACAGGCTCCACTCACAAGTTTGAAACTATATTACACATCATTTTTTGCTTTCAGGGCCATTAGGAGTTTATAGTTTATCATTTAGATCACGTGGTTCTCAACCTGTGGGTCGGGACCCCCAGGAGGGTCACCACATGATTTTTGGGGGGTCCCCAGATGTGATAGTGAAGTGACAATTGAAGGACTTATAAGACTTTTTATAGCTCAAAATAGGAAAAAGAGACAATTTCTCAATCAAAAGTAATCAACAAATTATATAAAAACTGGTCAAACATTGGCCAAATTGTCAAATAATATAAAGAGGCAAAAATTTTGAAAATAGCCGATCTACGCCTCGCATTGCAGCATTGTGAGCTTGTAGATCTGCAATTTTCACAATATTTATCTGTTGAACCGAGTCAAACTAAATGTAAAGCCTCAACTCTACATTCCAAGTGCTTGTTATCAGGGTGGGGGGTCCCCAGTTCACATGTGATTATTTTGGGGGGGTCACCGCCTGAAAAGATTGAGAGCCCCCTGTTATAGTCACTGGGCATTTTTAAAGTGGTATCATTGGAGGTTGCAAAGAAACGCTCCCAGTTTCAGCACCAACCACACAGGACAGCTTCCAGTTCCAGCACTCACAGAGTGGACAGCTCCCTCTAAGGGCAGTGTAAAAACATGAAGGGTGGTGTAGTGAGCGATATCCACGGTTAAGTAGAGCCGTAGGTTCTCAACCTGTGGGTCGATCGGGACTCCAGGGGGGTTCCCACATGATTTTTGGGGGGTCCCCAGATGACAATGAAGTGACACTTTTAAGACCTTTTTAATACTTAAAAAAGGGGGGGAGGGGAAAGAATAAGACTGCATCAAAAACAAACTATAATATAAAAACTGGTCAAACATTGTCCAAATTGTCAAATAATATGAGAAAGAGGCAAAAATTATGAAAATAGAGCTTGTAGATCGGCTATTTTCACAATATTTATCTGTGGAACCTAGTCAAACTAAATTGAATGCCTCAACTCCTACTTTCTAAGTGCTTGTCGGGATGGGGGGTCCCCAGTTAAAATATAATTATTTTGGGGGGTCATGGCCTGAAAAGGTTGAGAACCACTGGTAGATCATTTTCACAAGCCTTGACATGCAACTGTTATGCAGCTAATTAAAATAACAACAAGGACGTTTGATTATCCAGTATGCCAAAGAGCAAGCATTGACAACCATCAATAGGTTAGTCTTCTTGATAATCTGTGATGACAAAGTAGGCCTAGGCTACTCAACCCACGTGCTTCAGTGAAAGTAGGCTATAGATACTCCTGGTCAGTCAAATTTGTACTTGGTGTAGTAGTAGAGTAGCCTACTTGTTTTTAAAAATACAGGGTGTAAGCGGAACGCTCGCCCTAAAACACACTCGGCCCCATTTTTTGTCGCGGAATGCTCGTCCCGGGCGGCAGAACACTCCATGAAAAATATTGCCTAGGGCGCCAAATTGCCTAGCACCGGCCCTGCCTGGTGGGTCCGACCGTTCCGAGGTCGTCGGATTTGACTGGGGCTTGTATTCTACAAAAAGTCATGCTTTTTAAAATACTTAAGTATAAGTCAAATTTATTTTTAATATGCACTGCTGTATTGAAATGTAAAGAAAAAAGAAAATAGCACAATTTCATTTGATCATAGGCTGCAGTGTTTACACTGTGTTTACCCTATTGTGACACACCTGTGAAAGGAGTCCCTTGAGACGACGTTTGAATGACATGGAGAAAATCAAGAGACCTTGAAGCACTGAGCCTCTGACGCAGCTGAAATGAGATTATTTCACCTGGACACGGTCACTTTTCATAATGTCATGCAAAAAGAGCTGGCAACTGGAGAAAGCCGTCGCGTTACCGTGGCAACGGCATTATTTTGAGCTTGACTGAATTCAGTTGTTTTGCACAATGCAACACACACACACACACACACACACACACACACACACACACACACACACACACACACACACACACACACACACACACACACACACATTCAAGTGCATTCTTCAGTCCAACAACAAAAACGACTAGAATACGCACACCACTTGGTTGAGGTGCTGGGTTGGAAAGTATCATGAGGAAAACGAAGAATAAACCCGCAAACTCATCTGCTCAAATGTAATTTAATGACAGCGCTTTCGAGCCAAGGCTCTTCATCGGGTCAAAACACTGTCTCCAACACACACGCTGCCGCACGGACGCGCGCGCGCGCGCACACACACACACACACACACACACACACACACACACACACACACACACACACACACTTACTTCACGGCTTCTCTTTGGGCTATGTCTTGGCACCAATTATTCATGTAACTTCAAGGCAATAAATAATATCAAACTGAAGTGAATTCTCATGGGTAACACTCAAAAGTGCACACATGACACAGTTATGTTACACAACATGCATACCAGAACTTTGATTACTGGCAAAGTGCACTTCTCAATTTAACACTCCACCTCGGTTACAAACTGCACAGAGCTCCATCCATCCTTGTCAGCAACAGTGCTCATAGGTTAAACAGCTAATTATGTATGTTGATGGTTTCCACAGCATTTCTGCTGTTAAAAGTGTGTGGTGTTCTTCAGATTTTCCTTGCTAAAATATCTTAATTGCAAATCAGACAGTGTTATTGTTTTTTATTTTGTTTAGTGCTGGTGTAATTGTACAGTACACAATAACCAATTAAACACTGTCATTGTTTTTATGACATTTGTGCTTCGATGACATCCTGTAATTAAAAAGAGACAGAAGAGTTCAACTGAAATGACTGTTTAAAACAAATATTACCTAAGCAACAGGGTATTTTTTATATGGAAGGAAATTACACACACAATTAAAATAAAATAATACAATAACAATAGGCTACAATACAGAATGAAACCCCAAGTTTATTTTGTTTGTTTTTCAGTTCAGGTTAAAGCCTACAGCAGGGTAAAACAAACACATTACAGGTTGCATAAGACTGACCTTAAAGTACACCATGATGTAAGCAACACAGCTGCAGCTAATGAGATCAATAATGGGTGTGTTAGATTTGGGTGTTATGTGCATGCATTGACCAGTGGCACGCCCACACCTAAATCTAACCAATATTCTTTTTTCTTTTTGTCACTAAAAAAAAATGTGTTGCTCCCTTTTGGGGCTTGTCTAAATACTGTCTCATTATGTTAAAGAACCACTTCGCCCATTTTCAACCTATCTTCATATAATTAGTTCTCACTAATGCTCATTATAAGATGACACCATTTCTGTGTATTCAATCTGCTTCTGAAAGGAGGGTTGTGGACAGTTCCGAAACCAGCCTACCAGTGACATCAGATTTCAAAAATATGTTTTATAAAGGCAGGAACAATAGCTTCTATTTCAGCTTGCTAACTTTCCAGGAAGAGAAAGGCTGTAGTTTCTATTAGCTTGGAATCCCAACCAATGATGTCATTGGTAGGCAGGTTTCTGAACTGTCCATAGCTAACCAATGAGACAGAGTGTGTACCTGTAGGTGGAAATTGTGCCATCTTAGAATTAGCATTAGTGAGGGCCAATTATATGAAAATAAGGTTGAAAATGGGTGAAGTGCTCCTTTAAGAGACAGATAAGGATTAAACACTAGTGTGCATGTATGGTGCATGTGTCCTACTTTTCCTGTACGATTACATTTTTCATGGCCTTTCATTTAATTCACCCACTTTAAACGACCTCAATCACTTAAGGGCTATATGATTCATACGGTGAGTGTGCATGTGCGTATATGGTACATGCTGTTCATGGCATGAAAACGCTGATTCCATTTGGTTTGCTCACTTACAGTTTTCCTCTGGCGCGCGCGCGCGCGCGCACACACACACACACACACACACACACACACACACACACACACACACACACACACACACACACACACACACACACACACACACACACACACACACACACACACACACACACACACACACACACACACACACACACACACACACACACACTTGTTGAGCTGATGTACTGTACGTGCATGCCCGATGGCCAAATGTCTTACCATACATACACACAGAAACACATTGTATGCATGAGCATGCATGGACGCACATTTGACAGAATTTCTATGCTTCAAATGTCCCTCAACATTACTTCAGGGTTTTGCAAGGTGTATGTGTATGTGTATGTGTGAGTGTGTGTGCGCGCATTGTACATGCGATTCACAGTATGAAAGACTAAGTCAATTTTGTTTGTTCACTTACCAATTCGCTCGGACACAGAGGCAGAAAGGAATCTGCCTCCCAGGTGTCTATCTTGCTCAGTCACTAGCTGTCTCTCTCTTTCATCCTTTTGATGTCTCATACTACACAAAATTGCATAGAACCACAGTCAAAAAGGTCAATACCAGATACATGACAGTTGCAAAGGGTCACATATTCTCTTCCCCTTTTATGTACGGGTCTGTAAAGTGATTGATATACTTTGTGTATATTGTGTCACAAACAAAAGCGGATCTACACATTGAGCTTGCACATTGAGCTTGTAGACTGGCTATTTTTGGTGCACAAAACCGGTGCAAAACTATAAGTATAAACTTTGCTCAAGGCAATAGTCAAGGAACACACTAACACAAACACTCAGATAAGCACAGTACATGTGTAGCCAAAGGCTGTTTTTATGGGTTAGGTCAACTTATATGTAACACAAGCTAAGATAATGATGGCTTTTTTTTCCCATCGATTTCTCAAAGTGCACTTTGTGGTGAATTCAGGATCCCCTAGGCAAAAAGGGCACAACAGAAGATTGAAGTGCAGTCCGACTGCCTTTTATTTTCTCATAGATGCAGACCAACAGAAGACTAGACGCAGCACTGGAGCAATGAGAAGGTGGGTCCAATATATCTGCCTTTGACACCCATTAATCATCTTCATATTGGAACTTCCCTAGATACACAAGAGAATGGTACTTTTTTTTATGAATTAATTATTTGTGGTGGACAAACTTCAGAACTGTACAAAGACAGAACTTTATACAGTTATGACAAACTTCAGAACTGTACAAAGACAGAACTTTATACAGTTATGACAAACTTCAGAACTGTACAAAGACAGGAATTTGGAATGGTTTGGATAATGCAGTACATGTGACATTGGTAGTTTAGCTGTCTGATTAAAACTATGTAATGTCAAGCTATGTGTGTCACATCTGCAACGCATTGTGAGCTTGTAAATTGGCTATTTTCGGTGCGCGACACAGTCATACGACGACGTATAAATCAGGCTATGTTCGCTACAACGCCATACTGTACAGTATACCCTACCGCTGTGAGAGCAGCTGAGCTGACTGTCTACAGTACGTCTTCCGCCTGCGGGGACAAAATGTCTCCCCACCCTGTCTGAGATGAGGGGGTGGAACAGGAGGAGGAAGTAAGTTAGCAGCACACATCCACACAATGCGCAAAAATGTTGGCTTTATGTTTCAATAAAAAAAAACGAGATGTGTCAATCACAAATGAGTCCAGAAGGCTGTGCTATAGGAAAGTACTCTGTGTGCTCATGTATTTTGGTGTAGCATGAAATTGTATAAGAATACCCTATTTTTACTCTCAACTGCTGACTTTAAATTAGAGGTGAAAAGATAACTCATTAACACACCCACTATTGATCTCATTAGCTGAAGCTGTGTTTCTTACATCATGTTGTACTTTAAGGTCAGTCTTATGCAACCTGCAATGTTTTTTTTACCCTGCTGCAGGTTTTAACCTGAACTGGAAAACAAACAAAATCAGCCTTGGGTTTAATTCCTCTTTAATTATATTATTAATTGCATTGTGTTGTATTATTTTAGTTTAATTGTGTGCAATTTCTTTCCATATACAAATACCTGTTGCTTAGGTAACATTTGTTTTAGACAGTCATTTCAGTTGAACTCTCCTGTCTCTTTGAAGCACAAATGCCATAAAAACAATGACAGTGTTTAATTGGTGCTGCTCCTAAACTGTCTTTTTCTGAGGCAGAGTAAACCACGCTCCACTGGTGTTCATGAGGGCTTTTTATTTCCACCCAAAGTAGACAACGTAAATGAAATAACATAAAACAAATTAAAAAAAATAACCACAAAGAATTATAACGTCCTAGTTGGCAGCAACATTGCTGTCATCTTTTTAAATGTCCAAGAAATGTCCATTTTTAGTTGCATAAACACACACAACATAAACAACAATAACTGAACAGACCAACAAAATAAACAGTGACATACCGTGTGCGCCTTCTGCCCAGATATATTCAGGAGTGTTAGTACTTTTTATCGTTTTATATTTTCTTCTTGACACAGAGACAGCTCCTCACAGCTCTGAAACTCTGTTTGTTCTGATTACCAGCACCTAAGCTCACACAAGTGAACCCAATGCTGCCGTGATTGGTGTCACGTGATATCTGCTACAGCAGGCCACAATGAAGGCACTATTTCACCATACACATACAATACAGTATAGCATATTACCCAAAATAAACAATATTCACTTTTCATATTTTCAGAAAAACAATCAAATCATATACCACATACCATATACCATATACCACTCTCTGGAACAGCTACATGGTTATTGTGGACTGTATGATTACACCAGCACTAAACTAAACAAAAAATAACACTGTCTGGTTTGCAATTAGGATATTTTAAGAGCACTGTTGCTGACAACTGTATAGGACCAAGTTTTTCCGTCTACACTACGGGTCCTATTTTCACCAGCGCCTTACCCATTACTCCTAAACTTCTTTGCCATGTTTTACTATTTTTAAAATCATTTTCAAATAGTTCAAGTAGCCGATCTACATCGACACGTTGTGAGGTTTTTGAACTATTTGAAAATGTTTTTAAAAATAGTAAAAAATTGCAAAGAAGTTTAGGGATAATGGGTAAGGCGCTGGCGGAAATAGGGCCCCAAATCTCTCTGCCAAAAATAGCCAATCTACAAGCTCACAACGCGTCACGTTGCGACACGTTGCAGATCAGTTTCACCACGCAGACTGGAAATAATCATACTTAAAAGCTTGTAGAGCAGATCGGCTATTTGTGGTTCATGTTCAACCCCAGAATATAGAGGCCGGGGTTCAAGTGGTTCACTGTGTTTGCCATCTTGGCTGCGCTCCTCGCCTGTTTTGTCCAACCCGCTTCAGTTACGCCGCCTCAGGGACTCGATAGGATTTGCTGACACTGCACTCTGACTGCAAGGAGAGTGGTGGAAACAAGTAAAACCATCCCACACACACACAGCAGGACAATGGGAAGATTTAGCATTGTGTAAGTGTATAGGCCACATTGCTCTGGGCAGTGTGATGATACTGATATTCAAGTGGAGGTGCTGATGTGTGGGCTGGAAGGGGGGGGGGGGTGCAAGGGTGGGAGGGTGCCTGGGTCAAATATGGATATGGATGAAAATAGGTACCTTTCCTGTATGGAAAGGCCACGTTGCTTAGGGCATCAACAATATGATGATACTTATAATTACAATCGTGGTGAGTATGAGGTTGAATGTGTGTGTGTGTGTGTGTGTGTGTGTGTGTGTGTGTGTGTGTGTGTGTGTGTGTGTGTGTGTGTGGCTCTGTAGGTCGATATTAAAGAGGTCTGCAAGAGGTCTCCATTTACCTTAAGTATTTTATAATGGCTGAGAGGCCATTATAAAATGTGACTAGCCGTTTTAGAAAGTACCTTACGACTTAAGACTGTGAGCAGCTATTGTAAACTGCGCCAGGACTCAGGAACATAACACTTAGTGATATAATAGATTCTGGCAAAGGCGCCACATGAAATATAGATCAATAACACAAAATATAGATCAATGTCAATTTACAAGAGGTGCAAATCCCATGAAAGTTATCCTCGAGGTTGAAGAAAGATTTAACCATGAACATTCTGTACTGTATGAACTGTACCAATATGTATTAATAAAATAGAAAAAACAACAACAACAACAACAAAAACAGCAAATCTACATGTTCCTCACAACACGTACAGCAATGAGTAACGCCGAAGGACAAAACTGTGTCCGCCAGCGTCAGGCACCCGCCTCCACAGAAGAATACACAGCATAATGTGATGTGAGTTGTTCATGCCGTGTCGTAAAACTTTTACATTTTGTATCCTGCATTTACCAAGGTCTGTTATCATCTCGGTTAGCTGAAGTGCTAGAACAGAAAACCATTACAAAGCGTTAGCCTCCATTATCACTGAAGGGCTCTTGACCCAGACCTGGAACCGTAACTATTCCACGGACATTGCTGTTGCTGACCCTGTGCCCTCCCCACAGCATGGAAATGCATTACTGTATGTGTGGGAGCCTGTGTGTGTGTGTGTGTGTGTGTGTGTGTGTGTGTGTGTGTGTGTGTGTGTGTGTGTGTGTGTGTGTGTGTGTGTGTGTGTGTGTGTGTGTGTGTGTGTGTGTGTGTGTGTGTGTGTGCGTGTGCGTGCGTGCGTGCACATGCATGTTCGTGCATGTGCGTGTGCATGTGTGTGTGCATACATGCCTTTCAAAGGGCAATTCCTTTTCCATTGTGTATAATGACCAAACAATGATAGCCTATACAGTATATTGTATATTTCTAGCTAGCTGTGTGATTCAAAACAACTCAGTCAAGATCAGTCTGTGGGTGGCCCACCCTAGAGGCTGGTTCTGCCTGAGGTTTCTTCCAGTAAAGAGATATTTCACTTTCAAACATAATTTTATCGGGTCATTTTATCGTCTACTCTGCTTTTGTGAGCACCCCAGACAGTTTTTAATTTGCTTGGTTCAGTATTTCGATTTTTGATATTCATTTTATCACGCCCCCTTCCTATACAGACCCATTGTAACTTCAATCTCCATTTTAACCATGTTAGATTAATTGAAAACACCCGTCCTTCGTTCTGGTGACCAATATTGTACTTCTAATGCGCAAGGGGGCCGTGTTTTTTCAATTACTTTTTGTGCTGTTTTTGTCGGCATAGGTCCAAAGTACATGTGTAGAAAGTTTTGTGCACATTGATAAAAAATACCAGGAGGAGTTTGATTTTTTTTTCTTCATATAATTCAAAATGGTGGGAGATCTAAAGGTCAGAGGTCAAAGGTCAGACCGCGAAAGTTTTTCGGCATGAGGAGACAAATGAAGTGCTTGGCCCCTTAATAATAAAATGACCAATAATAAAACGGGACCAGTACTGAAGTGCTTGGCCCCGTAATAAAATGTATTTAACCACTTGAACCCTAGCATCCCTATTCTGACGAAAACTTTAGCCAAAAATAGCAGAGGTTTGGTGTACTGTAGACAGAAAAAGGAGCAAACCAAGTACAGAGCCAAAGGTCAAGTTTCTAGTATTGACGGTTTAAGTAGTGAAATGTCTGAAAATACACATTATCCAACATAGTGATGATAGTGCTGTCAAACAAGTCTATGAAGCTATCTATGAAATCTATGAAAACTTTTCATCTGCAACACAATTTTATACAATATGCAGTGGGGGGGTCCCTGCTTCATCACTCTCTCAGCTAAGGGGTCCTTGGGCATGCAGAAAAACGTTGAAGACCCCTGCCTTAGAAATTGCAGGACGTTGAGTGAAACAGAACGCGCGCTCCTCCATCCCCGACATGACTGGGAACGACCAGGGTCCTACAGACATGTGGTCAGCACAGGGTCGTGAAACTGCCTGGGCTGTACATCTGCCTGCTCCAGTTAGGGAGAGGCCCCGCTCCTCAAATTTCCCCACAGGGATCATTAAAGGTCTGTCTATCTTACTATCTAGTAGCTGCAGTAATGAAATGTAAAGGCTGTCCTCCCCTGATCAATATTATAGTGTACTAAATAGACAATAGTAGCTGCAGTAACGGAATGAAAAGGTTGTCCACCCCTGATCAATAACATATATTATAGTGTACTGTAGAGACAATCGTATAGCTGATCAATAACCTTATTATAGTCTACTGTAGACAATAGCGGTTGAATAACATAGATTATGGTGCACTATAGACAATTAGCTGATCAATATCATTGTCTACATACTGTAGAAAATAATTTAGCAGCTCCATTAATGGGATTAAAGGTTGTCCACCCCATATCTACAACATGGTTTATAGTGTAGGCAACAGCTGATCTATTAAATGGCATATTAGCGTAGAGGCAATAGTAGCTCATTTTTAAACATGTTATAGATTAGCTACCTTTCCCTACACTATAATATTGTATTGTAGGCGATAGAAGCTGGTCTAATATTACAGTGTAGGCCATTGTTACTGTACTTACTTACTGTACTTTGCGTCAGTAGCCCCTTTCCCTGATTTTTCTGCAAGAATGCGCGCACACACGCGAGTGCGTATGTGTGCTGGTTGGAAGAACTGATTAATAGTAATTTATGTTGTACACTTCAATTGATATAACAACTGTATACTGTAAGTGATATAACTGATATTGGTAAATTCCAAATATTATCATTATTCCCCGGCATTTAACCGGAAGAGTCGCCCCAAAATACGCTCTGCCCCATTTTTTTTGCGGACCACTCGCCCCGCTTGAGCGGAACTCTCGCCCCGCTGGTGCGGAACGCACACCTCGAACTCTCACCCCCAAGTCATATTTTTGTCAAAATTCCTTTTTTAATACCTCTGACTAATGAAATAAAACAACTTATATCCTCTCAAAAAGGAATGTCTATAACAAGACCAAAAGGACCTCTTTACATCACCAACACAAAAAAAGTAAGAGAAAAGAGTAGAGGAGACAATAATGAAATTTAAGAACATGTACTATAGAAGAATATTGTTAAAATGCATAGACAGCCAAATAATACAATCTGAGTGGGCCAAATGATCAATTCATCATCATCAAAATCATCATTTGCACATTGGAAATGTGTCCCAACCCGCACCCGCACCCGCAAAAAAACAAAACAAACACAATTTCATCATTTGGCCCATTAGGGTAATGGGGGCAATGTGAATTGCCCCCATTACCCAAACAAGACAATGTGAATACATTCAACAGCAGATATGCAAGCTCAAAGTGGTTACACTAACCTAGATCATTTGGTTCATGACAGCATCTTCAAACATTCAGTTAGCCTTTTCCCAACTCTCCTGAACTTGAATGCAGAATTTTATGTTGCAATAATTCCCCTCTGTGCAGACATAGTATGTATGTATGTTTATATGTGAGTATCGCACAGTACAGTACTACACACAACATGCTACAAAAAAATGAAATTAATGGATGCCCGTCCCTTGAATAAAGCTGAAATAAAACGTTTAACTACATGGGAAAAACAGGCTTCAAAGTGTCCAATTACTGCAGATCACAACCATTAAAATGTTTAAAATTTAAACAAACAAGCCCATTATCCTCAATTACTCTGAATGTGCATGTCATTATAACCAATTACAGAATAAAAACCTCCCACACATTCAAATATAAAGGGAGCACCAATTTAGAGAAGGGTCCTTATGACCGAAACATTTACATTGATGAATCAAATATAGATTTGTGCTACGTATAATTTTCATCTAACTGGGAGCTACACTTTTCCTATTTCATATTTGTAAATCCATTTATCTACATACCAATCTGCAGTACCTATCGTTCTATCCCTCCATATCATAAAACAATAACATTACTGATAATTATGCAAACGAGTAATACATCCTACAACGCCCCGAGGACAAAACAACATGCATTCATGGATCTGCCCTCGCACGCGCGCGCACACACACACACACACACACACACACACACACACACACACACACACACACACACACACACACACACACACACACACACACACACACACACACACACACACACACACACACACACACTAGCAAAATAATTACTGTGAATGGAAATTGTGTTGTGACTAAACACTAAATCTCTATTAATAATAATAATAATAACTTGGATTTATATAGCGCCTTTCAGAAACCCAAGGACGCTTTACAGTACACAAAATAACAAATTAATTGCCAAAAGCCTGGGTAAATAAATGTCTCTTCAGTGCAGACTTGAAGGAGTCCAATGTTGGCATCTGGCGAATCTCCATTGGGAGAGAGTTCCAGAGGTCAGGGGCTGCCACGCTGAAAGCTCTATCGCCAAGGGTCCGCCTTTATTAACCCATTTAGACCGAGAACCCCTATACGTAACTACTGTATACCTTACAATCCGGGAACCCCTTTTGGGGTTGTTGTTGCTATGTACAGTAAATAGCAACATACGTTTTTTGTAATTTTTGAATAAATATTTGAAGTTTTTCAGAAAACTTACTGTAGGTCAGGATTTAGAAGGTGTTTTTAGAATCGGCCTCAGGTCTAAATGGGTTACGTAAACAGAAATTCTGCCTGTGAAAAAAAAGAGTAATTTCTCCCTCTCACCCTGGTATCTGATTACCTCCTCCTTACTTCTTGTCTGTTCAAAATATCTCCGTTTTGAGCAGAATGGCTCTGACTCTTGTACACCTTATACTGGTTGGATGGAAATAGGATGTATGCAGTTGCACTGTCTGTCTGTCTGTCTGTCTGTCTGTCTGTCCAGCCAAGATCACCTCAAACAAGATTATCTTCAAAACTACTAGCTGGATTGCCCGGAGTTTACTGTGCACCCACATGAACCCTGGAGAATGCCTACCCTACAGTACCTTCAGAATTCCCACTTGCACACAGCATATCTCAAAATCTAATGAGTGGTTTGAGTGCACCCTAAACATTCGAGTGACCCTGTGATGTTTCTTGTCGCCCCACCATTATGCTGAGATATGCTGAGAGCATTCATGCTGGCTGGAGAATAAACCTTAGTGGTTTTGGTGACCCCATGGCCTTTCCCCTATAGTGCTACTCTTTCCAATGGCACACAAGATATCTCAAAACCTAAAGGGCAGATTGCCACGAAACTGGCTGAGTGCATTCATGCTCCTGGAACTCTAACCATTTGACTGACCTCATTACTTTTCTTATAGCATCATCCACAGGTCAAATTTCTGTTTTAAAGGCATTTTTACCGTAAGTACGTTTTTTCCACTTTGGTCTGAGAGAGAGAGAGAGAGACACACACACACACACACACACACACACAGAGAGACAGAAAGAGACAGAGAGAGACAGAGAGAGAGAGAGAAAGACAGAGAGAGACAGACAGACAGACAGAGAGAGAGAGAGACACACACACACAGACAGACAGACAGACAGAGAGAGAGACAGAGAGAGAGACAAAGAGAGAGAGAGACAGAGACAGAGACAGAGACAGAGACAGAGACAGAGAGAGAGAGAGAGAGAGAGACAGAGAGAGAGAGAGACAGAGAGACAGAGAGACAGAGAGACAGAGAGACAGAGAGACAGAGACAGAGGGAAAGAGAAACACGCAGGTGTACCTCAGGCCTGATTTGCTGCACATGCGACTGTTGTTCGTCACACCGAAAATAGCAGACCTACAAGCTCACAACACGTTGCGGATGCAACATGTGACTCTGTCATACGACGAAGTATAAATCAGGCTAAAGAAGTCATAGCGTGAGTTAGGGTTCTCACTTGTCTGATAGGTCACGAGTTCGAGTCCTGGGTGATGCAGGAGGTGCTGTATATGCTTTTGCCAATCAGTCATTGTACTATGGGTAGTAAAAGTAAAAGATAAAGATATAAAAAAGTAAAGATATCTTTATCTTTATTATTATTCCTAGAACGACATCTGACTTACCATGCATAAAAATAAACAAATAGACATGGGCTATTAGAAATAGAAAGTGTTAGCAAACTTTCCACATGCCATACGTGCAAAGTCCAGTTTTCTGTCAAACTTCCTTAACTGGCATTGTGGGCTAACAGTCCTGATTGTTGTGCTACAGCAACCATCTAACATTTACAACTTAGAAAATTCAGTGAGTGGAAATGTTCAGATGCTTCGAGCTGGCAGGAATAATGAAGACAGGTTCATTTAGGTTATCTATCATCCTTTATGCACAGTTTGTTCTTATAGGGATTTCCATATCGCAGTAGTTTTACGTTAATATTTTACAAATGCAGTCGTAGTCAGAAAATGCTTAATGCAGCTTAGCGTAACCCTGCTTAAGTCTTAGTGTGAACACATTTCTCTCGGGAGCTCAACCTGATCATGAAATGCCATTGTGAATTAGACACACATGATTTCAAGTTTTAATGATCATTTTGATCTGGACAGTGCTCCTGTATTTCTAATTTATCTTCCTATTCTTATTTTTTTTCCCCCATCCTCCTTCTGCTTGCCCCCTGAAATTGCCATCCCCAACCATTATTGTGCTCACTCTATAAGGTATTGTGTTTTTAAATATACTGTAAAATCACCTGGACCGTTATTGGAAAACATGCCAAGAGTCAGACTGTATCAAGGGGTTGCTCTCTTAATAAGGTCGGTGGTTTGATTCCCCACTGGTCAGAAAAGACGTGAGGCGGCTGCTGGAGAGAGTGCATGATTTGAGTGTGAAAGTGAAAAGTCAGCTTTCCTGTGGGCTTTAGGGGTGATTCATGTTGAGTCAATTCTGGTCTTTAAATTGAATTCAACTCACAGAGAAGATATTGCTTGAAGTTGCCAGTGAAATGAAACAAACTGATCTATACTAAAAAATGAAAAATAAAAACATCATGGGTGCTTGTGAAAGGCATAGAACCCCACATGTTCCCCTGCTGGCCTGGGATCACATTACCGCCTGTGATTAACGAGACAGCTGTCTAATACCAGCATGGCCTCCCTGTCCAATTAAACCGGCAGGCTGCTTGTGTGCATGACCAAGTATGGGGATGGTCAATGCTTCATCTAACCAAATTTGTCAAATTATGGCAGTGTTTAACAACAAAAGGGATTCACAAGGTACAGTAGGTGTGACCCAACTTTCAAACTCTGCATAGTTTCACTTTGAGTTACTTCACCAGGCAATTGGAGTCTTTTCATGAACAAACGTGGCTCTGTTTCACAACATCATGCACATAGCGGCTTGAACTTTGATTGGTCTACTTTTTACCGGTGGCGTCGGAAGAACCCCCTCAAATCCTTGAGGGAATCCCAGCAAAATGAGAATCAGTTTAAACATTTAAGTCCTATTATCGAAATATTTTGGCAGTCCCTGGCACCAAATATTTTCAAATGGTGGGGGTCCTTGACATGAAAATGTATCACCAATATAGTCTACAGTACATAATACATTATGTACATACAGCCAAACCCTGTTCCAGACGGCTTGGCCTACAGCCACACCATAGAAATGGTGGTCATACAGTATACAGTTAAAAATGGTATACTGTATGATATGATAACAATATGATATGATGATATCAATTTAAAGCAATCACACAGCTGTTCTGGCACTCAAGAGTAGGAATGCTTCCCATCTATCAATGGTACAAGCATGAAAATAAATAATTTAGGTGTCACTTCACCTTTTGTATGACAGCAGAACACGGTTGCAATTAATTGAAGAATCCGTTTCTTCAAGGGAGTAATTTCAAGCTGTCAGTTACTTCGGACACAATGTACAATTTAGGCACAATGGACAGACGCTCTAATCCTCCAGAGCGACAAAATGAAACCAAAATTCACTTTTGGGTTTTGGTAAGAGTTATGACAGGTTTTCTTCTATACCCTGTCTGCCGTTGTTTTTTGCATTTAGCCTGTGAATTCTGAGAAACTCTTTTGAGTTTCAAAAGCAGTGCCCTCTCTTGCGGTTGATTTTTGTTTTGGCACACTATGCCTCGGCTGGATGACAAAAAGCCCTCAAACCATATTTTTTGAAAGTTTTCTTTCCTTTCTTTATTCTTTTGTCTATTTTCTTCTGTTTTGTTTTTCTTATAGGGCATTACATGTTGTCTAGCTTTGGCTTGTTCATAATAGAAAAAATATTTAGGATTTGGCATGTTGAGGTTAGGTTTAGGGGTTGAGGTTGGCTTGTAGCTTATACAAGCGTCATGTTGTGAGCTGCTATTTTCAGTGTGCACTGGTGTTTAACAACGTGTGTGTGTGTGTGTGTGTGTGTGTGTGTGTGTGTGTGTGTGTGTGTGTGTGTGTGTGTGTGTGTGTGTGTGTGTGTGTGTGTGTGTGTGTGTGTGTGTGTGTGTGTCTGTCTGTGTGTGTCTGTGTGTGTGTGTGTGTGTGATCTTTGTAGACCCCTATCAAGGCTTAGATCTCTCATTTCAAATGAGCTGGTCAGGCTGTGATCACCAACAGCGATTCATTTCACGTAGAGTTGCACTGCATTACACCAACCCCCTCTCATCGATTCTCTTTTCATCTTGTGAACTGAATGTTTTTATACTCGGATATAATTCCAGCTAATGGGTCACTCAACTCTGGTTCTGGGGCATAGATTACTGATGGTTTTCATCAGTTTTGGGGAAGCTACTTTGAATATATATAACTGTCTGGCCAAAACTTTGTATCTCCATATTTCACCTTCTTTTTTTCCTACTTGATCGAACACAAGTGTCGTGCAAAACTAGCTAAAATAGCCGATCTATAAGCTCTCTATAAGCGGATCTACAAGTTCAAAAGGGCCCTAATGTAGGTATATACAGTAGGGTTTAAGTGGTAAATATTTGTTTTGCAGTCTTAAGAGTTCAATAATATCTACAAGATGCAATACAAAACGTAATCAAAATATACGTATGTTGAATTTACCAGTCTTTGTCTAAATGATTAGCCAGCAACACAGCATGTATTTGTGAATGTCAATGTGTCTGTGTATTTTCGTAGTGTGGCGTGTGTGTTATGTTTGTGGATGTATTCTTATGAATCTCCTGCACATGATTGTAGGACAAATCTCCTCTCACTGAGGACAATAAATTATACTGTGAATTCAGGCCACCGTGGCCACGACACAAAAGTGGACAAGATTACTGCTATTACAGCAGAATAAATGAAGCAGAACCGTCCACATTCTGTAGGCTACTATGTAATAATGTGATAATCAAGGAACACAGTGGTCACAACTCTTTCTTCTGTGGTAATTTTGTTTTCCTAAAACTGTGACCAGGCTGCACTGCTAAAATTAGGAAGGAAGGAAGGAAGGAAGGAAGGAGGAAGGAAGGAAGGGGAAGGTCAGTCAGAAATAAACAGACGTTCCTGTGTTGATAAGTTGTCATTTTTGGCAGCTTGCTTGTGTGCTTTAGGGAAACTCTGAAACAACTGAATTGAATCGATAGAGAGAAGAGATGCTGCCACTAGTGTGATGAAACAAACTGATTCAACTCATGAGGGTCCGTACGCCATTACACACACACACACACACACACACACACACACACACACACACACACACACACACACACACACACACACACACACACACACACACACACACACACACACACACACACACACACACACACACACACACACACACACACACACACACACACACACACACACACACACACACACACACCATCATGGGTGCTTAGAACACCACATGTTCCCCTGCTGGCCTGGGATCACATTACAGCCTATAATTAACGAGACAGCTGTCTAATAACAGCATGGTCTCCCTGTCCAATCAAACCTATACAGGCTGGCTGCTGGTGTTCATGTCCTACTTTGGTGACGGTCAACGATTTTTATTTCTATTTCTTTAATTATTCAGAAATTTTGCATACATTAGCATACATCGTTACCGAGGGCATCTGATGCAAGGTTACACCATGTGTTCATACTGTGTGCATGTACTGTATGCGAGAGACAGACTGATCAAAACGATAATGAGGAAGCAACAGAATACTGTCATCACACCACTACATCTAATCATTGTCTGGGGCAAATATGCTTTAATGAAAGGAGCAACTATGCTTCAATCTTACAAATAGTAGCTTTTGCATCGCAGCACCCCTAACTGAAGTTGCTTTCCTATGCACTGCATACACTCAATCGGCAAAATAATTGTCATACAGAAATTGTGAGTAACACCAGTTGTCCAGATGGGGGCAAGTCATTCTCCAGTAGGCCTAAGTGTCTGAAAGGCAGATTGATGTGAAGAAGCCATGTCTTCACTCAACCATTAACTAACACTAGTGTTGAAATCAACTCTGTGGTAGTCAGTGGTGGAGGGAGTGGTGGTACTCAAAAGTATATATTCTCCTGGTCAAATGTTACTCAACTAGTGAATGTTGCTCTGTCAAATGTGTACAGAACAAACCGCATGATGCATCCAGAAAGTACCTTTCCCCTTCCTAGAAATGTAGTGGAGTCAAAAGTACAATATTTTTCTTTGAAATGTGGGATGCGATGCGAGAGTGTGGTCCAACACCAACTCGGGACTCCTAGATCGCTGCCACACTCTCCTATAACATCAGGGTCTTGAGCTCAACAGTGTTGTTAGCTAAGCTGTCGCGCCACAGTGCATCTACGTAGGTGGTGCGCTTCTTGCCTTTCCTGGCTTTAACCTGGGTTGGCTCCCAGAGTGTCAGTTTGCTTGCCTCTAGTTCTGGATGCCTGACACAGTGCCCTGCCAGCCTCATCCTTCTCTCTCTGACTTTGTCTGTGACCCCTTGGTAGGTCCCCAAAGAGGTCCTCATTTCTGATGTGGTCCGTCCATGTGACACCTAGTGCCATTCGAAGCATTCTTGTGTAGACTCCATCCAGGGCCCTTTCCTGTTGTGCTGTGAGGGTCCATGTATCAGCCCCATACAGTAGTACTGACTCCACTGTAGCTACGAACAGCCGCCTCTTGAGGTCTTCTCCCATGTCTGATTTCCACACTCTCCTCATCCCATGCAAAGCTTCCAGGCAAGTGCTCTCCGTACCTTCAGGTCCTGTTCCGTTGAAGCAGTCCAGGCCCGAGATATTTGAAGTCCTCGGTTTTGTCCTCTGTGTTAACTGTCAGTACCTTTGTTTTCTTGGCATTGAGCTTGAGGCCGATCTTCCTGCACTCCATTTCTACTGCCAGAAGTAGTTCCCTTGTAGCAGTACTTTGAAATGTAGTGGAGTGAAAGTCATATACAATAATACAAACACAAGTAAGTTAAGTACATTTACTCCAAAAATGTACTTAAGTAGTACAGTACTCAAGTAAATGCACTGTTACTGTCCACCACTGCTGGTAGTTAGGAACTCTTGCTGTCCATCAGTGGTGCAGGAAGCAGGAAAATGAATAAATTAGGTGTCACTTGACGTTTTGTATGACAGCAGAACACGACTGCAGTTAATTGAAAAAAGTAATTTCAAGCTGTCAGTTACTAAGGACACAATTTACAATTTTGGCATTTAGCAAAGTGAAACCAAAATTCACTTTAGGGGTTTTTGTGAGTGTTGTGACAGATGTTCCATAACCTGTGGGTGGTTGTTGGTACATTTGGTCCGGGAATCCAAGAGCACATGCAGTCCTCCCTTGCTGTTGGTTATTGTTGTCTTCTGCCTCAGCTGGATGGAAAAGGTTTTCAAATGTTTTGTTTTGCTTATTAGGGTGTTCGTTATGTTGTTGTCAAGTACATCAAGTACTTGATAATCTATGCATGTATTTTCTGCAAATGTCATAAGCCACTAGGCTTGTGACCAAAGATTTGCAACAAGATGAAATAGACAGATTAATACTTTGCCGTATGATGGTGTCGCGCCTCGTGCGCCAAAAATACACATGTTGTGAGCTTGTAGATCTGCTTCAGGGGTTCAGTGGTATTTGTTGAAGTACTGAAGTACGGTTAAGTTATGGCTCATTTCTAATGTTATGTAACCTGTGTTCCTACGGTGGCATGTTTACATAGTAGTACATTAGTCAACTATAACTGACCACACGATTACATTATAGACTGATGTAATTCATAGTTTTCAGTTCGTGTTGCATCCAGGTTTCCCAACTTGATCATTTGAGTTAATGTATTCAAGTAGTGACACTTCCTCGTGTGAAACTCATGTAGATGTACGGTATATACAACAGACACCACATCAAAGCACTGATTGTATAAAAAAAAGCAAACAACAGCAAAGGTTTACCATAATAATTATACAAAAACTACGATGCACCTTTTGGGACTGTTTCGACCGAGGTGTTTTTTTCATGAGTGCAGCGTTTATTTCTAATTGTTTAATGGAAGCGGACCGAGTGGTGGTCTGGTGGATAAACCTATGCTGGAAATGCCAACAACGGGTCAAGGTGCTGAGCGTCTATTCAGCACTTCGTGTGCAGTTAAAAAATATTCAACTCTGGCCGTTTGGGTGAGCGTTTTAGAAGAGAGCCTTGCGTTTTCAGCTGAGGAAGAAAATAACATAAGCATGAATCCCCCCTGGAGACAAATAAAGTGTAATCTAATGTAATCTATTCTAATCTCATCCAAACTAATCTAATCTACACCAGTACGACAAGAGAAGTAGAATATCGTACAAGATGGGACAGCAGACGTGGAGTAGACGTCCTACAGTAGACAAGATGATAAACAGCACCTGACGTTAAGAGAAAAGCAAAACTTGAGTATGAGAAATGACAGACGCTAGGAGAGAACAGTCGCCAAAATCACCAAATGGCCTCTTTGTTTGATGTGGGATTATCATGGTTGGTAGTCCCATTGTGACTGAGGTTCAGGTACGCAGTGGGGTTATCAGGACACTGACAGCTGGGTCTGTGTCAGTTGGCATGTGGCCGACACACAAACCTACATGGCCAGTTTGAAACTGGTCCAGTTGTTTTGTGCACTCACAGGAGGGTGTGTGTGTGAGTGTGAGTGTGAGTGTGTGTGTGTGTGTGTGTGTGTGTGTGTGTGTGTAATCTCCTGATGGGACTACTTCCTATCTGAGACACACACACTCCAAATCCTCACTAAATCTCCCTGTTCTCACGTGTCTGTGTGGGTGTGTTTGGGAATCAGTGTGTATGCATGTGTGTGTTCCTCCACCAGACACTTGATTAGCCCAATCAGAACTATGATGTCATCACTGACCTGGTTTCATGAGAGCAAACACAAACACACGCACGCACGCAGGCACGCACACAGGCTATGAATCTTGAGGTAAAATGGTTTCCAAATGGAAGAGATTAAATGAATAGAATCGTATAGAATAGAATAGAAGAGAGCTGTGTGAATCAGAATATTGAGTTTATTAGGATCCCCATTAGCTGGTGCATAACAACAGCTAATCTTCCTGGGGTCCACACATAACATAAAAACATGACATTCAACAAGACATTACAGGATATTGACATAAAAATTTGACAAATACATTTTCCTTCAAACAGTGTGACTTTTCCATCATATGCATTATTATTCTCCGATTCCCCCATATAAGTTAAATTAGAAATGTCTACCTTCAATTCTATTACTTTTACACCAAGCGAAATTAAAGTAAATACAAACAAAGAACAGAGCAGTGTGAATATAATAAAGCAATTTGAATCAGAATTGATTGATTGATTGAATATTTTAATTTCTCAAAATATTTATCCCATGATTTTGCAACCCATTTTTTTCACCCAGTGCCAATTGTAATTCTGGGCGCTTCTCTCCCTCTGCCAGCCTGGGGAGAGTCCCGAACTGAGCTCATGCCTGGCTCCTTCGATGCATGAGGAGCTAGCAATTTAGCAAGCCGCCGGTTGGAACACGTTATTCCAACCAGTTCCTTCCCCCTCCATCAGGCGCCCCGGCTGACGGGAGGCAGTATAGAGACCAGGATTACTGCATGTTTTTTTGTGAGGGTACCAACCCTAGGGGACATGGGGAGAACATGCAAACTCCACACAGAAAGGCCCTTTCGCCAACCCCACCTAGGGTATGGGCACTGTAGACGCGGGGTAGAGGACACGCCCCCAGCGCCCACAGCATCCCCGGCGGGAATCGAACCCAAGTCCTTCTAGCTGTGAGGTTAAAAGGATAACACAAAATAAGTCCTAGGGAGTTGTTTCCATTGTGGTCCTATGTATTCAATTCATCAACATAGCATAACAAATTTACACAATAATACATGTCATCAACAAATACAAACACTATGTACAAAGGGGGAAGGGGAAAAAGGAAAAACGACGGCAGTGAATGACACCTCCTTTTGAATGGAATTTACATTTACTTCCCCTTGTGGTCTCGATAGATGCTTTTTTCAAGCCAGTTTTGAAAGAAGCCAGTGATTCACATCCTTTAATGGATGGTGTCAGGGCATTCCATATTTTGCTGGCAGAGTAGTCGAATTAGAATTATCCCATGTTTGTTCTGAATTTGGGTGGTACCAGATCATAGCAATCTGAATAGAATAGAATAGAATATAGAATAGAATAAAGCAGTGTATATCAGAATAGAATAGAATAGAATAGAATAGAGCAGTGCTAATCAGAAGAGAAGAGAATAGAATAGTGTTTCTCAAATGGGGGTACATGTATCCCTCGTGGTACTCGGAGGTACTATAGGGGGTACGTGAAAGAAAGTGGAAAATGAAAGAAAGAAAAAAAGATTATGTTTAATCATGAAACTTGAAGAAACTTTGTGTGAACCTAATGATCTGTAAAGTTTTAAACCAAACAAAATCAAAAACTTTATAGCACAACTGTTACTGAGTAGAAAGTAATACTTATTTGCACCACATATTGACATCAAAATGGGATTTTTGATGTCAATATTTTCTATGTATGCAGTAGTCTTATAAATGGGATTCAGAAAGCAGGGAAAGGGGGTACAGAAGTCAAAAAAAAGTTTGAGAAACGCAGTGTGAATCAGAGCAGAAGTCCAATAACTTTAATCCTCAATATCACAGAATGACTGGATGGAGCGATAGGACAGATGAAAGAAAGAGGGATGAGGGTATAGGGAGGGGTAGACAGAGAGAGACTAGGGTGTCCATGAAGGAAGTATCAGGGTCTGTGAGCCTGTTATTCATGAGAGTCCCCTGAGAGTTGAGCGATGAGACTGATCACATTAGAGACCAGACCCCGAGGACACACCCTGATTTTTGTCTGTCTGTCTGTCTGTCTGTCTGTCTCTCTGTCTCTCTCTCTCTCTCTCTCTCTCTCTCCCCCCCTCTGGCCTAAGGGTGGCTCTAGAGAAAAGGTTATTGGGTCACCAAAGGGGCCATCCTCATCTGTAGGGGCCATCCTCTCCGCAGCATGTATAGAGAGACCACAGCTTTTTCTCCTTTAGTGTTTTCTGTTTTTAACCACTTAAACTCTATACAGCGTTGACCGGGGTCCCTAAGGGGTCTGTATTTAGCCCACTCCATTTTCCCCTATTCAACGAAAACAGCAGATCTAAGTAGAAGTATAAATCAGGCCCTAGGCCTTGCTGCTAGCGAGGTTAAAAAGTCACCATGAGTAAACAAACATCCCACATTATGTATTTGTTAGACAGATTGTTATGCAATGCATCATGCATACAGTATGTACAGTAGCTAGCTAGCCACCTAGCCATTGCTAAGTCTTTTTTTACAAGCATCGTATGTATGTATATTTGATGTATCCGTGTTCCTTTCCTCTCTGTTCTCTCTTCCCTATTCTAACTCTTCCTGAAACTGCAATGTTGAGAGCACACACAAAAAAAGTAATTTCACCTGCTCTTGCACCTGTTATCATGTGAAGTGACAATAAAGTCGATTCTGATTCGCAGTGGTGTAAAGTAACTAAGTACATTTACTCAAGTACTTAAGTACAATTTTGATACCAATACTGTTTTACTTTTACTCAAGTAAATTTAGAATTCCGGACTTTTACTTGTAACAGAGTACTTCTACATTGCAGTATTGATACTTTTACATTAGAGTACTTTTTCCACTACTGCTGATTCTGCCAGGCCACCTTTAGCAGTGCTTGGTCATGTGACTTCACGGATTAAAGCAAAAACAAAATCTCACGACTGAAAAAATGTGGCCAAGTCCTATTATGCGATTTGTGACACAGTGTGAAAGGAGCCCTCCCACACCAGAGCTCTTTCCTGAACAATTAACACAATGTGTAGAATTATGACGTTTTAGTAATATTGTTCCTGCTGTTCTACACACTGCCAACCAGGTGAAGAAATCACAGACACAGCTCACAGCTTTAACCTTTGCTTTCATGAAACCATTAGGGTTTTATGGAAGATGCTTCTACACATATTGGTAGTTTGACCACTTCAAATGCTCGAATCTACAAATAAACATTTATAGAAACAAAAATAGCCTATCTACAAGCTACAAGATCTTGTAGATCGGCTATTTTCTCTGTGCAACATGCTTTCATAGAAGACATGCTGCTGGCCTCTATGGAATCCAAATGACTGAAATGCGACTTCAGGCAGAACTGCTTTACATCAGTGACATTTCGGGTCTTTTCATCTCTGGATATTGTGCTTCAGAGACTAATTTAAAAATCATGCTATGAAATCATGATGGTGTTTAGGTCGACAATATCAAGACTGCTGCAAAAACACTTGTTAGGCCCGGAAAAAAATCATTGGACTTGCTGCTTGTGTATTATTTGTGAAAAATAAAGATCACTTTTGGTGCCTTTGACCTCAGCTGGCAGACAGATAACCTTTCATCCCCCCGGAGGGTATTTCCCCCCCCCCCCCCCCCCCGCCCCCTCTCTCTATCACACACACACACACACACACACACAAACAGCCCAGAACCAATGGACAGTGATGTTCTGACGTGTGGGCGGCTGAAGGTTGCACACACACGCACGCACGTGTGTGTGACCTAAGGACTTGGTAACAACTCTCGTCCTAATGCACCTCTGTGTGTATATACAGTAGGTGTGTGTGTGCGTGCGTGCGATGCATGCGGGGGCGTTTCTCAGCATGTAAAAAGCAACAGCCTGGAGGATATCATGGGCTGGAGACACAGCTTTTATGTCGAACTGCACGCGCACACGCACACACACACACACACACACACACACACACACACACACACACACACACACACACACACACACACACACACACACACACACACACACACGTTGTTTCAATGTCGAATGTTCCAATACTGGATCGTGACTGCTTTGCATAACATATGGTCAATATTCAAGCTGTATAACAACAGAATACTGTTTATTTGCTACATTAGGGCGTGATGATATCGGCTCAGTGATTGAAGTGACATTGAGAGACAGGCAGAGAGAGAGAGAGACAGAGACGATGAGTGACAGATGGAAGGACAAGGACATCACGTCTACTTTTTTCAATAACTCAATTGCGTTTATGAATTAAGTACATGTGTGTGAGCGAGTTGGTTCCTCGTGTCGTTATGATGGCGATGGAGTTACAACGGTAATAGGGTATTCAAACACACACATACATCACTGACAGATCCATCATGCACAACCACAGCAAATGATTAGCATATCGTCTCTGTTGGGTTGAAACCTCATATGTCCAGCACTGTTACTTTTCAGGATTCAAATTCAAAAGCATCAAAAGTAGCAGATCTACAAGCTCAAACACTTGTGGGGCTTTTGTGTGAGACTGTAGTATTATCAAGTAGGGCATTAACCCAAATAATCTGTAATTTTTTTATTTCTTTGGCTATTCAAAAATAGCAGATATACAAGCTCATAGCGCGTTACTGAGTGCAGCTCTATGAGCTTGTAGATCTGCTATTTTTTAAGAATCGTGAAAATGTTTGCAAATCTTTCAATATATATATATTTTTTTAAAGCAAACATTTGCAACTCAAATCTTTGCTTCTGGGGATTCTAAATCCTACAGTTTTTTGAAAAACGTGTGTTTCTATATTAGTGGTTCTCAAACTTTTTCATGTCAAGGACCCCCAAAATTATATGCATTTAGCCGTGGAACCCCATCTCAAGATATTTTGTTCCAGGGACCCCCAGAAGCAAAGATTTGATTTACAAATGTTCCCTTTATGCATATTCAAATATTTGCACAAATGATCGAGATTTTCAGATCTACAAGCTCATAGCGTGGCACTGAGTGCTGCGCTATTTTTGAATAGCCAAAGAAATCTTAAAATGACACAGATGCTTTCCCGGTTAATTGATTAATATACAAAAAAAACACCAAGAGCTGGAATATGGAGATAAGAGGTTTCTGCCCGACGGCAACAATATTTTTTCCACACAAACACATACGAGACAAGAAGCGAGGTCAAATCGATCTCGGAGTTCTCCTACCTAGCACCCTAATGAGCACAAGGACCTTCATCTCGCTACCTCGTGTACGTCTGAGCTTTTCAGAAGTTTTCAGAAGATGTCCCCCAAATAGCTGTTTAAAGTTGTATTTATTTATTATTTATTCATATATATATATTTATTTAATAGAAGAAGAAGGTTAAAGCTCTCCTATAGGAGTGGGAGTACTGTGAGAGTGCAACGTGACAAAAATGCCCACAAAAACAATGACTTTATGTTAGAAAACTAATACCAAACCAAGGTCATACAAGAGAGCAGTATTGGGCAATATTCAAGTTCCCGGCCTATCCTGATTAATATAATTTACATTTTCTTTAAATTCCATACATCCATAAATAATAGTAAGCATTTTAGTTCTGCAACAAATGCCTAATTAACAGTGGCAATTGTTTCTTTATGGTTTATGGAAGTGTCTCCATATTCTTTTGGATAAATTTTCTCAAACGTTATGAACAAAATTTTAAGAAATGTTGGGAGCCCCTTAAACTTTGTGCTAGAACCTGCTTAAAGACAATACCAACAATTGCTTATATATCAGTGATTCTGAACCGTGTGGGCCGCAAGGGTATTGCAAGTGGGGCCCCAAATAATTGGCAAAACACTGAAAAACATTCTTTAATTTAAAAAAAGAAAATCAATTGTGATACCAATAAATAACTTAAAGTATACTGGGTTAGTTCCATTGATCTAAGATGGAACACAATCGATTGATTGAGCATTAACATAAACATGCTCTGAAAATGCACGCGGCTCACCCACTGACCACTTAACACAGCAGCTATTCGTGTCAAGTGGTCCGATGCCATTTGTGTAAAGTGGTCACAGTAACCCCTTTATCCATATTTTATACTTCGGCTATTATTTTTAGATTTTTCAAAAATAGCAGATCTACAAGCTCATGAGCTTGTAGATCTACTATTTTGGTGAACATTTTTAACAACGATTTTAGCTTCTGGGGGTCCCTGGTACGACAACATATTTTCAGGTGGGGGTCCGCGGCCACATACATATCAATTTGGGGGTTCTTTATATATAATTATTTTTATCCCACAATTGTGTAACCCTTTTTCACCCGGTGCCAATTATCTAAGTGATCCTGGGCGCTACACTCACCCCGCCAGCCTAGGGAGCCCAGAGCCGAGCTCATGCCTCCTTCAATGCATGAGAGCCAACTGACCTTCTTATCACCCGACAGGGGGGAGTTTCCCCGGTAGGACGTAGCACGTGGAAGGAACACGTTATTCCAACCAGTTCCTTTCCCCTCCATCAGGCGCCCCAGCTGTCATGGGGGAGGTGGTAAAGCGACCAGGATTACTACATGTTTTTGTGAGGGTATTACCTACCCTATGAGACACAGGGAGAACATGCAAACTCTACACAGAGTAGGCCCTTTTGCCAA
This sequence comes from Gymnoscopelus braueri, assembly GCF_963280865.1. Taxonomy (NCBI): domain Eukaryota; kingdom Metazoa; phylum Chordata; class Actinopteri; order Myctophiformes; family Myctophidae; genus Gymnoscopelus; species Gymnoscopelus braueri. The sequence continues at coordinate 21,202,957 of NC_137626.1, read as the reverse complement.
CCCCACCTAGGGTATGGGCGCTGATGACGCGGAGGAGAAGACACGCCCCTAGCGCCCACAGCGTCCCCGACGGGAATCGAACCCAGGACCTTCTAGCTGTGAGGCGACAGCGCTACCGACTGCGCCACTGTGCCCCAATTTGAGGGTTCTTGGCACGAAAAAGTTTGAGAACCACTGCTAATACACATTGTATCATTCTGTTGAATGACATGCAGAAAGTGAAAACGTCACGGTACTATATCAGTGTCTCAAGCAGACACACTAGAAGGAGCTCTGGGGTTCTTGGCATCCAGATTGACAGCTACTACTGTACGTAAGCCTCAGTATTTGGGAGCCGCAGCTTCTATCCGAATAGAGTTACAGAGACAGATAATGACATCTTTGTACCGTACATCTCTAGTTCTTTGTTATTCCACACTTACAGCTGCGTAGGCCTCAGACATTGGCAGCTGCAGATGGTGCTGTGGCTTTGAATTATTTTCACAAGATAAACATATTCTTGTCCCAGCAGGGGAGAGGATTAAGTTGAGAGGATCTGAAAAATGCCCCCTCCTCCCACTCAAGCCTCCCTAACCACTGGTTAAAGTTTTGTGATGTAGACTCTAGTATTATTATAACTGGAGAGACTATTATGAAAGTTATCATATTCATTCTTTGTTACTAGAATTATATGGCCACGTCACAGTTTTACAGGTGTAAAAAAGAAGTGGATGAAATTATATGTCGTACAAGCTCCATCATTTCAGTTACAAGAGAGATGGAAAGAGATGGAGAAAGAAACACAAAAATTGATTATATCAACATGGCAGTGTGAAATGTATACATTTATACAGTTGCGTGGGAGAAGTAGCAGTGGGTCGAGGCATTTAAAACAGCAGATGTGATGACAGATACAGTACGCATGCAAATAAGTTGCATGTTTTAAGGAAAACTAAATGAGGCAGATAAAAGTAGCAATTATAACAAACGTATACAGTTTACCAAGTCTAGCCTGGTCCCATGAGTGGAGGATATACTGTATCACATCCTGTATTTTATTGTGTAAGCCCCCCATGTGTTTATGTGAGCCATCTGAGCGACCATCTGCTGGGGGAAGCAGTAAAAGTAATTTCCCATCCCCCGGGGAACAGTAAATAGTACCCCAACCCCAGACCTCTGTCTTTATTTCACTCCCCCCCGCACCCCCCCACCCTGCTTTTCTGATTAATCATCTCCTTCTTCTTCTACTCCTAAAACTAAACACAGTCCAGTGACAGAAGGAGTGTTAAGACTAAACAGTAACATTGAATGAATTTACACTTGAATATGTACCTTAGTATGAACTGATTGGTGGTCAAAGGTCAATGGTAAGGTCACTGTGGCCTCACAAAATGCGTTCATTACGTTCCCTCAAAGTCTTCACCACATATCACGCGCACGCACACACACACAATGCACCAAACCGGCCATCACATCATCTCCATGTCATCATTTCCATGGACACGCACGCGCACACACACACACACACACACACACACACACACACACACACACACACACACACACACACACACACACACACACACACACACACACACACACACACACACACACACACACACACACACACACACACACACACACACACACGTATGCGACTACCTTCAGTAACTACAGCATGTTTTCTGTCTAAGTTAACCACTTAAACCTATACAGTACTTAATTTACTGTACTCGTCTTGGCCAGCTCCTTTTTTCCCCTATACACCACATTTCTTCATCAAAAATAGCTGATCTACAAGCTCACAATGTATTGTGGTGCGATACGTTGTGAGCTGGTAGATCTGCTATTTGTGCAGTGATGAGTTCCAGTTGATTTTTCTGTTTTTGTTTCAAATGGATGAAAATTTTGAACCTCGAACGATGTGTGTGTGAACTAAGGCTACAATTTATGAATGAATATACATTTACTATACTGATAGACTGAAGCTGTCTGGTAAGTATCTCTCTATATTATAATGCCGTTTTGCAACAGTTTGTGAGTGTGAGTGTGTGTGTGTGTGTGTGTGTGTGTGTGTGTGTGTGTGTGTGTGTGTGTGTGCCCTTGCTTGTAAGCATGCGTACATGCATGCGTGTGCGCATATACAGGTTCTCCCCAGGACACAGCACACTGTGATCCACTGACCTCTACGTAAGTGGACAGGCAAACAAATGCACATTATCATGCACATGCACACTGTCGTTAATATCCTACCGGGTTACTTTATCTCTCGTGGCTGTGCAAGTCTTGTCCTTTATCCTGGGTATATCACAGAATCCCGCTTTCCATGCTAAACATCTCATCTGGAATCAATAGACACGCAACAGGCCGGTAACAAGGCACAAGGGCAAACGAGCACAGACTAGAACAAGTGGAATTCACTTGAGCCGGAAGGAAAGGCTTGTATGGTTTTCACGACTCCCCCGTTCTGCGTTTCCTTCTCTGGCTTACAGTGTCACCTAATTCAAAACACTGGTGATCACCTAGAACAGCAGCTTTCAACCCTTTTCATATCAGAGCCACGGATTCATCACCATTTGATGAGATTTAGACTCCCAGACAAACGTTGATCAAAATAGCAATTGTTCTACATTCTCTAATTGTGTTAGTTCTTGTAAATTAAGTAATGCAGATGTTTACAATAATTGAACTCTTGAGAGCGTAAAATGAAACCAAATGGACCCGTAAGGGTCCAAAAAAACTTGTAACCAACGCCTCCACCTACTACGCAAGCTCAACTCCTTTAGAGTGAGCAAGCGTATCATGGAAACAGTCTATAAAAACCTGATAGAGGGAATCTTGACTTTTAACATGGCAATGTGTTATGGCAATCTAAATGTAAAAGGTAGAGGCAAGCTGCAGCGAATAATAAACCTAGCCTCAAAAATCATTGGGAAGAGATTTAAGCTGCATCTACAAGGAGGTACTTCGTAAAAAAGCTGTCAAGTTGGAAACGACCCCTCTCATCCACTCTGCAGGGAGTTCGAACTACTTCCCTCTGGTAGACGGTACAAAGTACCAAAAGCTAACCGTAACATTTTTAAAAATTCCTTCATCCCTAATGCCATTAAGGCACTAAATGATACAATGTCTCGCTAGATTTGTTGTTTTTTCCTTTGTATTTGCCACTGTTGTCCTGTACTTTTCTTGCCATGAGAAAATAATTGTGTGTTGCTGCTGTTGTTGTTGTAACTGTTTGTTTTTTACTGTTGTTGAGACCGAAGACAAATTTCCACATGTGGACAATAAATGAAACTAACTAACTAACTAACTAACTAACATTTTACACTCTCAAGAGTTAAAGATCTATAAGGGTCCATTTGGTTACCAACTCTGCATCATTTAGCTGGGGACCACCTGGAACCCGCTCAAGGACCACTGGTGTTCCCCGGACCACTGGTTGAGAACCACTGACCTAGAAGGCAATAATCTGGCACCCCGCGCTATACCTCCAGGACATGATCCAACCGTACACCCCCGACTGCACAGTAGATCAGTGATTCTAAACCTTTTTAATTCCAAGGAGCCCCAATTTGATACGTTTTGGTTGTTTGTTTTATCTCTAGGATCCCATTAATCTGCACTGTAAAATCATCGGTGTTAATTTGACTCTGAGAGTGTACAAATGGAACCAAATGGACCTGCACCATTTGTACACTGTCAGAGACTCGGAGTTATACAGACCTGTAAGGATCCTCAACAACCCCCTGGAAGTCCCCGGACCCCATATTGAGAACCAGCGCACTAGGTCAGAGATTCTCAACCGCATCGATAATATAACATTAATATTTAAAAACATAAAAATGTCATGGTATTGTTTCTTCAAAAGTGAGTTTTCAATGTGGCACCAAATAGATTAAAGAATCGTCACCTTCTTAAACTAATGGCCTAAGTAATTTTTTTAGGACATTTTTATTTTTGCCTAATTGCTCCTCAGACACTGGCCACCTGGTAAAATCGCCTATCTCCTAATTAAAAAGGATCATGCTGTTCCCTCCCCTTTTAGTATGATGGCCTATCTCCCTAGTGTGACTAGGGCCAAAATAGGCAATTTTTGGCCTAAGTCTGGAGTAAATCAGTAAATCATTTGGCCTAAGTCAGGTTTAATCCTATTTAAACCTATCTAAATCTCTTATGTTACATAACTGACAGACAGTGGTATTTTTTAGTTAATAGTCATAATTTGTTATAAACGTTTAGGGTGAAATAATTAAGAACTATCATATAGTTTAGTTTTCGATCAGTTTAATTTTTTTCCTGAAAAAGTTGCTTTTCTTTTACTTAGGCCATTAGTTTAAGAATGTTATGCTATGTTAGTTCCATTGATCCAAGGAAGGAGATCGCTCCCTACCCAACCCGATCTCCAGAGATTACCGTAACATTGCACGGAACGAGTGCACTTCATTCCGTGGATAGCCGCCTCGGAACTCCCGAATTGCGTGCATATGGTACGGCGCTGCCTTTGTGACAAAACCATTTCGGAGGCGCGCAGTCACAGGCGAATTGTCACCCCGTGAAGGACCACCGAGGGAGCTAAGGCGACCGAGTTGCCGTCCTGAACGGTGTGACATTCGCCTGTGCCTACTCAGCGCCGTTTGAGTTATGTACCGATAGGCACAGAATCGTAAATTTTATTGTGCGGACTGCTCTGCTTCCGGGTTTTTCCGTGTTGCGACTGGTTACGCCCACCGTGGGACTCGCCGTACATATGCACGCAATTTGGGAGTTCCGAGGCGACTATCCACGGAATGAAGTGCACTCGTTCCGTGCAATGTTACGGTATTCTCTGGAGATCAGGCTGCCCTACCATAGGACAGCCTGGCCAAGGACCCCCAAAATTATATGTATTTGGCCGCGGACCCCCATGTCAAAATATTTAGTTCCAGGGACCACCCCCAGAAGCAAAGATTTGAGTTACAAATGTTCGCTTTAAAAATATTATATTCAAAGATTTGCACACATTTTCAAGATTTTTCAAAAATAGCAGATGTACAAGCTCGAGTGCCGCGTTTGTATATCTACTATTTTTGAATAGCCAAAGTAAAAAAGGTTAAAGTGGTTAAAGTTATTGCGATGCTATGTTAACTCATTTTGCTGGGGACCCCCTGGAACCACCCCAAGGACCCCTGGGGGTCCCTGCCCGGACCCCACTTTGAGAACCAATGCCCTAGTATCACTGCTTGTTGCCTATTTTGATAGATGCTAGTGATGTATGTTGGTTACTTGTTCATACAGTACCTGCAACATGTATGCATGTTATTTAGATACATACTGTACTCTTTTGCTTGCCCATAAATGGTGTGTTATTTAGATGGTGTTATTTAGTCAGTTGCTAGGTTTGATGTAATTGCCACCCTAGTTTATTTTTTCTTCTTCTTTGCACTCTATTTAATTGACCATTTTTGTTGACTAGGGTTTGTCCAATTTACTCTGATCTCACGCTCTGGATAAGATCGTCTGCTAAATGCCTAAATTGTTAAATTATAAATGATATAGCTGGGGTTAAGGTTGATTGTGGGCTTTGCACTAAATAAATAGTTTTTGACACAATGGACTATTTTCTCAGTCACCATTTCAATGGGTAAAACACTGCAGCTGGGGGGAAAAAGGTATTTGTAGTGATCCCTAAGAGGAAATTTCTTATCTGAATTTGACACATCCTATTAGAAGCAGTGTGCTTCTCCATGTGAGCGCAAAGGGAGCAATTAGGGGTTCAGTGTCTTGCCCAGGGACACCTCGACATGAAGCCCGGAGGGGCCATGTAATGAAACTAAACCTCCTGAACTCACTGCCATTGGCCTAAGGCAATAATATTAATAAGTAAAAGTTGTAGGGTGGAATGCCATTTACTGTAGGTGTTTCCGTGTGCCAGCATGAAGTTAACTTCGAGGAGCTGTCCATGCTGGCACACAGTTGGCACCTAAATGAAACGAACACCCACAAATGTTCTTCAGTTCAGCTGTATCTATTCATCAAAATGCAAGTGCTGTGAAAAGGGTCTATGGCAAAAAAGTTTGAGTTTTTCAGTTTTTGCAAGTCAGTGGATGAGATAACTTATTTTGTGTTGTGGTGTTTAATAAGTGTGTGTGCGTGCGTGCGTGCGTGCGTGCGTGCGTGTGTGCGTGCGTGGGGGGGCATGTCTGTTGGCTCCTGCCTGCATGTATTCTAGGAGTATGCGTGGACATTATGCACACACACACCACACAACACTTAGCGTCCCTATTCTGGCTATGTCATAATAGGTGAACACTTGGCAAGAATAGCAGATAAGCGCAACGCGTTGTGAGCATTGTGAGCTTTGTGAGTGGAAAAGGAAAAGGAGTGGCCTGGCCAAGGATGGAGCCCTGGGGGACCCTGGTCAATGAAGTATATACTGTAGGGTTTAAGTGGTTAGATTCATGTTTTTCTAGGTCAGGAGAGGAGAGTAGAGGAGGGTATTCATGTCCTATCTTCAGCCTTCTTTCTGATCTGTCAATCTGCATGTCTCCTCACTGGATCAAATCATTCTTGTCGACAGAACACAGGTGTTGCATTGAACAACCATACCGGTTTGGAATGAACTGTTTGGAGATGAAGCCCTTTGCTCAGCACTGAGCGACAAGCAAATACTATATAGGAATAGTAGCTCCTGTTCTGCAACTAACCATTACTTTGATATACAATGAATCAGCTGATTTATGTTTTCAATTAAATGGCAAAAAACATTTTAAAAGATTGTTTTCTAAAATGTATTCATCCATCCATATTCGTCCGCCTTATCTGTAGGTGGGTCGTAGAGGCAGCAGTTCTAGCAGAGAATCCCTTACTATCCTTTCCCTGCATGGCCACACGAGCCAGCAGTGGTTGGGGGATCCTGAGGCATTTCCAGGCCAGCAGGGAGATATAATCCCCCCCACCATGGTCCTCAGTCTGCCCCATGGCCTCCTCCAAGCTGGACATGCTTGGAAAACCTCCCTGGGGAGGATGAACGGGGGGCATCCGTATACTAGATGCCTGAACCACCCTCAACTGGCTCCTTTCTACGCAAAGGAGCAGTGGCTCTACTCGGAGTCTCTCAAGGATGACTGACCTTTAGGCATGCAACGATTTATCGTAAATCGATTAAAATAGATTCAAACGGGTGACAATTGAAATCGATTTAATAAAAAAATGTATCGCGATGCAAACAGCAGAGTACAAAAAAGGAGAAGAAAATACAGGACCTTCGTAAGAGAATTGATTTAAAAAAAGCTTTCAGTCATTTGCTACTGTATTGAAAAGAGGATAAGAGAAAACACAGTATTGTAAAAAAAAAAAAAAGTCTGGAAAAAACATTTTGTGTTAAAAAACATGAAAAATCATGAACCTAGTATCGTGATTTGAAGCGTATTGTGAGTTGAGTGAATCGTTACATGCCTACTAACAAAAAAAAAGGCATGGGTTTCCGAGGCAGCGAGGCTACATGCCTACTGACCTTCTCAACCTATCCGTAAGGGAGATACCAGCAACCCTCCTGAGAAAGCCCATTTTAACTAAAACTAAGATGAGAGAAAATATTACTCCAGTTCTAGCTTCACTACATTGGCTCCCGGTTGTTTTCAGGATTGATTTAAAAAATATTGTACTTGTTTATAAAGCTCTAAATGGTCTGGCACCTTCCTACCTCTGTGACTGCCTGCCTAGATATGTTCCAAACCGCCCCCCCCCCCCCCCCTCCATCAGGTCTTCTAGTGCTGGTGCCTACAAAGACGGTGAAGCAGCATTCTGCTTCTACGGGCGTGGAATAAACTCCCATTTCACCTAAGACAGGCAGGCAGCCTCTGTGGATAGCTTTAAAGCACAGCTCAAGACCTATTTCTGATCACCCGCTCTATCCGCTCCTCACTCATGAAAATAAAAAGACCCCTGAGATACTATAACTCCTTCACTAAGGGGAATTCGGAACTGTCCACAACGGCTGAGTCCACCTCTATTCGGAAGTCGGAACTGTCCACAGCCCTCTGAAACACAGAGCGAGTAGACAGAAATGGTACTGTACCATTAAACTAATGCTCTTATTAATAGCTTAAGATATTTACAGAAAACAAAATACTTAACAAAATCATATAGGACACACAGAGCAACTCAGGGAAATAAACATAATAGTCCTAAACCTAAGCTTTCAGTTTTAAACACTAGCCTGACAAACACACAATAAAGTTATAACAAAAAATAACCTACTTATTCTCTACTCTAATTTAATCTAACAAAATATGACTTAATACAAAAAGCTGGCGTCCGTAGCCCAGTGCTTGCACATATAACAAAATGACTGAAGGACTCAAAATACAGTAACTTAAATACTTATAATAAGAACACCAAGTGTGTGTGTGTGTGTGTGTGTGTGTGTGTGTGTGTGTGTGTGTGTGTGTGTGTGTGTGTGTGTGTGTGTGTGTGTGTGTGTGTGTGTGTGTGTGTGTGTGTGTGTGTGTGTGTGTGTGTGTGTGTGTGTGTGTGTGTGTGTGTGTGTGTGTGTGTGTGTGGACAGCACTACTGCAAGTGCTGCCAGAGACCACATGTGTTCACAGATCTTAAATAGTTTTCTCCAGTCTTCTCCACCCAATCACCAGAAGCAAGGGTGATTGGCAGCCAGTAAACAGGTGATGGTCAGCACCTGGAAGTGAACACTCAACTCACACACAATCCCACACATACACTGACACAAAGCCACACACACACTGACACACAACTCCACTGCATACACACTCGTAACAACAGCATCTGTTAAATGCTTAGATTGCAAACCGTGACAAATTGTACGTGCAATTATATCGGAAAGTACACCCTCCACATGCAGGCAGACCCTATGGACTGCTGTAGGGTTTGTATTCTGTCAGGCGTCTTTCTATTCTATACAGCCGTTATCACGTTCACCTGGTGTCTTATACTGTAGGCTCCGAACTGTCTCTGCATGCTTAGGCAGATAGAATGAAAACGCAGCAAGCAGCAACACTCCGGGTCCCTGGGACAGGAGCTGAGAACCACTGGTCTATATCGTTTCCACCCGAATCTGCTGTCTGTACACTGACTGATATAATAATCCTCTTCTGTTAATTCCTTGCAAGGCTGCTTTAGTCCCTCTGCTTCGGAAATGTCATGCAGCTGGCCAAGAGAGGAGGGTTTCCTTCGCTGCAAAGTGTTAAGACAACATGACCAATGGGTGCGTTTCAGTAAGTTGTGTTTTCAGAGAATATTCCTTATATTACTTTTTCGATTAAGTGAATAATCGAGAATAGCACAAAGCGTTAATCTTAATGATTAATTTGATTAACTGTTGCACCCCTAATAGTATATGAGGAGGTGACATGCAGACTGGTATATGTAATAATAATAAGAATGGAGAACTATGTTGCTTTTATTGGAATTTCACCGGAATTGAACTTTCAACCTGATGTCCCTATTTTGGGCACGTCAGGGAGAAACATTTTTTATTTTTGAGTGTTGCAAAAAAGTGTTGCATTTGCGCTTGTAAATGTGCTCCTTTGGATAACAGAACTGCTTCTTTGAACTATCGATTGCTTTTTCACCCATTTCTTGGTTGGTATTGTGTTTCTTGTCAATTCTCCGTAACATACTCACTATGGGATATCACCGCCCCCTGGCGTTGATGCAGAGCTACATACCATAAACTCCCGGGCCATTCATTGGCTGAGAAGGGTATGTCACGTGTCCGGTAGACCCGAAGAGGTATAAAACCTCTTGCGTGACGTGGCTCATCCTCTTTCGCTTCTCTGCATGGCAGATGCAACAGCTCAAGACATACCTTAATAATAACAAACGTAACTTTGATCAGGACAGAAACCAGCTTTAGCCCACTCGGTGGTACTTGTACTAACCAACGGGTTTTCCTCCTATTAAAAAAAAAAAAGTTTATTATTTCCGCTCCCGCGGCTATCTTCTCTTTCTTTCTTTTACTGCTAAAGCAAGTTTTCCTCCTTTGAGTTTTCCGCGCTCTTAGCCTTGCGGTTGAAAGCTAACAGGTTAGCTCGAGATGGAGGTTCCACGTCCCTGCGTATTGCTGCTCTGCCGCTTGATGATCGCCGGGGATGACCCTCGTGGTTTCTGCATCTCGTGCCTCGGCCTCTACGGGGCCGGGGCATTTCCAAGATGCACCGGGACGCTGCGAGGACTGCGCTGTTCTCCACGCTGCACCTCGATAGCCGCTTAGCCAGGGCAGCGCCCTGGCTGCGGGAGGCAGCGACGTCTCGTCCCCGGTCGTCGCGGATCCAGCAACACGGCCCAGGGAACGTGGGTGGTGGGGCCCACCACGTGCGCTCACAGTCCACAATGGGCCCTCCGGCAGTCCCGGCTGCGAGCGGCGTTAGCCCCCGCTCGCAGCACCTCCAGGCTGCTACACAAGCCGTGCTACGCAGCACTGCAGCAGCCGCTAGCACCGTGTCTGGGAGAACCACCCCGGTGCAACTACCTAGCGGCACTTCCTCCCCCTCTTCCCAGCCGTCTACTCCGCTGCCACAGCAAGCGTACCGGGCCAGCGGTGCGTCGCCAGGAGACAACGAAGGGGCGACGGCGGCATAGGCGAGGGGAGAACGAGGCAGAAGCTCGTGAGTGAGTTAGCCCAGACTAGCTACGTTAGCTGCTTCGCTAGGTTAACGTCGCCTTAGTCAGGCAGTGTTTTGTTGGCTTAACACCCATGCAACAGGTTATTAACAGCGTTGTCCTAGCCTAGCTTGCCTCGCTAGGATAGCACCAGCTTGTTAGCCTTCTCACTCAGTGTATCGAGCAAACCTCGGGGGCTTCTGAAGACTTTACTCGATGGACAAGATGGACGGCCCCTCGACTGCCAGAAGGCCATGTTTAATGAAAACGAATGTGTGTTTAAAAAGTACAAATTTTTTTCTGCCAAAGAAATAAATGTGTTACATGTTACAAACGATCTCGTTCTTTCACGTGGCTTGAGTGCAGCGGAGCAGTGGAGTCCCCTACCGCGGGCTTCTCTGCTCCAATGCTCTCTGTATATAAGCCCATAATGTCTGTGATGCCCGAACTCCGGTATCCCAGACATTGATGGGCTAATATCTGTGCATGTAATGTAAATGTATCAACGTTCTCAATTACATAAGCCCACACTGTCTAGAACACCCGAGTCCCGGTGTTCTAGACATTGTTGGATAACATCTGAAAGAGCAGCGGGCTTCTCTGCTCCAATGCTCTCTGTGTATAAGTCCACAATGTCTGTGATGCCCGAACTCCGGTATCCCAGACATTGATGGGATGATATCCGTGCATGTAATGTATCAACGTTCTCAATTACATAAGCCCACACTGTCTACAACACCCGAGTTCCGATGTTCTAGACATTGTTGGATCATATGAAGGTAATATAAAAACCCACATCACCCCTGTCCGCCAGAGGGCGCAAATGCGCCAGTGGAATGGGGTCACGCCGGTTTTTGCCTTCCGTCCCACAGGAAGTGCTCGCGCACCACTGTGAACCGGAAGTACTTCGGTCAGACATGACCCCTTGGCCGTACCGCCTCATGTTTTGCAGGCCACGTTCGCCTTTAACGAGCGACAAAGCATCCCCTACGGGGAGGAAGGTTTTGTCGCCTCAGGCTTTCCGTCCCACAGGAAGTGCCCACGCACCACTGTGAACCGGAAGTACTTCGGTCAGACATGACCCCTTGGCCGTACCGCCTCATGATTCGCAGGCCACGTTCGCCTTTAACGAGCGACAAAGCATCCCCTACGGGGAGGAAGGTTTTGTCGCCTCACGGGCTTCCGTCCCACAGGAAGTGCCCACGCACCACTGTGAACCGGAAGTACTTCGGTCAGACATGACCCCTTGGCCGTACCGCCTCACCTTCGCCGCTGGAGGGCGACAAAGCACCTCCTAGGGAGGACGACTTTGTCGACAAGATGGCGGCGGCCAGAGTAAGTTAGGAAGAGAGTAATGACAGTAGCGTCGATCCCATTGTGAGAATGGAATGCGGAAGTGCTCTGTCTACGTCAATGAGATAGTTCCAATGTTGGAACTATAGCCCATAGAGGCCCGCTTTGCGGCGAGATCGAGGCGTGACGTTACTCTCTCTTCTACACTCTGGCGACGGCCAAGGTAGGATTAATCATTGATATATATATAGTTTTCACTGTATATATCTTTGGGCTTAATTCTGACGCCGGGGGTGGCCAGTCTCGTGACTCCTCCGAGTCCTCCGTTGGCCCGAGGGTTAGCACCGCCGGCGGCAGTGGCAGCGTCACTGGTCCCCATGGCAACGGTCCCCATGGCGACGCTCCCACTCTCCGAGCGGCCGATGACGTCACCGTCCAAGCCACTCGCTCGGTGTGTGAAGCAATGGACGGTTTGCAAGCCGAATGCTTAGGTATTGCTAGCACAATACTAAAGGGTTTCAGGCTGCATTTCTCCACAAATCCCCCCGTGACAGAAAAAGTATTGTTTTCCCGTGCAAGGGGTCCAGCAGCCAATACTCTGAGGGGGGAAGTCTCCTTCCTCTTGAGCTTGGGCGCTATTAAAGAATTACTTCCGATACTTCTGTGTACTATCCCAGTACATCAGCGTTACACTGTGTGTGTACAGGGTTTTTCAGTACAGCAGTGACACACTGTGATTGTACTGATCAACTCCCCTGATCCGCAACAACACATTGTGGTTGTACTGGTGTGTTTTCCACGTGCTCTTATGCTTATAATCTCCTATGTCGGACACGGTGTTGTTCCTCTCATGCAGAGGGTAAGGCAACCATGTCTCTGAGAGAGGGGGTTCACTCTCTCTCCATAGTGAGTATGTTACGAAGAATTTGTCAAGAAACGCGAGGTTACGTTGTAACCCCGGTTTCCTTAGAATTCAGAGTAACATAGTCAGAGAACTATCTATGAATCGGAACCAACTGGTTTTCTATTCGTAATATTTTCTGGTGGAAAAGAAGGGGGGGGGGGGTACGACCCATTCTGAATCTGAAGGGTCTCAATAAATACTTGGGTCAAAGAGCGGACCTCTGTCTCCGCCAGTTTGGAGGGACAGATGCCCCCTTTGCCGTACCGCCTCACGGACTACAGGCCTCGTTCGCCACTAACGAGCGACAAAGCACTCCCTAAGGGGAGGACGACTTTGTCGACGCTCCGTCCGGAGCCTTTGGGCTCAGACGAGAGGGCGACGGCCAAGGTAGGCTTACTTCGGACGGCCCGTTTGTCAGAGTGACAGCGCCGTTGGTTTCCATGGAAACAGACAGGCTGCGCTGGCGGACAAACCGGATGCTGACGTCAGGCAAGGTCCCCGTGACCGGTCACGTGACCCCGCCGGGTCCTAACGGACCGTTAGTACCTCTACTGCCTCGAGCGGTCACCTCAGGGTTAGCACCGCTGGCGGCAGTGGCAGCGTCGCTGGTCCCCATGGCAACGCACACAGGGTTAGCGCTGCTAGCACCAGTAGTAGCGTCTTTGGTCCCCATGGCAACGCACACACAAGAAAACGGTTCCCTTGGAAACGGATCTCAACGTTTCTTGGCCCATGGTGATTTAGCCTTGACTAGCTTGTTAGCTGCTAGGTTTGCAGAACCTCCAGTCAGGCTACTGTTGCTTCGATTGGCGGCTAACTGGCCTCACTAACAACCACACATTGCAGTGTGGTTTTTTGGTGCAGCGCATAGCCAGCCCCGCTAAAGCAACACCACGGTGGCCACCTTCCACCGCTACCCTTCCACGGCCTCTAACGGCCCCGCATGTGCGGGTCCGCTGGAGCACGTGGCGACATCACCGGTCCAGTTGGAAACGTGTGCGTTGTCCGCACTGGGTGACATCAGAGCCCCTCCTGACTCGCTTGCTGAGGCAGCTTGTTGGAGAGTTTGCAGTCCGGAACTGTTTTACTATCCCGGTACTTCAGTGGTACACTGTGTGTAGGGGTTTTTTCAGTACAGCAGTGACACACTGTGGTTGTACTGGTCAGCTCCCCTGATCAACAACAACACACTGTGGTTGTACTGGTGTATGACCCTCTCTGCGGACGGTGCGTTAAGGAGATGGGTGGACCAGCATTGTTTTCAATGCTTATTTCCACGTTCCTTTCTATCCACCACAGTCAGGAGGTGGCGCGGCACACAGACGTGGCCGTTTCCCCACTTGACGTCGAGGGGTTTTTCACCGTCACCGTCCGTCGAGCGTCTTGGTCCCGTCTCAGCAGACCACCTTCATAGGGGATCTCGCTGGGCTAGACCAGGCTCACGGCGCGTCTGTCCCGGGCGGGATAGACAGCGTTTCGGCCTAGGGTCTTCTCGCGTGAGGCGACAAGTCACATACAGGCTATGCGTGCAGGCGACGGGTCTCATGACTTCGGCCTTACACCTGTTTCGTTTGGACAAGCCCCACGTGTGACCTTTTTTCCCCGGAGGTGGATGTGGGCTCTTGGAGCCCCGTCCACCTGAGGTTGTCATGTCCTGATCGGAACCGACAACACCACGACCGTGTGCTATGCCAAAAAGCAGGGAGGCCTGGCCTCTCCGGTGTTGGACAGGCTAGCTGGCGATCTGACGCTGTGGTGCGACGCGCGCCTTACGTCAACCAGAGCCTCACAGGTACCGGGCCTCCTGAACAGTGGAGCGACTCTGTTGTCCAGGGGCGTTTTTTGGTACGCAGATTGGCCTCTCCTCCGGAGATAACAAGCCAGATCTGGGCCAGGTTGGCCGACTGAACTGCTTTATGCATTCCCGTCACGGGAGTTGGTCCTCTCAACTTGTCAGACTCCACGGACTGTCAGTGCCACTGGTGGCACTGGCGTGGGGCGCATGGAGGTTAGGATTAATCCTCTCCTCTACAACGAGCCCTGGGCCCTCCCCCCGATCAGAGATCTGCTACGGCAGGCAGGGGTCGGAATTTTCCACAAGCAACCTCAGGACCTAGACCGGTGGGCTTGGCCCGTGAGGGGGAGACCTTGACTTCTTATGGCCTGCCCCCTGAGGTGGTAGCTACCATCCAGGGGGCGAGGGCCCTTTCCACGAGGTCTGCGTACGACGACAGGTGGGACCTGTTCGTGTCATGGTGTCTGGGTCAGTCACCGCCGGTTGAGGCCTTCCGGGCCTCGGTACGCAGCATCCCCATGTTCTTGCAGGACAGATTGAACCAAGGTCTGGTTTTCTCGACGGTTAAGGTGTACCAGGCGGCCATTTCCGCTTGTCACGTGGGTTTCGATGACATGACGGTTGGCCGACATCCGCTGGTGCGTAGTTTTATGAACGGTGCCAGGCGGGCCAGGCCGGTCTCTAGGCCTCTGTTCCCGGCCTGGGACCTGGCGGTGGTGCTGGGGGCGCTTTGCCTCCCACCGTTCGAGCCTTTTCACTCTATGGATCTGGAGATCGTTAGTCTCGAAACGGTTCTTGTGGTTGTTTTCACTACAGCTACACGGGTCAGCGACATACATGCGCTCTCAGTAAGTTCGGAGTGCATGAGGTTCTTGGGAGGCGACAGCAGGGTTTGGTTAAGCCCAACATGGCGTTTGTTCCCAAGAACGGAATGGTGACCCAGACACCGGTTGAGCTGATAGTTTTTCATCCGCCTCCTTTCGCTTCGGCAGAGGATAGGCGGCTGCACTGTCTCTGCCCAGTGAGGGCGTTGAAGCTCTACTGCCAGAGGACGGCGGTCGGCCGGTCGTCGTCGCAACTTTTTGTCTCCTTCGGCCCAGATGGTCGGAGGAAGGCAGTGACTAAGGCGACGCTTTCTAGATGGAGTGTGGATGCCATTTAGGCTGGCCTACGTCGGTAGTGGCGCTCCAGTTCCAGAAGGACTGAAGGCTCACTCTACTAGAGGCGTGGCTACTTCCTGGGCCCTCTCCAGGGATAAATGTCGGTCCAGGAGGTGTGCGCGGCCGCAAACTGGTCGTCTCCATCGACTTTTGCGGTTTTCTACAGCCTGGATGTGGCAGCGGCGTCAGTGGCGCACGCTGTACTGGGCATAGCGGCTGTCTCTAGTTAGGGTAGGGGAGGTTAGGCAGGTCTTTGGTGTAACCCGCCTTTGTTCCCTTCTCTACCTTCCTTCTCTTGAGTCCCCTCGGAACCACCGTTGGTAGGTTTCCAGGGGAGGAGGCCCTGTTTCCTTGTTTTCACTTATGGGTCAGACTTGTGTCTGTTCATTAGATGAATAGGCAGACTTGGTCTGTCAGGGTCCTTTTCTTTCAATTATATACCGCACCCCGGCCCGGAGGGCTGGGGCGCCCGTGAGGCCGAAGGTCGCGTCCAGGGGGACGGGGCCTTATGGCTAGGGGGCGTGCGGACCTGAGATTCGGTATGGCTATAAGCCCAGGGGGGTTTATGCATCCCATAGTGAGTATGTTACGGAGAATTGACAAGAAACTCAGGGTTACGGATGTAACCCCGGTTTCTTTAGAATTCGGAGTAACATACTCACCTAACACCCCTGTTTGTGTGCATCTGCATGCAGGAAGCGTGTTAAAGAGGATGAGCCACGTCACGCAAGAGGTTTTATACCTCTTCCGGTCTACCGGACACGTGACATACCCTTCTCAGCCAATGAATGGCCCGGGAGTTTATGGTATGTAGCTCTGCATCAACGCCAGGGGGCGGTGATATCCCATAGTGAGTATGTTACTCCGAATTCTAAAGAAACCGGGGTTACATCCGTAACCCTGAGTTTTTGTGTTGCTTGTTAGTCTGTATCTTGTAACAGTAAATACAAAAAATAGCATCCTGATTATTTCTCAGGTTGTTGAGGACGGTTGAACTTCCCACGCCAGTTGCTTGCCTGAATCCATGTGTTGTTGTGTTCATTATGTTTTGTTCAGTATTGATGTGTATTTCTTTTCAAAGGACGAGTTAGGTATTATGCAGTTGGTTTTTATTTTTATCGTTTATTGATGCTCCTTATACCTGTTCCGTGGCCGCTGAAGCCAGCATGTAAAGTAATGCATAACCACAGATGAAATATAACGCAGATGGTAACTATTTAACGACCTAACACAGCAATTATTGCAAATCCCTGTTGCTGGCCACAAAAAAACATGTGCAGTAGCCTACGCACAGGCACACATGCAAACACCCACTGAATAACACACCTTCACAAAACACCAAATACACCAAGCAAGAAATTGCCTACAGATTCAGAAGAAACTAAATCCAAACAAACAAAGCCTAACACTTCCTTAGAGGTAATGTCAGTTTTTCTTTGTGATTTTGACAAAATAGTTCACCTTATAAAGCCTCACTATGTAACTTTTTTTAATGAATGAAATGTAATTTTGTGCAATCTGTATGGTAGAGCATGTTAATACAATATAACTTCTACAATTGAGGTGGTTGTATTTTGTCTCCCTGCTCTTCTATTGAGACATTTAGATCGTGTCAAAGGTCATGTCTCACCTAGACAAAGGATCTGACAAAAAGTTTGACCATATACTGTATCCCCCGAGCAAGCAGGTCGGCTCTATTAGCTCAATGGTAAAAATGTCAGCATTTACGCAGTGCTGCTTTAAGGTAGGATACGGTTTAATGTTTTAATAAGGACTTCTTCAGGGGGAAATTCATTGTAACACATTGCACTTCCATACACTCCCAGAGTAAAATGTACACTGCATTTTATTGTGCCCTGTACAGTAAAGCTTTAAATGCCGCCCTTGCAATAAAAAACTACTACTCCCACTACAACAATACAATAATACATGTATTATTATTATTATGATTATTCATTTTCTAATACTTTCCTCCTGAGATTTGTGCTATCTAAGCATTTTTCCTATATTCTTCACAACCAACATAGTGGAAGCAATTGTGCAGGCTTATCTAACAAGCACAGGGTCTCCACTGTTATTAAACTCTCCTCCCAGTACATTACAGAGACTCCAGAAGGCATTGCCAAGCTAAATCCAGCGGCTTTGGGTCTAAATGTATGTCGAATTATTTCAGAACTCATTTTCAAATGCCCGTGACTTGTCCATTCACCTTTTCAGCAGTACATGTTTTCATCCCTGTCTATAGGGGAAGGTGGGATGCAACATAAGGGCTGGCGAGGGAAACACGTTTTTATTAGGATTCACATGTTGACAGACGAGATGTGAAAAAATAGTAACAAACGAACAAACAGGGACAATATTAAATCAAGCAAAACAATCTAATCCTATCATTTGTAATTTTGATGGAATGCATTGAAGGCGATGAGAGCCAGCTGAACCAAATATTAACAAAAATATAATTGAAAACAATGTGTCTTGTGTCTTCTTTTATTTTCCTGACCCCATTATTTCACAAAGGTCGCAATCATTCAGAAATAGCGCTTATTAATATAAGCTAGTCCACCTGGCTCTCTTTGACTTCAATGTATTCCAATGAACTTCCGGCTCCAGTTTGCCTCCCAGAGGACAAATCTGCCAGCCCTTGCCTCCTACAGGAAGACTTTCCAAACTGAACAGCTTGATGTGCGATTACCCCACCAAAATAACGGCAAACGCCAAAATAATGGCAAAATAACGCCCCTACAACGGTGTGTGGGGCGTGTCGGCTGTGTTGTCATCATCAGAAATGGATGTTTGTTATACATTGTGTATTCACAGTATGCACTGTGTACTGTTTGACATACAGTAGGTGTTGTGCACTGGCTAATCAAGTGATGACTGCTCAAAACCTCATACTGTTGCATTCGCTTGTTGCTTTATGCCTGAAGTAGGTAGGCTCACAATAAAAATCTATTTTTGCACAGTGTTGCGTGTGCGGATGCTGCACTTTCATTCAATGTTATTCTCTTCAGCTCCAGCACCGTGTCATGATGATGCGTGCTGAGCTTGTAGATCAGCTACGTGCGATTAAAGCTGTAAGCCGTATCTTTCATGTCCCACCCGGGATTTGAACTCTGGTCCCACTAAAATGTCTACAGTTGGCCTATAATGGAGAGCTCGTTTGGGAAGGTGAGATATTACCCTTTAAATGTCATGCAATACCTCTTGTCAACCAGTAGTGGTTCAACCCGACTACAGGATATACATTTCTCAATGGAAGAGTAGGGAGTACCACCTCCAACCATTGCAGTTGTGTTAGTTATATTGTATTAACATACTTTACCTTACAGATTAAATCGTGTTTAATTCACAAAAAAGTTATGGATTGCAGCTTTAAGTGGACCAGCCAACATACCACACTAACAAGGTCTTTGAAAAACATTCTAAACAGCTCCAATTATCAGTTCCTGCTTATTCACTGATAGACACAGCAGGAGGGCTTTGTACAGTGCCATACTTATTATTGCAATTTATATAAGGGTTATCACTCTAGCTATTAACGTTATTAATAGTGTGAACACAGCGTGTAAATTGTGTGTGGGCGTACTCGTACAGTATGCATGAATATGTGTATTTGTATGGAAATGCATGTGTGTGTGTCTACTGTATGTTTGTATGTCTAGGGTGCCGTCTACAGTCAGTGTGTGCGAGATGTGTACGTGCATGCGTGACGTGTGCGTGTTTGTGTGCGTGTCTCCCAGTGGTGGAGAAAGTGCTCACATTATTTAAAAGTATCAATACTGCAATGTAGAAATACTCTGTTACAAGTAAAAGTCCGGAATTCTAAATTTACTTGACAGTACAAAAGTACAAAAGTATTGGCATCAAAATGTACTTATAATAATTTTGTTAAAAGGTTAAAGCACTATATTCTGATAGTAATCATTGCTATAGAGTGTTTGTTCAGTAACAGGAGTCTCCCCGTCTCTCCAGCTCTTTAATAAACAGAAAATACATTTTCCGGTAGGTGTCAAAATCTCAGCCAATCAGGAGAAAGTACCCATTTTTAAGCTTCATTTTTATAGTGTTCCAGTTCCAATTTTGCCTGCTCATTTCTTAGTGTTATCACTTCCAATTTAACTTCTTTAATCTATATCCTGATTGAGTTCTCTATCCTGATTGGATAAAATTGGAAATGAAACTGAAACTGAAACGAAAATGCATTTTCTGCTTAATAATGAGATGGAGAGACAAGGAGACTCCTTTTACTGAACAAACACTCTATAGCAATGAGTACTATCAGAATGTAGAGCTATTTAACACTTATTTTAACCAAAGTAAATCACTTATCCTACCTTTAAAGTACCAAAAGTAGAAAGTACTCATTATGCACAATATCCCATTTCACAAGTTTTTAAATGTATGAAAATCTTTTGGAAAATAGCTCACAATGCGTCACATCACGACGCATTGTGAGCTTGTAGATCGGCTATTTTCAAATGGCAGAAATGTATATAGGGCTGACGTAGGTAATGTATGTTTTGTAATAATAATCAAAATAGTAACTAGTAACTAAAGTTTTCAAATATTTGTAGTGAGTAAAAGTATAATATTTTCCTCTGAGATGTAGTGTAAAGTAGAAGCAAAAGTATTGAAAATTGGAAACACTCCACTAAAGTAAAAAATCCTCAAAAGTGTACTTTAGTACAGTAGTACTTGAGTAAATGTACTTGAAGTTACTTTACACCACTGCTGTCTCCTCTATAAGCGTACAGCACCTATAGTGAGGATGGGTAAGACCCGATTTTTGAAAAATGTGGACACGGCTCACAAAAGCGCCAATTTGTTTCTACATGCTCTCCATCACCATAGGTTTCATTTTGGAAGGGTAGCCACGTCATCAAGATGGGAGAAGGCGGCCATCTTGGATTGCAAAGATGGCCACCATGTAATATCTATAAGTGCCAATATCTCGGCTTCCAAGCCACTTAGAATGTCAATCTTGGTGTCTAAATATACTTTTTCTGGGACAAGGAATGCAATAAAACTATAGGGAATATCAATAAGTGACAAATTCTGCCAATATTTGGTTGATTCTGGCCACATATGTATTACACAATTGTATTAAAATGTATGTGTCGGCTAGATTATCCACAACATATTGGTATGAGTTTTTTATCAAACTTTGACAGATCTTGTTGTTATCAATGGTGGAAAGTAACTAAGTACATTTACTTAAGTACAGTACTGGAATTTGAAAACTGAGGAATTTGTACTTCCTGTACGAGTATTTCCGATTTTCAATACTTTTACTTCTACTGCACTACAATTATTTGAAAACTTTAGTTACTAGTTACTTTTCAGATATAAATTATGATATTATGAAACATACATTAACCATTTTAGCCCTATTTTATACATAGGCTACACAAAAGACGTTCAAAGAGCAAACACTAGCACTTGTGCACGCCATCAGTGGGATGGGCAATCCGTTCCTAGATGATAGCCACGAGCTTCTAATATTGGACACACGAAATGTGATTGACGAGTCAGTGGTTAACACAGTCCGCACTGTGGAATCAGTGGGCAGAGAACAGTACGACAAGTACCATAAGACAGTGATCATGGACCGCACACACTCCATTCATGAGCCCATCAAAAATAACTCACTGCCTCTCTTCAGATGCCCAACACTCAAGATCAAGACCAAGCAGGGAAGATCTCAATGTTGAAGGATGATGTGGCACCCTTCTCCCGGTTAAATATAGCCATGAAACACAGAGAGGGGAACATGAGCACCTTCTTTAAACATGAAAAACATCCATACCCTCCCTCTCTATCTGACAGAGGGAAACTACGGCTGGGAAAGAAGTCAGATCTGCTAAATATTCTGACAGAAGACACAAGAAGAACCTCCAGCTACGTTTGATGTCAAAGTACTCGATGAAGCTGCTGTGGTGCACTTCCTGTCCACTACCAACATTACCACATTTGACAAATATGCCAGTTGTGTCTTTGTTCCCCACATCATGAAACACCTGGAGATCTCCAAAAGAGTTGATGTGGTCTGGGATACTTACATCACCAGCAGCATTAAAGAGTCAACAAGGGAGAAGCGAGGCAAAGGGATACAACGGAAGGTGGCTGGTCAGAACAAGCTGCCGGGGAATTGGTCAGATTTCCTGCGTGATCCTATAAACAAGCAGGAACTCTTTGCCTTTCTCTCTGGGAAGATTGCATCCACTGCCTGGCCAGAGGGCAAGCTGGTCTTCATCACATCTGGCATCACAGTGGTTGGCACAGACACCAGCCACTCGATGCTGCCATGTAACCATGAAGAGGCCAACACCAGGATAGTGATTCACCTGCTTGATGCCCTGGAACATGGCTGTTCTACCTGCTTGATACGCACTGTGGATACGGATGTTGTCGTTATCCTCATCGGCAAGTTCCATGCCCTGCTCGCCAAGTATCCAGCTGCAGACATCTGGGTTGCTTTTGGCACTGGCAAGAACTACACCTATATGTTCATATAAACACGATCTGCCATGCTCTGGGCAAAGACAAGTCCACAGCACTTCCCGTCTTCCACTGTTACACAGGCTGTGACACAACATCAGCATTCAGCGGGAAAGGGAAGAAGTCAGCATGGGTGGCTTGGAATTCCTACCCTGAGGTCACCCAGGCCTTCAACTACATGGCAGAAAATACATACACTTCTGTGACCATAGATGCCCAACACTTTCAGCTTCCTGAGCGTTTCACAGTCATCATGTATGATAAGACAAGTGATTTGGAATCTGTCAATGAAGCACGGTGAGAGTTGTTCTGCCAGAAGAACAAAACGATGGAACACATTCCACCAACGCAAGATTCACTGCTGCAGCACGTGAAGCAAGTTGCCTACCAGTCTGGGATCTGGGCCACATCTGAACTGGCCCAGCAGCCGACACCCAGTCCAGAAGGATGGGGATGGACATTGAATGACAACAACCAGGTCTGGCTTCCTGTGTGGAGCATTCTACCGATAGCGTCAAAAGCCTGCAATGAACTGGTCAAGTGCGGTTGTAAAAGAGGTTGTGGTGCAAGGTGCTCATGCAAGAGGACACACTGGAATTCCACAGATCTTTGCAGTTGTCAATGTGACAAATAATTTGAATGTTGTTATCCTTGAAAGTGAAGCTAATAATCTTCAATTCTCTTCATGCTCCATTTTTCAATGTGTCTGAAAATGATGTACATACATTGGCAGAATCAACCAAATTATCTAATCTTGGCAGAATTAGTCACTTATTGATATTTCCTATAGTTTTATTGCATTCCTTGTCCCAGAAAATGTATATTTTGACACCAAGATTGACCTTCTAAGTGGCTTGGAAGCCGAGATATTGGCAATTATAGATATTACATGGTGGCCATCTTTGCAATCCAAGATGGCCGCCTTCTGCCATCTTGATGACGTGGCTACCCTTCCAAAATGAAACCTATGGTGATGGAGAGCATGTAGAAAAAATTTGGCGCTTTTGTGAGCCGTGTCCACATTTTTTTGTTAACACATACAGTGCCAAGATCCCGTCTACACGTTCTTTCAAATCCATCGCTTGAGTGCCAGGATTCATAAGAACCTGTCTACACGTTCTTTTGAATTTTCATTGTTTAATCTGTGATCGCACGGCTGTGTTTATTTCTCATCAACACTTTCGTTTTCCACTTACGTCACACTCACCCGGAGCCGGATGTAAAAAAAAAAAATCATTTCCGGGTCACGTTGTTTTTCTCCGGTGATTTTCGGCCAGAATAAGGAAAAACACGGTTTTTCACACGGTAGAAAAGACAAACGGACAGCTCAACTTCTATTTTCTTTGGTCCGGGTGACTAACAGCCATCATCGTAGTGTATCACGTCGTTTTCAGGCCGATCAGCGGGCCGGGAATTGTCGAAAACGTCACATCCTTTGAATGACCGGATATGACGTGGGCCTGTTTGGGAGGGGGTGAGCGAGGTGATCAATGTTTGGATGTGCTGCTCTCTACTGGTGGAACAATCGTAGGTGCTTGACAACACAATCAGAGAATGTATTTGAATGAAAAATTACAAAACAAAAAAATTAAAAAACACGCAAATTGCTGGCACAGGGGTGAGTACATTATGAATAAACTCTGGCAGTCAATTAACAGCCCTCACTACTAGGAGCCAATTCACCATGGTAACCATGGACTGGACAAACGGTTCCATGTATAATCCCTTAATTGATTCTCCTCGGGCCTCAGCAAGGTTATTTTTTTTATCTCATCTCATCTCACCCCATCTTGTTGGATCTTATCTCATATTAACCCCCCCCCCCTCTCTCTCTCCAAGCCATCCAGTAGAGCGGAAATATCATAAACGTTCATCCCAAAAGCACAGAGAGTAAAGGGAAAGTTAGCAACAGTCACCCAGTGTGACATAATATTCAATAAGCTAAAAGCAGCATGCGTCTAATATAGCTCCCTGCCATTAAACAGCTTGTCTCGTAGTAATTGGTTGCCAACCAGCTTTAGCTTCAGGAATTCTCAAGTGAACCGCTCTTAAAATTGTTCCATAAATCCTTTTCTGTTGCTAACGGGCACGGATACAGTATACATATATTAAGACCAGTCTTCCTGTTCTGAAAAGAAGGAAATAAAAAAAAAATTGAGGTATTTGGAAAAGAGCCAACTGTAGAGCTAGAATCGATAAGAGAAATACTCCAGCTGTCTGTAGTGTATTGTATTGATTTGGTTAGGAATGACCACTCTGTCAACTCTAGTTCTAAGGTGTGATACCTGTATCACTATTATTACCTAGTCTGCTAATAAAGAAGTGAATTGAACTACAAAGGAGTTCGGTAAATTGGAGAAAGGAGTATAATTTGTAAAGTCATAGTCTGGGCTCACTGTGACCAACTACTGATGTCATATAGGAGTAACATTTTCAGCATAACTAGGTCATTCATCTGTATATTTTTACTACATGTATGTTTAATTACACTATATATCAGTGCTAGTTGAGGCTGTAGTAACAGGCTGAGAGGGTACATTTTCTTTTGCTCCGAAAAGAAAAAGAGGAATTGGGAGGAGACACGGGACGCTATGGCATCAGGGATAGCAGGGGGCAGGCGCTGCCTGCAGAGTCATCATCAGCAACGCAGCTGGGACCACATAAAATGTCAAGCTACCCATCTCGTGCCCGGGTCTTTTCCCTGTTGGTGTGGAGGTACAGTAGATCAATTCACCAACCTCAATCGTAGGGTGGAGAGGCCATCTGGTAATTAGAAAGTCACCGGTTCGCCTCCTGGCCCAACCATGTCAACCATAATCCCCCCCCTCCCCAGCACCTGAGCACTCATCACCATCTGCTGGGTGAAGCTGAAAATACATTTCCCCAGCGGGATTAATGAAGGTTTACAGAAAAATAAAGTGAAATACTGTATGGCCAAGTCCACTGCATCCGGCAGGGAAGATGTGGACTGTTCCTTGTTCCTTGTAATTGCTTGCCAACCAGCTTTAGCTTCAGGAATTCTCAAGTGAACCACTCTTAAAATTGTTCCATAAATCCTTTCTGTCGCTAACGGGCACCGATACACTATAGAGTTTAAGACCTACAGTCTTGCTGTTCTGAAAAAAAGTTAGTTAACCGTAGAGCTAGAATCAATATCGGAAACACTCCAGTTGTCTGCGGTGTGTATTGATTTGAATGGGAATGACCACTCTGTCAACTCTAGTTCTGTGGGGTGACACCTGGAGAACATTGAGAACTGTATCACCATCATTACCTGCAGCATTGTAATCAAAAAGGAAATTGAAGAAAGGAGTTTTAGGTGAATTTGAGAAAGGAGTTAAACTTAAGATAAGGCTTATTGTATATTGTAGCATAATATGCAGCAGTGGGTTTCTAATTTATTGTCTCCGCCAGGCCGAAAGGCATGGCGAGAGAGTATGTTTTGCCCCCTGTCCGTCCGTCCGTCCGTGTGTCCGTCCGTCGGTGTGTCCGTGTGTCCGTCCGTCCGTGTGTCATTCTGTCTGTGTACACCTAATCTCCGGCACCGTTGGCTTGCTCGCAGTGAAACTGTGCACACACACTCCCTGGATGCCCAAATTTTTTCACATGGGTCTTTTATAGCGCCACCAGGAGGCCGATTTGTGCAAAACGTATTTTTTGACAGTACTCCTACAGATTTTGTCCAAAAATCCCGCAAATCGGTACACAGTATCTCTATAGTCATTAAACGAAACCTGTCTTTCAGATTTTTCATATTCCATCCTGATTGGCTAAAAATGGCTTCTAAAGTTTGCAGGAGTGTTCCGTTTTGAACAAAATGCCTCAAATCATGAACACAGCATGCAATTACCTTGAAATTTTGCACGTACATTTCCACTATGCCGAGGAAGAAATGCCAATTGATTTTCAAATCAGCCTCATGGTGGCGCTTTAACAGGCCGATTCGTGTTTTCACCTATAACTGCACCGATCTGTGTAAAAAAAAACTCTGTGTAAGCGCACTCCCTAGAGGTCAAGGAAAAACCCTTGCCCTGCATTTTTCACATCTGCCTTTTATAGCGCCACCAGGAGGCCGACTTATGTAAAACTTTTTGTTTTATATTACTCCTTCCGATTTTATCCACATTTCACGCAAATCGGTACACATGATCTCTCATGTGATCAAGATGGATGTGTTTGATTTTTCATATTCCATCCTGATTGGCTAAGATTTACATCTAAAGTTTGCAGTAGTGGCTTGTTTTGAACAAAATGCCGCAAATCATGAACGCAGCATCCGATTGCGGTCAAACTTTGCACGCACATTCACACTATGTTGAGGAGCAAATGCCAACCTTTTAACATTGGCCTGTTATAGCGCCACCAGCAGGTCTAATTTAGCAACAATTGTTTTGAACAAAAACAATTGTCCGATTGCCGTTCAAGGCCTAAGAAGAAATGGCTACCTTTTCACATTGGCCTATTATAGCGCCACCAGGCCACAACAACCTACCAGACCTGGCGGAGACCTGTGCTCCGAGGAGCACTTTTTCTAGTTTTATCTATTTTATTTATTTATTTAGCTTTTTTGTTGATTATGGGATCTTTATGAGTTATTTCTTTGTCCTTTTATTTCCACTGTATATATACCTACAATATACTACACAGTGGTACATGTATATCTGCTTAAATCAAATGTTATCGATTTGTATAATTGTAACAGTGTAAGAATGTTGAGAAATATAGTGTTAACTACATGTAAAAGAAAAAAAGCTGTTATCTCACCCCCTCATCCTCTACGTCTCCTCCCCTTCTGCTGTTCTCTTACTGTAACTCTGCCTCTGTGTGTGACCTTCCACTTTTATTAAGCACAGGTTGACCCCTTCTTTGTCACCGATCAATCAATACTGCAACTAGCTAACAAAACAAGACGACTAAAGCCGACAGGGACATGCACAAACACAGTGGTCCATGGCCGTATATGCGCGAGCACGCACAATAGGCTCAGGCAGTAGGCAATCTTGCGCACTCAACACAAAGGTAGAGATCAATGCATTTGATCAGCGATCCTGGAGATACAACTCTCTCACAATGGATAGAAAGACGCAGAGAATGAGGAGGAAATTGAGAATGTCCCCCCCCCCCAAATGACTGTGTTGACAGTTCCCAGATAATTACTTTCTTTCTGAGACTTTCTGCACCTTCGTCTCACTTCACTCTGTGTGTGTTTGTGTGTGTGTGTGTGTGTGTGTGTGTGTGTGTGTGTGTGTGTGTGTGTGTGTGTGTGTGTGTGTGTGTGTGTGTGTGTGTGTGTGTGTGTCTCGGTGGTAATTGTGCCATCATGTTTGAGTTAATTTACACAGACGATTCGTTTGGTTTTCCTTGTTGCAATAGCACTGACAATTTATTAAACTGTGCCAAAGTACACAATGGAACCGCGTCAAAACTTTTGTCAAGTGTCTGGGTTTTGAGATGAATACATTTGCCTCAAGTGGTCGGCTGACATTTTGTTTTGGCTGGTTTACTACTATTAACAAACAGGTTGACTGACTGATAAACCACTTAAAACCATAATATACAGTACTTTGTTTTCGAGGCCTCCTCCTTTTTTCCCATAACACAAATATCTTTACCAAAAACAGCAGATCTACAAGCACACAACGTGTCATGGCGCGCACACATTGTACGCTTGTAGATCTGCTATTTTGGCCGAATGTTGGCCCAAGAAAAGGGACACTAGGGTTCAAGTGGTTAAATTAGTTTTCTTTAGTTTAGTCACTACAAGTGATTTTCAAACGTTTTCATGTCAAGGATCCCTAAATGAATATGTATTCAACCACAGATAGTCGGACACACATCTGAAAATATTTTGTGCCAGGGACCCCCATACCAGATTTGTGCTGTTAATTTTCTTTCTCAATAATACTAATAAGAAAGCCAAACTATAGCTTGTAGTTTTAGCTATGTTCAAATAGCCGAAGTATATACTGTAGCGTTAGTGGTTAAACAGATATTCATGCTATAGTAACTAATTTAGCTGGGGATACCCCCTCAAGGACCGGAAGGGGTCCCCGGAACCCCACTTTGAGAACCACTGCTTTGAAGCAGACAGAAAGATGAGGTTCAAAGTGTCGGTTCATTGAAGTTTGTGGCGGCTAGCCCACAAGCATGCACAGATGGTGATGGTGTTTCAGCTTTCAGTTCTCGGGGAGCACAAAGCCAAAAGGAAAACCTCTTCTTTTGGGTTGGAAATTGGAATAAATAGAGAGAGAAAAAGGGCCCTTCTGACGCTTGGCCCCTTCTTACGAGCCGTCCGCATACGCCCAGGCGGTCTGAGCAACTGTATTGTATAGATGTAGTCAGCAATGTAGTTGTATTTCCTCATTAGAGAATGTGTTATGAATGCAGAATGTTATTTAATGACGAAAACAAAGTTATTTCAACCATTTGTTTGTATGAATGACTTATAGACAGAGCAGGGCCTTATAAAACAGTGTTGTCAGCTATTCCCTCCTCCTCATGTCTCACAATAACAACTTTCACACTGCTGGTTGTCTGTCCACTGGAGTGAGGCAGTAGTGATGGGTATTATAGTTTTCACACAAAAAAGTTTTGGCGTCTACTAAGTCCAAACGACGTCTGACGGAACATCTTGTGTGATTTGTCTGACACTGGATGTGCTCGAGTCCTGATATCGTTTCATTTCCGCAATCTGTCAGAAACATACTCCTTTACAGTAAAGAAAGGTTTGCTGTGTTATTTATTTTCCCAGGATCGGGACTGAAGAGGAGCGCTTGGTTTTGTCCCATAAAACCTCAGTACTGTTGCACTCCCGCTACCATGGTCAGAAATATATACTCCAGTCTACTGTAGTGTCTAGTCTGTGTCATTAGTTCATATAATGTAAGTAGACGGAAATGGTGCCATCTTATAATGAGCATTAGTGGGGGCCAATTATATGAAGATAAGGTTGAAAATGGGTGAAGTGCTCCTTTAATTAATGGAGAGAGATAACACACACTTTGTCCACCGTCTGTCGCCACAAATGACGACATGTCTGAGAGAAATCATGCCAAAGCACGTTGGCCATTGATGAAAATAAACAGCAGCGGGGAAAAAATCAAATAAACATGTAAACTGAACAATTGCTGACAAAACCGAACGTACCAAAAGTCAAAGTCCAGACCCCATGAGTCATGACCAATGTTTGTGCAAAGTCTGGAGGCAATTGGACAAGTAGTCTATAGGAGAAGTTTTCTGAACACACAGGCACAAAATCCACCCCTTCCTCACCCTTTCCTAATTGTAAATAAGGATTCCAAATAACGTAAAAATTTTTTATATATATATATATATATATCATCAAAAAAATATCATAGAATGTACTGGTGCCAGTGCCCAGGGGACCTTTGCTAACAGGGGCCATTAGGCCATGAGACCCATCGGAAATTTACTTCAATATAAATATATAATTACAAGCTGTTTTTTTGCCTTTGCATTATTGTTAATAATAAATCTTGACCATTTTTGGCGGAGCATAACTCATTCTAATAATGACACTTTTATTCTCATATTTTATCTCATATGTTACCCACTCCTCCCAGATGTCCAAAGTACACTACTACACGGAGTTGGAGTTGGATGCTTGAAGGGTTGACATTGAACATACAGCATTTAAAGAGGAATGGGGTCATGCGTGTCCACATTCCACACTTTTGGTATTTTGCCCTAAGCGCAATCAGGGCTGGTCATAACTTCTTTAAGTTAAGTCACTGCTTCACCACCAACTCAATACCAAAGAACCTGTCTGAGAGCTTATTTTTTTTGTGTGAAACATCTTCTCACAAACAAGCTTGAGAGGCACAGAATTGCTGTTATTCCTTCAAAGCATTGACTTTTAGTTTTTTAATACTAAACTCAAGAGGAATAGGAAAGATGCGGATAAAACTGTGGATACTAACCATAATATTGTTTCAGTTAGTATTATTTGGGTTATGGCACATTAATCAGATGGTGGCAGAAGATAGGCTAATCGAAGAATTCAACTTCTGGCTCTACGAAGGAAAAAAACTGAAGTACCAAAAAACTGAGCAAACAGCACACAAGCAAAACTTCTGGCACTACAAAGGAAAAACAACTGAAGTAAAAAAAACTGGGCAAACAGCACACAAGCAAAACTTCTGGCACTACAAAGGGGAAAAAAAGTTCATCAACGGAAGCAGAACTGACGTACAATGGCCAGGTTTCCCAAACGAAAATGAGCTCATGCGCAGCCTAGAAGCTGCGTAAGAGCCTCCACGCACATGCGCAGTAGCAACCCCGCCACGATCTATCTTCATTAGTGGCAGCTGTGTGTGCTCTACATGCCATCTAAACTGGCTTCAGGAGGCACCATCGTCGTAGGTTCTCATTACGTGTGTGCTAAAACTACATTCGCGAGACAGCATAGACGTAAAGACCTCCTGGACGAAGTCTACGTAAAGCCGACGTAAACTATGTAGTGCTGTCTGCCGCTACACTGCAGTTTAAACACCCTTTGCTAAAGTGAAATGGATCATAAAAATACCAGAGCCAACTGTCAGATGTCCTGAAGCAGTCCACTCCAAATACAACTTTTGAATAATATATTTATGAATGAAATTACAGTGGTGAGTTGACATCTGCAAGTTAAATAAAACACTAAAGTGTCCCCATTATGCAAGTAAATTAAATATACTTAAAATACCAAAAGTAAAGGTATGCAGAATGTCCCATTTCCCAAATTTAATATGTATTAAAATCTTTTGAAAATAGCAGATCTACAAGCTTGTGAGGCGTTGTGAGCTTGTAGATCTGCTATTTTCAAAAGATTTTTTAACCGTTCATAAACATGGCGAGCGCAAGAGCTGTCACTTTGTGAGAGGAACTGGGGACTTTAATCATAACGTTTAACTATAAAACTTCGAAATTAAGGAAACATGCTCAGCATCATTTATATACCTTTAGTTAACTTGGCTTATGCTTAATATTTTTATCAGATGATCGGATCATCCGTGAGAGTACAATTTGTAAACTTCGGGTTCATGCATAGAGGACCAAGCAGCGCAGCCTGTTATAGGAGGAACTGCTGCGCTGGTTCTCTCTGTGCAAAAGACCTGGCCATAGAGCTCAGGCTTATTGGCATGACTGGTAACGTGTCGTGCTGGCAAGTGGGAGCTTCGGGTTCAATCCCACCTCACTGCTTAACTATATATGCATGAATCCGGTATTTATAAATTCTAGCAAATTAGATCATCTCATAAAAGGTGACAGAGCCAACTGTCAGATGTCATGAAGCAGTCCACTCTAAATACAACGTTTGAATATATTTATGCATTAAATTACATCTACAAGCTTAAGAGGCGTTGTGAGCTTGCAATCTGCTATTTTAAAATTATATTTATACATATTAAACTTGGGAAATGGGACATTCTGCGTCCTTTTTTAAAAATATATATTTAGGGGCTTTTTTGCCTTTATTTGGACAGGACAATAGACTGACAGGAAAAGGGGAGAGAGACATAGTAAAGGTCGGCGGTACTAGGAGTCGAACCCGCGACAGTTATCTTAATGGATTCCCCAATTGGATAATATGCGCCTAGACCGCTAGGCTAGTGGACGACCCATACTGAACGCTGTTACTTTTGGTAGTTTTATCTTTTTTCATATACATTTATATCTTGCAGACGTCAGCTGTCACTTTGTGAGGGGAACTGGGGTCTTACGTCCTTTAGTTAACTTGGCTTGCTTAATATTTTTATCAGATGATCAGATCAGAGATCATTCGTGAGAGTACAGTACAATTTGTAAACTTCGGGTTCATGCATAGAGGACGCTCACCCTACCCAAAAAAAAAAAGATCTGCAAGCTGTCGTTACGCACCGGCCCGGCCGCAATATATATATATATATACATATACATATATAAATTAAATGTGTGTGTGTGTGTGTGTGTGTGTGTGTGTGTGTGTGTGTGTGTGTGTGTGTGTGTGTGTGTGTGTGTGTGTGTGTGTGTGTGTGTGTGGTCGGTCGGTCTTTTCATAGATCTATTTCGCTACGATGGGTGTTACTACCGCCCCAGGGCGCTAGTAACAAACTGCTTCGTAGGAGAGCACTGCAGGGCTACGCCTCTCGCAGAAGTAGGAGGAGAGTAGGATACGCCATTCTGTCTCCCAAATGTAGTTTTAGCAGACACGTAACGCCGTGGACGTGGGAAGCGATTGCACGTTGGGCACAACCAGCTGCTACTAATCAGGGTTGCCAGATCTGATGGACAGTTTCCAGCTCAAGCACAACTTAAAACCAGCCCAATTCAATAAACAGCCCTCCTTAATTCGGTTATTTCTTTAATTATGCGTAGTCTGGTGACATGATCGAGGCTAATAATAACCCGCCAAATATGTTAATTTTAATTTTTAATTTGATTTAATTTAATAATTACATTTGGGCTTGTTTTTAACTTAACAAGCCCACATTTGATGTGCCCGTCCAAGGCTATTTATTCCAGCCCAATGAGTTTTAAAATAGCCCAATCTGGCAACACTGCTACTAATGAGGGTTCACCGAGTCTCAGCTGTGTAGGAGGCTCTTACGCAAGCTGCGGAGGCAACGCATGACCTGAAATCTACGTGCCTGCTAGGGTACTGCGCAGACTGTGTGCACACACGTAAGACCCGTCGTAGAACCTGCGCAGATGCTCAACGCAGCATCTCTACGAATCTCTTTGGGAAACGCGGCCAATAGCCTCTGTCGTCCGGTCCTGAGACCTCTCCTCATCTGTTGGGTCCACTTCATGTGGAGTTCAATTGGGACAGGACCATCGAGGCTGTGCGGACAGAAATGAGCTCTACTCTTCTTGAGGAAGGAAGATACAAACCACCAGACTGCATTTCACATGATAAGGTGTGTAAATGAAAGAAGGAATGAAAGGAAGGGGGGATTGGCTTGTTCTGAGTCTAATTAAATATGCTGTAACAGATCAAATTAAATTAGGCTTTTAAAACAAAACAGCTCATGAAAATAACATACAATAAGAGTGTTGTGATCGTCTAAGGCCCCTGTAGTCATAACATCATGACAGATTAATTTGTATCTAAGGTAAATCTATCCAAATACTTTCATCTCTTTGATTTGTTTCTTTCACTCTACACCAAATATCTTTGCCAAAAATAGACAATCTACAAGCTCACAATGCTTTGCATTGCGGCGCATGTTGTGAGCTTGTAGATCTGTTAGTTTTGCAGAATGTTCGCACCCAGAATAGGGATACTAGGGTTTAAGCAAATACATTTACAGCTGGGGAGATGCAAATGCTTTGGACTGTTTTACTGTTAATCACCATCAGTTAAGAGTTCATTTTATGAATACGGGCCCTGGCTGTTTTCAATGCAAAGCATGGATCAGGATTCATCAGTCCATCTAGACCGGTGCCCTTAAAGCTTAAATGCCAATTTATTTTCTATTTATTACCATAATGTGAAGCACTTTGGGCTACATTTTATGTATGAAAGGTGCTATACAAATAAAGTTATTATTATTATTATTATTATTATTATTATTATTAAATGCATCAATGGAAATGTATATAATTTTAGAACTTCCTAAGGGTTGGGGTGTCTGTCAGCGGGAAGTCTTGAATGGCTACCTCCACTACGTCCTCCGTGCGGTCGGGGCTCCTCACTGGCAGGAAAGACAGTAGTAGGGTACAACAGCAGAAAAAAAGGGGCTAGAAATAATTGACTACTCTAAATTAAGCAACAAACAAACCCCCCCCTGACAATTCCTGCTGTTCTGTCACAATTTAAACACTCATGCATTTACAGAATACAAAATCCTGGAGCTTTCTCAGTGGTTATAAAGTATGTACCTGCAGAGAAGGTAGATAGACTAGTAAGACTACTACACCACTGCTGAAACTACAGTATAGGGCTAGCTATTGTCTACAACCTCACAGTACGATATGTATCACAGCGATGCAGAGGCCAAGATATGATACACGATACAAGTTGATTTTGAATAATTAATGTCCTACAGAATTTACTACAAGATCTCTTCTTTATTATTATGTATAAAAGGAAAGTGTCTGAGACTGTGTCTCACACAGCATTTCATTATTTTAGCACAGCCCTAGCTGAAACCATATCGTTTTTGCCTGGACTAGAAAAGCAGGCCCAGCCCTAAACATGCAAATGTATTTGACTGACTGAGTCTGTCAGTCACTGAGTGATGAAGTTACAGTAGGTCAGAATCAGAATCAGAATCAGGTTTATTGTCACATCACAGGTTTACAAGGTAAAAAAGTGGGTGAAATTCGTTTTTGTACATCGTTCCCATCGCAACGTTAATTTCCATAGAAAGAAGAGGGGGGGGGGGAGAAGAAGAGGGGTGGGGGGCAAGTGGGAAGGAGATCAAAACAAGAGAACAACAGAAGGCCAGACAAGTTATCTACATATTTACAAAGTACCTGAGATAATAAAAAACTAAGGTGCCTGAGCATAGCAGCAATGTATGTATACTGTGCATGATATACTTATACTGTGCATGATATACTTATGGACGTTAAGGTGCTTAGAGAAAAAAGAGCACAATAAAAAAGACAAAAAAAGTCAGTGCGTTATACATGGGATTAAAGGGTTAGTTCAGATTTTTTGAGTATTTTCTGTAGGAAATACTTACCATTAATGTAGTGGTTGCATAGGTATTAATTGATTGCCCGAGTCCCGTGGTCAGAGTTATGGTCCGGTTCTGATAAATATGAAGTAGTTCCGGTAGATTAGTAGATTTGGTGGGGGCCGCTCATTAGAAATAAATTAATTTAAAAAACTAGCGTCATTTGTATTGTTGACCTATTTCTACCATATAGAGCAGGTTTCGTTCAATTTCGACCCCTCTGTCACATGGTACTAATGTTTGTGTCCAGAATCACTACGCCGTGGCAGCCTACTCACGCACAAAATATATGACACAAAAAATAGTACCATGTGAATTGAACGAAACCTGCACTATATGGTAGAAATAGGTCAACAATACAAATTACGCTAGTTTTTTTAATTAATTTATTTTTAATGAGCGGCCCCCACCAAATCTACTAATCTACCGGAACTACTTCATATTCATCCGAACCGGACCATAACTCTGACCACGGGACTCGGGCAATCAATTAATGCCTTTGCAACCACTACATTAATGGTAAGTATTTCCTACAGAAAATACTCAAAAAATCTGAACTAACCCTTTGAGGTGCAAAAGGTCAGTGCGTGTCCACCTAGGGTGGACTGACCCTAATATAATCCGCAAGTAGCTCCATGAGGGAGTGCAACAAAAAGTCATTTGTACCTGGTGTAGTCCACAGGTATGTCCGAGGGGGAGCTAAGTCCAAGTCATTTGTCCCTGGTATAATCCACAGGTGTGTTCAGGAAGAGCCAGAAAAGTCTGCGACCAGCTGGACAGTACCGCCTGTTGTCAGGCTGCTGAACAAGGCTTATGCCTCATTCAGCATTCTGACAACAAAAACAACAAACTTAGCTAGCGAGAGAAAAACGCCACTATTCAAATGTTTGAAGAGGAAAGTTGACAGTGTAAATAGGGAATTCAAAGAGGAATGGACAGCAAACGATGCGTTCATCTGGCCTGGTTTCATCAATGCAAAGCCGTCCTGTCTTTTTATTTTCAATTTTTTTTGAGTAGCCAATAATTTTTTACCCCCTTTTTCTCCCTAATTTAGTCGTTATGCCAATTAATTCCTCCCCACACACATTTCTGTGTTGTCACTGCTGTTGTATCCTACTGACTCACCTACCTAATCCTCCCGCCCAACACTCCCTGCTGACAGTTGCCACCCCAGCCCGTATAGGAATACATGCAGTGACAAATATCACCCTCCCTGCCCGGCTTCCCTCCTCAGTACTATGCAGTATTTTATCATAGATAGAGAGATAGAGAGATAAGAGACCTTTATTGAGCGCTAGGGTTATGGTCATGCGTGTTTTGTGTCCACATTCCACACTTTTGGTATTAGGGCCGGTCATAACTTCTTTTAAGTTAAGTCACTGCTTCACCACCAACTCGCCACCAAAACAGGTTTTTTGGTATTGATGGATACCAAAAAACCTGTTTGAGAGCCTTTTTAACTTGCTCAGAGTTGCTGTTATATTCCTTCAAACCATTGACTGTCACTGTTCTTTACTACTAAACTCAAGAGGAATAGGAAAGATGCTGATAAAACTGCTAATTCTAACCACAATATTGTTTCAGTTAGTAATATTATTTGTGTTATGGATGCATTGCAGACACATTGATCAGATGGTGGTAGAAGATAGGCTAATTGAACAAACACAAAACTTCTGGCTCTACAAAGGAAGAACATGGATGCTGTGAGGACAGAATTTTGCTCTACTCTACTTGAGGGAGGACGATATAAGCCACCAGACTGTATTTCACATACACTGTATTTCACACACATAAGGTGAGTAAATTAATGAAGAAAATATGCAACTATAAACAACTAAATGTTTTTTTTTTACAATACAGGTCATGAAAATAACAATAAGACTGTAGTGAGGTCTATAGGCTCCCAATGATTTGTACATAAAGTAAATCTATCCAGATACTTAGTCTCTTTGATTTTTTCTCTTTCCTTCCAACGCAAAATCTCTGAGCTTGTGAGCTTGTAAATCTGCTATTTTCATTGAATGTACAGTTCACCCCAGAGTAGGGACTGTATAGGGTTCCTCTGGTTAACAGCCAATTACATTTACTGTTTTAACCATCAGTTAGGAGCTACTTTTCGCCTTAGATGTTATTTTTGAATGCAAGTATTATTAACAATAATGACAATCTGAATAGGCTGATCTGTTTAACTAGCAGTAATAACAGTGAACATTCCAGCAGTTCTGTCAGAAATTCTAACACTGATCCAAGTTCAATTATCTTCCAATCAAAACCATTGATAAATGTAGGCTGGTGCTGGTTTTAATTGCCTAGTTGTTATATTAAAAAATTCACACGCTACTAATTTTACAATAGCTTTTCTGTTTTTACTTGCTGTCATTGTCATCTAAGTACTCACAACCATATGCAGCAACAATACATAATGGTCAGATGTGTGAATGGAGGAGAGAAGACGTCTTCTCATGCAAAATGTATTTTATTGCAGTTACACTATGCCTGGTATTTGCAAAACATAATCACTTATAGTAAAAGTTGCTGTCACAAAAACTATTGTTACGTATCCTGGGCCTGCCACATTTTCCAGTGATTATACGGAAAACCTTGATTCTTTCTTAGTGGTTTTACAGTATGGGCCCTAAAAGCATTTTAAAATAGTGAAAATAGCCGATCTACATCGACACATTGTGAGCTTGTACAAGACAGGGCCCTGAATACCTGCAGAACAGGTATATACAGTAGATTACACCACTGCTGAAATCCTATTGTTTTGGGCTGGACCGGAAAAGCAGGCCAAGCCCTAAACATGTAAATGTTAGTTAGCCTAACAACTAACTATCCATTATGTTTGAATTGTTGCCTTGGCCTATCATCAAGTATTGTGGCGGTATAGTCACTCTGCCCTTAAATTAACTCCCACGCTACTGCTAGTTGCATTGGATAGTTGGAACATAACTAGTTGCCATGTTAAATGCAAATTAGCATGTGTGTTTATAGATTGTGTCATTGGATCAATCACGCCATATTACCCCCCCCCCCCACCCACCCAAAGAATTATAGCATGTCATAAAGTCTTTTCCTGCCTTTTCCTGTATAACTAGATGAACAAATGTCATCTTCTTTTAGGTATCATCATTCCATTCCACAATTGGCATCAACACCTGATACAGTGGCTTTACTACCTCCATCCTACGCTGCAGCGGCAACAGTTGGACTATGGATGATGACGTATACCTCGGCCTGACATGGTGACTGGGAGGTTCAAAATGATCAAGCATGAAAGAGACTTGCATAATGAACCCAATCCCCAAATAGGTTACATACTCCAGAGAACCTCATCGACCATGGAAGAAGATGGGATCAACTACCTCACATACACCATCAACAAGGTTGAGAAGGATACGCTTTACACATTCATCACTGTGGACGTTGGCAGTCCAAAATAGATGATAGTGTATCGAGCCTACGCTAGTGGACAGTGGAATCAAGCAGTTTTCCTATGTTTTTTCTTTTTCTTTCTGTTCTCCATATTAGCAAAATCCCCTTCAGACTTCAGAGACATGGTGACACAATTTAAGGTTTGCCCATTTAAAAGGTCATAACTCCAACACCCTTTTAACAATTGACACCACATTTGGTGTGAGTATTCCCTGGAAGCATCTGTACATCATTTATATGCCAAAAACAATGAAAGTCCGCGATATTAGATTCTGCATTATTCGCACACCCATTACATTTATGAAATAAGTTCATTGTGTTAACTGGCCTGTCTTTTAACTTGTTTTCAATTAAACTTGGTAACCAGTATTACCAGTTTGATTACTTTTACTGTGTCAGCATTAATGGGTGAACAGTGCTAATTGGGTTAATAACAACTTTATACCTTCGTCAAGTGCTGTGTGAAATAAACAAAGACCTACACACAAATGAAACCACATACAGCACCATAAAGTGTGTAAAGTTCTGAATAGGTCTAAAGAGAACCACCTCCCACAATGTCATGAGTTAACCACTTTAACCTTGGCTTCCCATTGTGGTCCTTTGACCACAATATAATTAAATAATAGTGTTTTTACCCTTGACGTTCTTTCTTTTTGAGAAGCATGTCTATGTCATGTGTTCTCTTTTAAACACTAATGTCAAATCAAGTCCCCATTTTGGACATGTAATTATTGGTGAAAATTGTGAAAACTAATATGAAAAATTTCCTTTTTTTTTTATTGTGGTTAAGTGGTTAAGTTGTAGATGTGAAGTGTATCTCCTACTATGATGCACTCATAGTGCTGCCACTCTGTGTCGAAGTCGATGACTCTGTGGTCAATGGCCCAGATGAAGACAACGTCCAGCATGGGGTCATCATAAGAAGCAGAATAAGCTCAGGATCAAGCTCAAGATCACCTCCTCACCAACCTTGAACCACCGTGAGACGGGTAGCCTATGGAAATATATATATTTTTATTTTATTATTGTTTGTTTTAGCTATTATTTAACCAGGAATGTGAATTCAGCACCAGTTCTCATTTACTAGGGCCTGGGCTGATTTAGTGCTGGGCAATACGGCAATATTTAATTTAGACCAAATACTACAACATCAATATTGTGAGGATATAATCTTATTGTGACGATTATATAGTATATTGTGTATATGGGATGAGTATTTGGACCTTTTTTTGTAAACGTGTAACAATAAATAACATGTTCGCATGTAGGCTACTGTAACATAAAATGGGCCTAAAATTTGAAAAAAAATGAGTTGTCGAGGTTGGATTTTTTTTTATCAAGGATTCCACCACTGCATGTTTAAAATAAGTTGGAACTACACCTGAGGCAAGACTTTGATTAATAATCAGTTGGACATTAGGTCCGTCAGTCTGCCAGACTTCTTTGAAAAAGGCGTGGTGGGACAATATCAGTAGGGCAAGATGCAGGTTTTAAGTGTCAGTTAAGTAGCAGAGTTAAGTAGCAGAGTTAGTCAAGTTACTTAACTTAAATTATCTCTTTGTTGGATACAATTGGTATCCTGACCTGAAAATGTATTTTCTCTTTACCAAAGAGCTGGTGAGACGGGAAGACCCTGTTACTGAACAAACACTCTAGTCTATAGCAATGATATACTGTACTGTGGGCCCATCAGCATACAGTACAAGTCCCCTCCTACAGTATATAGCCCTTTGACTGACATAACATCTGACTAATAGAGATGAAGTATTTTTTAGATTTTTTTCTTTAACCTTTTACCAACAAATAAATATTATATAAATGCTGTAGGTTATATACTGTAACTACTGTACATTGAAATGTCTCTGTGGGGTCGGGGTGGGGGGGGCCCTAAAAGATAATTGGCCCAGTATAATTGGCCCAGTTCTTTGTTGAGTCTTAAACCGTCCCTGGTCCTAGTTTTCGTCTGTCAATCTATTTTATAAAAACCTAGTATTTTGGGTGGATATTAAATCTTCCAATTATTTAGCTGTGCGAGTTTAAAATGAATAATTTACAATAGTATTTTTGGTTGAGGTTTTATTATACAACACTTCTTCTAATCCTTTTCAATCTCGCCCCAGACAAATACCTCATATTGCAACTAAAACCAACACAAAAACTACATTAAAACTAATAAGCTAACTTTAGATGTTTTCATCCACGACCATCAGCTCAAGAGAGTAGTGAAATACAGCTTGGCTCAATTAACCCTTTAAGACCGGGAACGCATCTGTGTCACTTTAGATTTCTTTGGCTATTCAAAAATAGCAGATCTACAAGCTCATAGCGTGGCACCGAGTGCTGCAATGAGCTTGTAGATCTGCTATTTTTGAAAAATAGTGAAAATGTGTGTTTTATTAAATTTTTTAAAGCCAACATTTTTAACTCTGTTACAACTTCTGGGGGTCCCTGGAACAAAATATTTTGAGATAGGGGTCCACCACGGCCAAATACATTTTCAAAGAAACTGTTAGGATTTAGAAGACATTTGGAGAATCCCCAGAAGCAAAGATTTGAATTACAAATGTTCGCTTTAAAAAAATATATATATTAAAAGAATTACACACATTTTAACGTTTATTTTTCAAAAATAGCAGATCTACAAGCTCATAGCGCGGCACTCTGTGCCGCGCTATGTGCTTGTATATCTGCTATTTATTATTATTGTATATCTGCAATTTATGAATAGTCAAAGAAATCAAAAAATTACACAGATTCGTTCCCGGTCTTTAAGGGTTAAGGAACATCAAATATCAAACAGTACTTTTTAAAGATAAATTATGCTTTGATCTCGTCTCGTTAAGAAAAAAAACTATAACTCTCTCTACTCCCTAAATCTCTCCTCTCCAGCTCGGGCACATTTGGAGCTGGCGGCAAATGAAGAGACCATATCACTCTCATCCAAGTTACCAGTTAGATTCAGGATTTATTTTTAAGATTGTACTGATTAAAGAACAGACACAAGCACACCGTCTTCATTTGCTCAATAAAGAAGAAACTTTCATTAAACAAATGTAACATTTCGGGAGACCTTCCTCAGGCATCTGCTAACAAGTGGACAAGGTTGTATTGATTACAGTGAAAGCACCCTGGCCCATAGCTGCATTGTTGACTTTCAACCAATTAAACCTATACATACTTCATTGACTGGAGTCCCCCAGGGGTCCATAACAGGCCCCTTCTTTTTTTCCCTCTACACCAAATATCTTCACCGAAAATAGCCAGTTTACAAGCTCACAGAGTGTCACAAAGCGTCACGTTGTGAGCTTGTAGATCTGCTATTTTCACTGAGTGTTTGCCCCAGAATAGAGGTGTTGTCTGTCCAGCATTTGACTTAAGACCAATGGTGACATATTTTTTGCAGTTAGAGAAGCTAAACTTTGGTATTATTAATGATATTTACACTTACAATCATTTGTTTATCATTATCTTATTATGTTATGATGTATATATTTTTCAATCCATATGATAGAGGTCT
This sequence comes from Gymnoscopelus braueri, assembly GCF_963280865.1. NCBI lineage: Eukaryota > Metazoa > Chordata > Actinopteri > Myctophiformes > Myctophidae > Gymnoscopelus > Gymnoscopelus braueri. Next base: position 21,161,094 of record NC_137626.1, on the reverse strand, counting down.
GTTCCTATCCTTTATAATATAGAGGTCTGTTCCTATCCATAATTTATAGAGGTTAGTTAAACATGTGATATAGCAGTCTGCTCTAAGCCATAATTTATGACAGAGGTTAGTTAATATGTTAACATATCCATATGATAAAGAGGTCTGTTCGTATTCATATGATAGATAGAATAGTCTGTCTATAGAGGTTGGCTCCTGTCCATATGAGATAAAGGTTAGGTCCTGTCTATATGATGTATGATGTTGTTGCTATCCCTGTGGGCAGAGGCTGTTCTTACATTCCTGCGGGTGATTCACTTAATATGTGGTGAAACCTTTGTGTCATCCTAGGAAGGACAAAAGCGCGTGGAGCGTGTGGGGGATCTCCTTTTAAAGACCATTCCATTTATCTTGACTGTGCCCAGTCTGCCCACCCTGTTCGGGAAATGTGCCTACTGCTTTTTTTAATTGACGGATCGAGAAGCTTTACAGGTGGTTCCAGCTGCCTCTGTTGCCGGTGGATCTACACTTACTTTTTATTCATTTATTGCAAGCTAATAGACCTCATGCTTTTGCTATGGCGTGTGGTGCTGCCTACTTAGCTATATTTGACTGATTCTTGTTTCATCCTATTATGGTGTTGTTATTGACTGTGGCATATTTTATTTACATTTTTGCATTCTGTGTAAAGGATTTCGAAAACTGCTTTTTAAAGTGGCTTTAATAGTCACTGAACATCTCACCAATTGTCAACGGATTCCAGTATACTGTAATTGTGTCAAAAAATATTGCTCCTGTGCTTCTGTTGCAACTGAAAGACAGCATTATTTACTGCATTAAATACTTCATATTAGTGTCTCAATGGAATAAAAATGCACAACTCTGCCTCATTCAAGCAAAAGATTAGAGAAAACCTTTGATCATAATTATGGCCAATTTCTGCCATAGTCTGCTGCCCTATTTATGCTTTGAAGTATCACCAACCACACATTAATTGCACGGGAGAATATAACTTTAATGTATGTGTGTGTGTGTGTGTGTGTGTGTGTGTGTGCGTGCGTGCGTGCGTGCGTGCGTGCGTGCGTGTGTGTGTGTGTGTGTGTGTGTGTGTTGACCTGTGAAAACATTACAGTGCATAATTACATGTCCTAATGAGCACTTTGGATGTCTGGGAGGTAACGAGGCCATGATTCTCCCTCACTTCCTCCTTTTAGCACTCCGACTAGTCATCTTTCTCGCTACTTCTCATCTGTCTCTCATCATCATCATCATCATCAACTTATTGATAACTTCCAACCGCGTTTCCATCTCCTGCCAATATGTCTTCCATGTCTGTCTGTATATCTCTTCTTCCTGTTCTCTCTCTCTCTCTCCTGTTCCCTTGCACCCTCATCGGTTTATTTTCTGGTGTCAGAAAACACAGTCTACACAGACCGGTGTGTGCGTGTGTGTGCGTGTGCGTGTGCGTGCGCGCGCGCGTGCGTGCGTGCGTGCGTGCGTGCGTGCGTGTGTGTGTGTGTGTGTGTCTTAATCGATCTGTCCAAGGCATTTGTTGCCATGAACTGGAATTGGCCTACAGGTATCCTAGTTTCTGTTATATTCCACATGTTCCTCTCAGCAGTCATTCTCCTCTCCCACAAAGCTCTGGAAACCACAGACGGCATACTCAAACATTCGATATATCACTCATAATTTGACTGTTTTGACATCTCATCTTCATCTTTGACATGAGGCAAAGACACTATGTGTTCGCCAAAAGTTATGAACACATAGTGCGAAAAAGGTGTCAGCACTAACACATATTGACATGATGTAATTTCTCTGGCTGCTTGCGGATCAACCGGAGAACTTTGTGTGCAGGAAGATAAGAATTTAACAAAAAGGGGGGGGGAAAGATCAGAACTGGTAAGATTTAATGAAAGTCTGCCAAAGCTATATCACATAATCCGCGTGTGCAGCCAGTCTCCTACAACAGACAGAATAGCTGACTAAAAGAGAAATACTTTGATATTGATAAGGGGAAATTGGATATCACGGTTTCTCTCATCAGTAAAAACGTAAAAACATGAAAAGGCAATAAGCAATAAATATAGACAAAAGAAATAATTGAAATTAACTAGAATAAAAAGAATAAAAGAATATTGCAATATCTGTGGGCCTACAGTATATTGCACATCAAATCAATTAATGCCCATTTAATGGCCGCAGGCAGGAGTGACCTCTTGCTCAGTGGTGCATTTTGGCATAATGAGTCTCGTCTCACTTCTGTTGGCTAATGCAGTGGTTCTGAAAGAGAGGTCCATGGAACTCTCAGGGTTGCCTGAGGGGGTTCCAAATGTAAATCTTACAGGTCTGTAACTCTGAGAGTATGCAAATGAAACCAAATGGACCTGTACGGGTCCATTTGGGTCCATTTTGCATACTCTCAGAGTTATGGGGGCTCCTTGAAATTAAAATGTTTCTTTTGGAACCACTGGACTAGTTCATCATGAGAGGGACGTGGGAGACATTGTCCGACACTACTGCCAGATCCTCTACGGCCAACTTCAGGATCGGACATAGGTCTGCCGGGGGACAGCGTAAAAACCCTCCTGAAACGCTTTGCCGTCAAACCACCAGCAGCGGAAAGTCTGGCTGTTGTTTAGTGTCCTAAAAAGAAGAGGAAGTCCGCACACTAGTTGACGCTCCAGCGACCAATTTTATTTAAGGGCCCTTCGGGTCTTCATCAGGTATATATACCTGATGAAGACCCGAAGGGGTCGAAACGTTGTATCTCTTGAACCTTAAATAAAATTGGTCGCTGGAGCGTCAACTAGTGTGCGGACTTCCTCTTCTTTTTATGGTGTGTATTTTTGAGTCCAGCACCTGTAAATTTTTATGGAGATGTGTGTGCATCCCCCTTTTTTCTGTTGTTTAGTGTCCACACCATCTCCGCTGGAATTGAAGCTCACTTCCGGGTCCGCTTTCAGCCTGCTGTTCCCATTAATGGCAGATGTCGCCAATGAGCTTAGTAAACCTTTTCATAAACACTCTACTGGTTCTACCAAGTGAAGACCCGCCCTCGCTGCGGTTGAAGCCAATAGCAGTCATTTCCGGTAGCATTTCAGACCGGATATAGAAAGATGGCGGATTTGAAATTGCTGAAAAACAGGCTTCAAAACGGGTCTTTAGAGGCCAATGGTGTCACTTTGTCCATTCTTTTTTACAGTCTATGGTCCACACCTGGCGTTCCAGGTGTAACCAGAGCATCAGAGACCACCATGGAGTGGCCTGCGGACCACAGAGACAACAACATGCTGCAGGGGCTCACTTCTCATGTGCAGATTACATCTGCCCTCATGAGGCAAAGCATACTGGTCACGTATTGACCTGTATAGTCACATGCAATTGCACAGAGTCAGACTCAACCCCCTAAAAGAACCAATTTCAAGTGTAGCCTCATCATGGAAAGCGATAGACAGCCATGATGAGCAAGAAAGCAAGTTGTGCTAGTGGTGCCATTTTGCGACTGAGGGCAAAGTCATTCCAGCAGGGATTAGGTGCCACTTGCTCACATACTGTAACTGCTCACACAGAGATAAAATACGTCATACACACAAAATAAAGTGTCTGTGTGTGTGTGTGTGCGGTCTTTAATTCCCCCATAAAATACATTTAAATCTTCACTTAAGCTTTCTGTAGTGTTGCAAGGCAAGACAGCAGTGCACTTTACTCAAAACCAATTTAGTTACAAGCAAGAGTGTGTGTGTGAGTGTGAGTGTGCGTGTGCGTGTGCGTGTGACTGAAAGTCAACAGAGCAATCAAAGAAAAGAAAATGTATAGTCAAGTAACTGCCTGCCGAGTTCCACACACCTTTACTTACTTTGTTTTATGCATTTCAGCACAAAAATTTATACATACAGTACAAATTACAGACAGTTGCCAGAATTGGCCGATGTAAGTTGCATTCTGTGTTGCTAAGCTACTGCTGGAAGTCTAATCAAGAGCCACACGTTGGTATGATGTTTTTATCCCTGCCTCCTACGACCAGCGTGAGATTTGGTTATTTCACCAACAGAGTAGGTGGAATGGAGGGAACCACAGCTGAAACAACATCTCATTGGATTGGATGTTGTGGGTTTTCATACTGTGATCAAATGCATGCAAAATTTCTGTTGAACTCTGTGACAGAGAGATGTTGCTTTAGTGTGTTTGTGTGCGTGTGTATGGGTGTGCGCGCACATTTGTTTGCTAAGGTTCCGAGGCAGCAGCTTCCTGGCTTAACAGGATTGAGATGCTGCTTAGAAGGCCAAGGCCTCCTAATCCACTCACACACGCGCACACAAACACAGTAACACACCCCCCACCCACACACTTTTGGTCACACACACACACACACACACACACACACACACACACACACACACACACACACACACACACACACACACACACACACACACACACACACACACACACACACACACACACACACACACACACACACACACACACACACAATAATGAACCTGCACATAAACACACTTCAACTGCAATCTCTCCTGAGTTCATGAACTGAATGTGATGAGTATTTTTCCCTGTCAGTAGCTAAGCGAAAACAAACACATTTGTACAGATAAGGGGAGTGGGACAAGCTAGCTTCTGCAGTAAATCAGCAAAAGACATGAACCGTCCCTTCAAAGACAAATAACAACTTTCCCACCAAAGTCTGTCTCACACAGACTGTTTAAGATGCTGCCACATGGAAAGTGGCTCCGCAGCCACAAGGCCACTGGCAGTAGGCTGCTAACCCTTTCCCCAGACGACCAGGCTTGTGAACGATCAGAGCAGGGAGAAAACGAAACAAATGAAAGAAACTTTGTTTTGTTGCTATTCTCCTTGTTGTTGTATGTTTACTACTGTATGATTGCTGTAACTGTACAATGTCTGGGGAACCAGAACACAAGAATGTCACTCGTACCCGTACAAAAAAAACAGTGTGCTGTTGGATGGCAATTCCTTGTATCCTGTGTAAACTGTACATATCCTTCATGTTCACATTTGACCTGATATTTTATCATATTTTGATGTATTAAATTAATACAATGCACTGTTCATCTACCTTTTGCCGCCCTGGGATGAGTATTCAAATTAACGCTTTATCTAACCCTGGTACTTTTACATTGGTATTTCATCATTGTTACCGTATTTTCCGCACTATAAGGCGCACCGTGCGCCTTATAGTGCGGATGCGCCTTATAATCCGATGCGCCTTATATATGTATCAATATTGGTTCCCTTGGTTTCCACACTATAAGCCGCACCGTCAGTGCGCCTTATAGTGCGGATGCGCCTTATAATGCGGTGCGCCCTATATATGAAAATAATACATTTATTGAAGGTGCGCCTTATACTCAGATGCGCCTTATAGTGCGGAAAATATATTAATGTGTATCTGCAATAAAGTTTACTGAGATGGGGACGTAGACACACACAGTTACTGAGAAGAGAGGAGAGGAGCTGAGTGGAGAGTTTGTTTGTAGTAGCAGGACTGAGATCTACAGTAGACAGAACTACAGTGACAGTAAATGGATATCAGGAAACAGCATCAAAGTAAAATGGACACATCTAAAAGAAAGAGAAAAACGATACATGCATATATACACACATAATATGAAAGGCCACCTTGTGAATTACTCCAAAGGAACGTGATCTGTGATATCAGGCCATTGTCTTGTGTGGTATCACACCATTGAAATAATTCTACAGGGCATGTCAGCAAGTCACAGTGGTACTCTCTCTCTCTCTCTCGCTCGCTCATCCCCCCGCTGTTCACCTGTCATCTCCTCAGCACCTCCCTCGCCTTGGTATCGGTGTCATCATTGCATTCGGTTGTCATCTGGTATTTGTTTTTGTGCCTGTCGGCTAAAAACAAACCAGGGAAAGAAGCAGGCTCACAAGTAACGGTCTCTCTGCTTTTATCGCTTGTCTGAGCTTGATTCACTATGTCATAATATTCTCTTTAGTCTGTCTCCAGTCTCCCCCTTCTTCTCCTCGTCTTCATCTCGCCATACAGTAGTTCTGCTACTCTATTTTGACTTTTGCTCTGTCTTGCTCTGCGTTTCTCAGTTTTTCTTTTGGTCTCTCTCTCTCTCTCTAGCCGTTTCTATCCAGCTCAGTCTCCTCGTCTTTCTTTGATTCGTTACTCTGTACTGTTCTCTCCGTTGTTCTTTGACATTGCTTTTCTACTCCCCTCTGGTTGTCTCTGACCTAGAGACCTCCTGTAGTTTTATCACACACACACACACACACACACACACACACACACACACACACACACACACACACACACACACACACACACACACACACACACAACAAGCAAGCACACAGAGAGATGCTCATTCAGTGTCGCTGAATGACATTATCTTGTTACACAACATACTACATTGAAGAGTGTGAGTGAGAGAGAGAGGGAGTGGGAGAGGGACTGAGAGAGAGAGAGAGAGACAGACAGAGAAAGATAGATAGATAGATAGATGGAGGGAGAGAGGGCAACAGACAGAGAAGGAGAGAGGGAACGAGAGCGGAAGATATAGGGGAGAGAGACAGATACAGAGATAGCAAGAGGGTTAGAGAGAGACACTTTTGTTGTGAGATAAGGTGGGAGGGAGAGAGGAGGTAGGTGTTATGCAGAAAGTATGTTTATATGTTTATTTGCATATGCTAATAGAGGGTTCAAGTTAGCATTTCTATGCCATTAAAGCTTATTGAATGAGATTAAGCTGAATTGGACCATAATCGGACCAACGTCCTCATCCCTTTTCTCATCTTTGATGAGAGGAAGGAACACGATGTGTTGCCAAAGTGGAACACATCGTGTAAAAAGCCATCACAACCATAGAACAGCCAAACATCCATGCGATGTAATTTCCACGGCTGCTTGCATGTGCGGATCAGACGGGGAACTTTATGTGTGGGAAGGTAAACATTAAAACAAAAAGGGAGATCAGAACTGTCAAGATTTTAGTGAAATTCTGCCAACGCTACACAGTCAAATCTGAAATGTTGATTTAACTCGGAGTGTGAACATGGAACCGTTAAGGGCTATAGAAACACTCCAGATACACCGCAAAATCCGGAGTGTTAACCACTTTAAACCTGTCATCCCTATGTTTGCCATTCGTACACAGTGTATTGCTGCATGCGTACCGCACTGCCTGGTGAAGGCGTCTGGCATAATGGTCTCATTATTGGGATGTTTACATAATTCACATGGTTCTCTCACATCATTACATGGTGCTGGTCTCTCCTCGCCTCTCACTTCATCAACTCCACTTCCCTCTCCTTCCTCTCTTCTACTTTTTCCTCACCTCTAACAGCCCTCTCCTCTCTCTTTCTCCTCCTCACCTCTAACAGCCCTCTCCTCTCTTCTCTCTTTCTCCTCCTCACTGCTATAGCCTCACATCTCCCCTCTCCCATCCTCTCTCTCCTCCAATGCTAAGTGGATTAATTAGCAGGTTACCTTTGAAGTGGCAGCAACAGTACTCAAGGGACTGTGTGTGTGTGTCTGTGTGTGTCTGTGTGTGTGTGTGTGTGTGTGTGTGTGTGTGTGTGTGTGTGTGTGTGTGTGTGTGTGTGTGTGTGTGTGTGTGTGTGTGTGTGTGTGTGTGTGTGTGTGTGTGTGTGTGTGTGTGTGTGTGTGTGTGTGTGTGTACATGCGCAGACATGTACATTCAACACAGAGGAGATTGGAAAAAAATGCAGATGATGGCGTGGGGTGATTCAGTATTGCAGGAACAAGAGTGAGAGAGAGAGAGAGAGAGAACGAGCAGAGAATGAGAAAGCACAAAGAAGAGGTATACAAAGTGATGAGGGGATGAGAGGAGTGCAGAGAGGGATAGGTGGACCGACGGAGCAGTGAAAGAAGTGCGGTGATGCAAAGAAAGCAAGGTTAGCTAGTAACCGAGCACATGTAACAAGATTAATTAAATCTGATTATGATCCCCGCTCAAAAAAAGTTGGAGGTTTAATCCAGTTCACAGCAAGAAAGTATTCAGAGTATTAAGACTGTGGAGACCCCGGCTAAATCTACAAGCTCACAACACGCCGTGAGCTTGTAGATCGGCTATTTTCCGTCCGTGACACCATTGTACAGCGGATTATAAATTGAGCATAACTGGATTATGAGATGATCGAGTTACTGTTGCGTGTAATGTGCTCCTGTGAGAGCAACACACAAAATCTAATTCCACGTTACCTGGCCAAATTAAACCAAATCGGATTCTGAAATCTGATTACTCGCGCAACCAAAACAAACCAAGAAACAGATTAGGATGACCCATTAAAACCCCCGGATAATAAACACAAAACAAACATTCTAAAGCATGGGGTGACGAGATGTTGGATTACTCCTAATGAAGGCGATAATGGGTAATATTGTTGTTGACCCGACATGCTTCAGATTAGTCTATAAATAAAAAGGAAACTGTGGAGTATGGTAAAGTAAGGGTTAACTAAAAAAGTTATCAGATTTTCTTGCCTGTCTGTCTGTCTAAACATCTTTCAAGCACACACCGAGAGCGTGTCGCATCTTATTACGGATTATCTGCTTCTTTTTTTGTGGTTCAGCATACTGAGTATGTACAATTTGAACCCTCGCGTCCCAATTCTGGCCATGTCATGATGATGGTGAACATTCAGTGAAAATAGGCAAACATTTTCGGCTTGGTGTAGAGGGAAAAAGGGGGGGGGGCAAGTACAGACCCCAGGGGGACCCTGGTTGATGAGTCAATTGAGTCTCTGTCGGTCATCAAATTATTGGCTTAGGAATGTGACAAAAAACAAAAAAATATCCATGAATTCAAGGCCTTATGGGGTAATTGGTAGAAAATAAGTCATATTTTGGGTGAACTACTCCTTTAAGTGGTTTTAAATCAGGCATTAGTTAAGGAGTGAGAGATGCAGGGTTGAAAACGGTTAAGATTCAGTTACAGAAATGTTCACCACATGCAGAGTTATATGGGAGGGGTAGAGAAAGATAGAGAGAGAGCTGAACTAATTGGATCCCTCAAAACTCTCTCTCTCTCAGTCTCTCTGTTGAGATGTTTGACCTGTGTGAACTGAGTGGGAGGCAGCGATGATAATGTGCATGCGTGTGTTCCAGACCCAAACCGTGTGCCTGCCGACATGCTTACATAAGAACGCTGCCCTCTACCTTCCTCACCTCTCATGCACGCATCCATGTGTGTTTGAGTGCGTGCGCGCACACACACACACACACACACACACACACACACACACACACACACACACACACACACACACACACACACACACACACACACACACACACACACACACACACACACACACACACACACACACACACACACACACACACTCAAACAAGCATGGTGTCATTTCAAAGTGAAGTGGGCTGATTTTGGCTCACCCATTATCTTGTTACACAACATACTACAGTGAAGAGTCTGAGTGCGAGAGAGAGAGTGTGTGACGTGTGTGTGTGCGTGTGTGTGTGTGTGTGTGTGTGTGTGTGTGTGTGTGTGTGTGTGTGTGTGTGTGTGTGTGTGTGTGTGTGTGTGTGTGTGTGTGTGTGTGTGTGTGTGTGTGTGTGTGTGTGTGTGTGTGTGTGTGTGTAGATAGATGGCACTGGTTGTGTGCACAGCACTTACAATTTTTCATTATTTCTAAAATTACCCTCTTCCCTCTCTCTACATCCCTATGTGTGTGTGTGTGTGTGTGTGTGTGTGTGTGTGTGTGTGTGTGTGTGTGTGTGTGTGTGTGTGTGTGTGTGTGTGTGTGTGTGTGTGTGTGTGTGTGTGTGTGTTAAAAGACCCAGTCTATCCAGCACTACAGTGTAAGACGTATGTGGTCTCGTTAGGGCTGCAGTGAACAGCTGTTCCGCTGTCACTTATAACCATGCTCTCCACATCTCTATGTCAGTCAGGTGCTCAGTACCTTCATGGTAAAATGGCGGGCATCTACATTTGTCAATCTTGAAATATAATTGGTAACATATAAAACAGTCAAGTTTGTAATGTATGTTTTGTAATGCTAATCTAAATATGCAACGTAACTAGCAACTAAAGTTTTCAAATAATTGGAGTGGAGTGCAAATACCTCTGAGATGTAGTGGAGTTGAAGTATACATTATTGAATGTATACTGTAAATTTAGAGAGAGTGAGGTCAGTGCAACCAAAACACAACCTAAATTGGACAGAAAGCATTGACAGGTCCTCAGCAGGTACAGGACTGACTGTGAATACAGACTGCAGTGAAAAAGAATGTCAAAAATGTCAAAGGATAAAGCAACATTTGCTGCTGTAATTGAATTGCAATTGGGGTTTGAAAGGTGCCCTTGCTGTAACATTGTAACAAGCTGTCCGGTGTGCATCGGCACTTTTTCTTGACAGCATACAGTAGGTACCAGAGACTGGTATAAATAAAGACGACATGCACAGACAGAGAGACACAGATATCCCGCCCATTCTTTTGTCACAACGCAGTAGAAGTGGCTAAAAACCGAGAGAAACGCAGCAGTTTTGCGCTATGTATATCATTAGGTGTAAGTCAGTGGTTTTTCAAAGTGGGGTCTGGAGAACCCATGTGTCCTTGAGGTGGATCCTAGGGGTCCCCAGCTAAATGAGGAACACTTTTATTATGGGGGTCCCTGGCACAAAATCTTTTCAGAAAGGTTTCAGCGCAAACCACAAAACCACAAAGCACACAAACAAATCTCAGCTGCAAGATCACACGACATTTTAGGCTTCCAGATGATGCTCTTAAGTAACATTTGAATACACTTTTACTTGTAACAGAATATTTTCACAAGGTGGTATTGCTACTAACATCTGAGTTCTTCTTCCACCACTGGTGATGGCAAGCAGAGCTTTCATATCATGGCTGTTGGAGTCTGTACATCAGAGAAGCGTGGCCGCCTACTAGCGGTCATTTCAACACCGTTGGCCACACCTGCAGACCGCAAAGACTTTACCGTTGCGATCTCCATCTGTGAGCGCTCTACGGAGACAGTCTGCAGGCCTCCTTGTGAGCATTCCGTCGAAACGTATAATGGGATAAACAATGGAGTGAGTCCAATCCATCTGGTGCCGTTCATTTAGCTGCTGTAAACGCAATATGGACGCTTTGAAATAAGGAAACGCTCCATCAACTTCACTTCCTGGAGGGATGAGAAACTACACACATGCACACACCTTAGTTTATCGGGCAGAAAAATGTAATGGCCATGCTCTGTGTGTGTGTGTGTAAGTGTGCGTGTGTGTGAGAGAGAGGATGAAAGAGAAAGCGGGATAAAACAACTGAGAAACAAAAGAATCATCTTCACTGTCTGCTCCAATTTCACTTGGGAAAAGTGTGTGCGTGTGCGTCAGTGATACATGTGCATACATGTGAGCATGTGTGAGATGTTATGACAGATCTAGGTTATGGTGAGTGACTGTGACAGTGAGAGAGAGAGAGAGAGAGAGAGAGAGAGAGAGAGAGAGAGAGAGAGAGAGAGAGAGAGAGAGAGGAACAAGAAAAGCAGATAAAAGATGAAAGGTGACATAGAAAGGGCGTGGCATAAAGTGAATTAATGTATTGACAGTAAAACCCCACTTTTCTAGAATCAGCCCCCGGGCAAACAAAAGTCCAATTCACTTTTAGTACTTGAAAGTGAAAGCACCAGAACAAACGCCCAAATTGTCTTATGGCATTTCATAACTTCATGAGCCGGCCTCAAATGTTACTTTTTGACACTCGTACCTGCAGTATATAATAATAATTCTGGGTATTCAATCCATTTGTATCGCTTTATCGTTTTTTTCTCTCTTCTAAGAGAGATGTTTCCTGAATAGTGATTCTGAAAGATTCCCCGTGACTTCACACTTGTTTCTGAGCAGCCTGATCTCCAGAGATTACCGCAACATTGCACGGAACGAGTGCACTTCATTCCGTGGATAGCCGCCTCGGAACTCCCAAATTGCGTGCATATGTACGGCGAGTCCCACGGTGGGCGTAACCAGTCGCAACCCGGAAAAACCCGGAAGCAGAGCAGTCCGCACAACAAAATTTACGATTCTGTGCCTATCGGTACATAACTCAAACGGCGCTGAGTAGGCACAGGCGAACGTCCCACCGTTCAGGACGGCAACTCGGTCGCCTTAGCTCCCTCGGTGGTCCTTCACGGGGTGACAGTTCGCCTGTGACTGCGCGCCTCCGAAATGGTTTTGTCACAAAGGGAGCGCCGTACATATGCACGCAATTTGGGAGTTCCGAGGCGGCTATCCACGGAATGAAGTGCACTCGTTCCGTACAATGTTACGGTAATCTCTGGAGATCGGGTTGTTCTGAGAGAGGATGAGACACAGGGATTATACACAGCAGTGGTGGACAAAGCTATACCCACGTAATACTTCAGTAATTCAGTGAATATTCAGTCATATTCAAAAGCGCAAATTACAAAATACATTTTATTTTCTATGTCAATGCATTGCTGTATTGAAATTTTGAACATTTCCGAAACATTTAAGCTTAAAGGTAGGGTAATTGATTTTCTTTGGTTAAAATAAGTGTTAAATAGCTTTATATTCTGATAGTACTCATTGCTATAGAGTGTTTGTTCAGTATTAGGAGTCTCCTTGTCTCTCCAGCTCTTTATAAAACAGAAAATGCATTTTCGTTTCAGTTTCAGTTTCATTTCCAATTTGATCCAATCAGGATAGAGAACTCAATCAGGATATAGATTAAACAAGTGAAATTGGAAGTGATGACACTAAGAAATGAGCAGGCAAAATTGGAACTGGAACACTATAAAAATTAAGCTTAAAAATGGGTACTTTCTCCTGATTGGCTGAGATTTTGACACCTACCGGAATATGTAGTTTCTGTTTATTAAAGAGCTAGAGAGACGGGGAGACTCCTGTTACTGAACAAACACTCTATAGCATTGATTACTATCACAATATAGTGCTTTAACCTTTTAACAAAATACTTTTTGTTTTAACCAAAAAATATCACTTACCCTACCTTTAAGCTACAGGTTGCTGCTGCTGGTCAGGTTTTGATGCACAAGTGGTGTACAGTACAGTTTGTTTATCTTCAAAGTGTATTCCACAAAAGCAATAAATAAAGTAATAAACTATATTGAATAATATAAAGTGTTATGATGGTTGATAATCTTCCTGATGGCGGTTTTGGATGGAAACATAAAATGCTACTGTATAAAGACAATTATACAATGATGATGTCAAAATGTTTTGCTTTTACCCCTTTTTCTCCGCAATTTTATCGTCATGCCAACTGATTCCTCCCCCACACACATTGGTGTGTTGTCACTGCTGTCGTATCCCACTGACTCACCTGCCAGTGAGGAGCCCCCACCGGGAGGATTTATAGAGCCTTCGTCCTGCTCCTCCCGCCCAACAGTCCCTGCCAGTGTTGATTTTGTCGACTAAAGCTATGACAAAAAAATGTCTGTTGACTACCTTTTTTCACGAAGTAAAAACTGAGCTACGATGACTAAAACTATGACTAAATATACTGACAATTTCGTCGACAAATAAAAACTAGACTAAAATGTTTGGGAGGGACAAGTGGAGAAGAAGAGATCCATTAGAACTAAGACAAGTCACCATTGGTGCGTGCGGGTGTCACAGTTGTGAGCTTGTAGATCGGCTATTTTCGGCATGCAGTTAAGTGAAAATCATTTCGATGCCATCACGGCCCGCCAAAAATAAAATGTAAAAATACTCTTACAATTTAAAAGTAGGCTACTCTGTTACAAATAAAAGTCCGGAATTCAAAATGTATCAAAATACATTTTGAATTTGCTTCAAAATATCCTTAAAGGAGAATACCGGACAAATTAAGTGTTGCCTTTGATGTCTCGTTACTTACCGACCGACGTGAAAAGTGGCGTTCTTTTTTTCCATAGATTCCCGTGTCGTCATTTTTTAAACCCCCTCCGTTGTCAGAATGGGAGCGAGTGGGTCAGGGAGATTCGTCTATTATAACCGAGGCAAAGTTTTTTTTCTCTCTTCTGCTAGTCATTGTGGAGTCTCATGATAGTCAAACGTGCGTTGAAATGTCCTGCGAGGCCACCGTTAATGGCGAACGAGTTAACACTGGTTGCTTGTTTCCAGAATCTGGCAACACGAGTTGCCAGGTTCTGGAAAGAAACAAGCATCCAGTGTTAAATCGTTCGCCATTAACGGTGGCCTCGCAAAAAAAGAACGCCACTTTTCACGTCGGTCGGTAAGTAACGAGACATCAAAGGCAACACTTAATTTGTCCGGTATTCTCCTTTAAAGTACCAAAAGTGAAAGTACTAAAATGTTTGAAAATAGCAGATCTACAAGCTCACAACGCGTCGCTTGTAGATCGGCCATTTTCAAATAGCCTAGGTATAAAATAGGGCTAAAGTGGTTAAAGGTAGGGTAAGTGATTTTCTTTGGTTGAAATAAGTGTTAAATAGCTCTATATTCTTAGTCTATCCTGTTAATTATTTTTATCACTGTTTGGAGATACTCTGTCTATTTGCCTATTTGCTTCAGTAAATGTCTGTACTGCATATGAGTATGTAAAAGAAAAAAACGAATAAACAAAATGTTAAAAAATAGCTCTATATTCTGATAGTACTCATTGCTATAGAGTGTTTGTTCAGTAAAAGGAGTCTCCTTGTCTCTCCGTTTCAGTTTCAGTTTCATTTCCAATTTTATCCAATCAGGATAGAGAACTCAATCAGGATATAGATTAAACAAGTGAAATTGGAAGTGATGACACTAAGAAATGAGCAGGAAAAATTGGAACTGGAACACTATAAAAATGAAGCTTAAAAATGGGTACTTTCTCCTGATTGGCTGAGATTTTGACACCTACCGGAAAATGTATTTTCTGTTTATTAAAGAGCTGGAGAGACATGGAGACTCCTGTTACTGAACAAACACTCTATAGCAATGATTACTATCAGGATATAGTGCTTTAACCTTTTGACAAAATATTTTTTGTTTTAACCAAAAAATATCACTTACCCTACCTTTAACTCTATAAACGCCATTGACTCGAAAACGCGTCAATTACTACTTAATCCACCCACGCCATTGACGCGTTAGACGCGTTGGACTCACGTTCATTGTTTAATATCTGATCGCGCTATGCTGCTTAAAATCCAATGTTATTCTCGAGTTCCACTTACTTCACCGACATCTGCATCCGGTTTCATGACCTGGGTTCCGTTTCCGGTTTTTGATTTTTTTTCCCCAGTCATTTTCGTCAAGAATAGGTAAACAAACGGTTTTTCACACGGTATGACAGACAAACGGACAGATTCTCTTCTATAATCTATGGTCTGGGTGACGATCAGTCATCGCCGTCGTGTATCACAACGTAATTTTGGCGATCAAAACAATCTGGGAGGACGTCACATCCGTTTTCATGTTTTTCCCTGTCTAATCGCTCAAGAAGGTTAACAGTGACCCCAGGAGCTGATCAGGCTGTCATGTGCTGCACTCTAGTGGCGGATTTGTGCTGCGTCTTTAAGAAACAGTCTGATCAATTATTTTCATGAACATTTTCAAAATATAAAAATAAAAATAACTCGAAAATTGCTGGCAATGGGGGAGTACTTTATGAAAATACTCTGGCAGTCAAAGAGTTGTTAATGTATGTTTTATAATGTACTAATTTATATCTAGCAAGTAACTACTGTAGTAACTAAAGTTTTCAAATAATTGAGGAGTAAAAGTACAATATTTGCCTCTGAGATGTAGTGGAGTAGAAGTAAAAGTATAGACAATTGGAAATACTCCAGTAAAGTACGAGTGCCTCCTATACAAACATTTCTAAACATACCGTATGCACAATGACAAGGTTATGGAGAACAACAGATAATATCAGAGCCTTATAATGACTAGTGCATGCACACAAACAAACACACAGAAATAAATTCCATCTGTGTGTCAAAGATAAGATTGAAGCTCTTTTTAAATGTCTATCTAAATGTATACAAGTAACAACTGTCTCCATCTGTTGCAATGTGAGTCCCGCAGGGCTACGAATGAAAATCATCAGAAGGTCAGAAAGTTCAAATTCACTTCTGATGAGGGAAAACTTTGTGTTGAGAGCAGATGGAGAAGGGAGGAAAGGGAGAATATAGGGAAAACAGGAGAGAATGATACAAAGAGATGGGAAGGACAACAAAGGAGAGAGAAATACATAAGGATGAACATACTGAATGAAAGTAAATATGCATATGTAAAATGAAGTAAAAATGTACATGTAATTATCAGCCTCCGTTCCTCTAGCTATACAGTATCTGGTTTGGCGGGCGGCTAGGCGGGCGGGCGCGCACGCACGCACACACACACACAGAAAGACATACTGATTGACTGGCTAACAGACAGACACACAGACAGACAGACAGACATCAGGCTTACAGAGAGACAGGACTGGCTGAAAGAGACTGACAGATTGACAGAAAAAAACGCAATCTGGCCAAGAGATGTGGCCAGCTTGTTAATGTTGTTCTGTTGGGGTTGTCAGTTGTCACAGCACCAGATGCCAAAGGAAATTCCTTGCATAAAATTTCACATTTGGCAATAAAGTTATTATTGTTACATGATAATGACTGGACACAGTTAGACCTGGATTTTTTTCTGAGGCACTTCATATAATGGGGATGATTGAATATAATGACAGACAAAAGCATATTATGGAATCTGTGATTATACCAGGCAATTTGACTGCATGATTCTCTATGGTTATGTCACAAATGCACGTGTTGCTGGGTGTCTCTGTCTACCAGTCTGTCCATCCATCCATCTATCACTGATGTCAATGCTTTTGTCAGTCAAGCCACTGAAGTACCTCAACAATAATGCGCTTTCTTTTTCATTTACAGCATATCTAAGTCGTCTGTCTGTCTGTATATACTCAAAACACCTTTTCATGCACAATGTCACAAAACAGAAGCACATAGTGAAGTCAAAGTGAAAGGAATACTCAAGAAGCAGAAGAAGCGAGTGCATTCTACGGCAGCGGCATGCACTCAATGTGCCTCTCAAGAAGAGGGTGAAATCTATGCATGTACAGTATAGAGTATTATTTTTTTGTTACTGTATGTTAACATTAAATTGTCACTCCACTAGGACATAGAGTACACACTACAGTTGCCGCTGAATACCACATTTTGAGTTATGCAGCTTAATTCACAAACTGCACACAACTTCAATATCGCTAGCTAAAGATCGGACGGGGAGGCCATGCTGTTATTAGACTCTATATTCTTGTTTTATTTTTTATGATGTGAGGGGTGTAGAATAGATAGAATTTGGCCAACAGTGTGTGCAATTTATGATATCTCATATTCATACATTTACCACAGCAACATAACGCTTTGCCCTATGGTGGTAGTGAAATTTGATCGATAAAAATTTATATTAAAAAACGCTATCATCCTATCTGTTTAATAGGAAATCAAATGAAAAGTTAATATCTTTCGATCCATATTATATGCACACATTGACAAACACACACACATACACAAATACATACACACACGGCATGGAATTTACACAGCATGAAATTGATTTTGATGTGGCAGTTATTCAAATCTGCTCCTGGACATTGCTTCACTATTCATAAACTAGATATGCAAAGAATTATGAACTTGCGCGTGTGTGCGTGTGTAGGGGCACAGTAAGTGTAAATCTAGTGCAAGCATTTATGTGTAGGAGTGTGTTAGTAGACTTATGTGCATGCAAGTAAACATTTCATTCCAAATTCTCATTCCACAAGACAGCACACATGGCACCCAAAAATATGTGTGCATACAGTATGAGCTAATATTTCACTTTTAATTTGTTCACAAAATAATATGCACGCACATACACAAACACACTCACACACACACACACACACACACACACACACACACACACACACACACACACACACACACACACACACACACACACACACACACACACACACACACACACACACACACACACACACACACACACACACACACACACAGTGGCATTAGAAATATATGCACATCTCATTCTAGGAAACTCCATGTATTAAATAATTTGAATGGCTTTGAAATCTGCCCCATCTCCCATAGCCAGAACCACCTTCTGTATGCATATACATATGATGTATGCACATTCAATGTGATGAAATGGCAAAGATGTCACAGGTGTCAAAGATGGAGTCATAGGATAATTTCTCAGGGATGAAGTCACATTTTGTCATTTAGGACCCAGAGGACTGTTAAATCAAAGTTGAGGCACAACATCCAGTCCCATATTCATTATCAGTGAGGCTGCTTCAGGCTGTGAAATTGACAGTTTTCATGACTTGGGAAATCCTGCTAGCGATCCCTTGAGGCTATGCTTCTCCTTACACCTAAACTGAGTTCCCTGAAGTTCTCACATAAAAACGGTACCTTACACCCAACCAAGGTGATTTGTACCAATATGGCCATCCTTAGAGCCTCAAATGCTTCAGAGTGACATTTTGGTGTGAGGGTACAAGGAGGAAAGGCCAAGGGGTCACCAAAATCAGCATTCAGAATGCTGTTCATCCTGCATTCTGTCTTTAGAATATGTAAGACTTACTTTACTTTTACTTTGTGTGTGTGTGTGTGTGTGTGTGTGTGTGTGTGTGTGTGTGTGTGTGTGTGTGTGTGTGTGTGTGTGTGTGTGTGTGTGTGTGTGTGTGTGTGTGTGTGTGTGTGTGTGTGTGTGTGTGTGTGTGTGTGTCTGTCACAAACAATAAAAAATGTATGTCGTTTTATATACTTTAAATAAAACTTTAAATTATATATACTTAACCCATATACTTTACTGTCTATACTTAAAATTGCCAATCTACAAGCTCACAACGCATTGCATCGCAAATTCACGCATTGTGAGCTTGTAGATCTATTTACACAATACATTGTTTTTTTTTAATAATAATACATTTTTGAACATTTTCGCAACTGACCCCATGGTTTCCGCAACCACCATAGGCCAAAATGTCCACTTGCACAAAAGATCTAATGGGTGGAATGCCATTAAAATGTACTGAACACACTTGTGCATGGTGGATGAACCCTAACAATTTTGAACAAACCACCCCAGCAAAATTCCCCACTTGTGGAACAATAAAGTTGACCTTGACCTTGAATATGCAGATGTGTGAAAACTCTAAGGAAAAAAACTGAATAACTGAGAAACCTAAAGAATGCATCTGCTCCCATACAGGTCGACTGTATGATACACTGATACTCTGATGGCAGGAGCTTCAGTTTCAAACATAAAGTGACATCTGCTTTTCAATCTGTGGGAAAAGCATCAGTAAATAAGGTGGAAAATTGGGGTCAAAAGTGCACAGTTGATGGCCATGTTGCTTGTGCCTTAGTGTGATATGTAAGGAAAAACAGAAGAGCAATTAACTCTTCCTCAGGAGACTGAGAACATCAATGCAGGATGTGATCAGACTGGGTCAGTAGGGTTGCAGTGCATAAACATCTCTTTAAAAAGATGTATGCACATTTGAGAGTTACTGTAAGTGGTGCAACAACCATAGACACTGGTCTACTCTACAGAGATGGGTGAAAGGAATAAGGATATGGCAAGATGAGTCATCTTTCACCATATTCTCCACAAGTGGGCGAGTGCATGTGTCATACACCAAGACAACAGTACAGCATGAGTGCTTGGCCACGGCAATGATGGGGTTGAATAAATGACTCACTTAAAAGTATAACATAACCATTAAAAGCACCCAAATGGATAAAATCACGAAAAGGTCAAAGCTCGTTTCCATTGTGGTTCATTTAAAACATTCAACTCCAAACTAGACTAGACAAACAACAGTGCAAAACACAAGAAAAGGTCCAGTGGTTCGGTTATGTGCGGAGGCATTTTCCTGGTTTGGGTCCACTAACAAAATAAACGCTGAAGAATAAAAGAGTTGCCACACACTCGTAGCTGCCGATGCCAATAATTCATTGTGGACACAGGAGAGACAGGAGAAAACACACCAACGTTTCGGACAGACGAGTGATAAGTGATAAGTGGGTCCACTTATCCCCTTAAGAGGGAAGGGTTACTATTGAAGATGTTTGGTCCTCTCTTCTGTGGTTTGTGAGTGCCAAACTACAGTAACCCCCACCCCCCCCCAACCCGATCACTCATCACCATCTGAGCGGCTATCAGCTGGGTGAAGCTGAAACTGAATTTCCCCCGCGTGATTAATAAAGGTCTACCTTTATTAAAATCTTATGAAATTAATGAGGAACCAAGTATAATATAATCCTCTACGATGCTATTATACAAAGGCATCTTATTTCAAATAGTTTTGACTGGAATATGTCTTAAACAAACAAAATAACATCTGTTTCTCTCTGTATCTTAGAGGCCTTGAACAGAGACAGAACTTCTGTTCTTCTCTCAAGAAGAGACAGTATATCTTATCTGTCCCCAGATAAGATGTACTGAACCTCTCACTTTTTAATGAACTCTCCTCTAAATGCCACATTCAAGGATGGGGTCTGCACAACAGGATTACACAAGCAATTCTGTCTGCACCATATATAGATATTTTGTTTTAACTTTCATAGCAATATAGTTGTTAACCTTTATAGCAATATAGTTATTATGAAAACATCTTCTACATCACTGCAAATCAATGCAAAGTTACTTTAAATTATCACCTTTAAACATGTCTATCCTGACAGGAGTGATCTTTTCCAGGATCCAAAGGGCAGGAGTGGTCACTGAATGGCTTAATGAGTGTGAGATCTTGTACCGAAGTGTTAGACAGTGCTCTCCACCACTATTATCAAAACCCCAAATGGTGTTGAATCTGTCCTTAAATCAGAGTCACCGTGCCTAAGCTACTACAATGCTATAAGGCCATTGGCCACGGACTGTAATGAAATGAGAGGGATATGTTAATAGCCAAAAGAAATAAAGTAGCCACATAGTTATTATTGCCCTCAAAACATATCAACGCTTCCCCAGACCAGACAAAACTGATGTTAAATTGCTTCCTGCACAACCACCCCTTGCTGGCTGTGGCTGACTGGCAAAGGCCCACGTAAAAATGTTTGCAGGTATTTGTTTAGCTGATACGGGAGGACAGATTTCCCTCGCCAACAACACCGGCACTATTATGAGAAACTAACACATTAGTATTATGAGCGTGAAAGCCCAAACAAGCTTGGGAACAAGTTTAAAACATCCTCTGAATGAAAAAATCACACCCTGTGTGAAGTGGGCGGTGTCTTGCTAGCTAATCACAATACTGAATGGAGTCAACCAATCATGTACAAAAAAGAAATACATTTATTGAAACACTCTTTATGATGGAAGAAACCAAAACAAATTTATGTTTTTTTTCAAGTTATGGTTTCTTATATAGGGCTATGCACATGTGTCATGTGACACTGGCCAATCACAGTCCTGAATAGACTGTGATTGGCCAATCACGGTGCAGGGTTAGGCGGGGTACATTTTTGTACATTTTTGGCCAATGCACATTCCTGCACATTGTACAAATATCCAAACCTCACTTATAGGGGCGGTTTCACCGCCCAAAAATCACACCCTGTGTGAAGTGGGCGGTGTCTTGCTAGCTAATCACAATACTGAATGGAGTCAACCAATCATGTACAAAAAATAAATACATTTATTGAAACACTCTTTATGATGGAAGAAACCATAACTTGAAAAAAAACAATTAATGGTTTTTTTCAAGTTATGGTTTCTTATATAGGGCTATGCACATGTGTCATGTGACACTGGCCAATCACAGTCCTGAATAGACTGTGATTGGGCAATCACGGCGGGGTACATTTGTGTACATTTTTGTACATTTTTGGCCAATGCATATTCCTGCATATTGTACAAATATCCAAACCTCACTTATAGGGGCGGTTTCACCGCCCAAAAATAAACCCATACAAAGGAGTGATTGAGGTGTATAATTTATAATACACCCCGAAGGTATACATGCGGAGATGATTGCTTTAACCTATAAAGTACAGTGTTTGTCACAACAAATTAACTCAATAAAATCAAATGTTATACCGCCAGAGAACAGTTTGTTCAAACAAACCAAAGGCAGATGTGAGGGATAACTGCATGCACACAGCAAACAATTCTCCCTGTGAGGTGAGAGCACAATGACATTTGCAGGGTCCATTCAATTCACACACATTCAAATGACCACAATGGAAATAAGCTATCAAACATTTTTGTGTTCCTTTTCCTTTTGTTTATTATGTGTATTTTTCTTGAATAAAAACGTCAATCAGAAGAAATACCTGCTGCCAGGGCATTCCCTATGGGCTCAATTCAGTGCCAATATTATGTTGTACTTGTAAAAAGATTTTGTATTTGTAAACAAATTTTGTATTTGTAAAAAAAATATTTGTATTCGTAAAAATTATTTGTACTCGTAAAAAAAATATTTGTATTCGTAAATAAAAGATTTGTATTCGTAAAAAAAATATTTGTATTCGTAAAAATAATTTGTACTCGTAAAAAAAATATTTGTATTCGTAAATAAAATATTTGTATTCGTAAAAAAAATATTTGTATTCGTAAAAAAAGGTTTTGTATTTGTAAGCAAAATATTTTTATTCGTAAGATAAAAATGTGTCCATAAAAAAAAATATTTTAAACTTTTTTTCTATATATATTTTTTTGTGTGTTTGTAACATGTGTTAAACATGTTGTAATTGTAGAATTATATTTACAATGAACATTGTGACCAGAAAAAAACAACAGTTTGCTCGCTCGAAGATCTGTTTGCTCTCTCTCAGATCTGTTTGCTCTCTCTCAGATCTGTATTTTTGGCACTCTGCACTTCCGGGTATGAGCCAATCACGTGAGGCCTTTTCCACTACCCAATCATAAAGCTCCATAGGTCTCCATGGCAACATGGCAAACGGGGTTGCCATGTTGCAACCCCAAGAGTTTTAGCTGCAACATAATTCCATTGCTCAGGAAATAAACAACGGATTACAATAATATAACATTCCCTATAATCACTAACATGTAGGTGATACCTATGTCTATCAAATATGGTTTTATTGAAAGGTAATCAAAGGCTAGAT
This sequence comes from Gymnoscopelus braueri, assembly GCF_963280865.1. Taxonomy (NCBI): domain Eukaryota; kingdom Metazoa; phylum Chordata; class Actinopteri; order Myctophiformes; family Myctophidae; genus Gymnoscopelus; species Gymnoscopelus braueri. Next base: position 21,137,998 of record NC_137626.1, on the reverse strand, counting down.
CGAGTTTAGAAAGCAAACAGGTAATGTCAGGGCGCCTCAGTGCGGCTGCAGAGTTTGATTGAGTGTTAGACTAGGACACTCATTATCCCACATGCCATATGTCAAAATGACCGGCTTCACCGGGAATCGTGCGTGTGTATTTTGCTAAGAGATTGGTTACATAGTTTAATTGATATTAATTTATTAGTGCATTAAATTTCCCCATCCACTTTAATGGGAAAATGAAAAAACTCGATTTCAAGTATTTTTTTCTCAGAAACTGTAAGGGCTAGAGTTACAAGGCTTGGAGGGGAGGTTCATAATTTAGTCCGAAATTATCCAAAAACAAAAGTACACCAGTCGGCCTCATGGTGGCGCTATAAAAGCCCCCTTTACGTTTTGGCCTTTAACTTTTGAACCGTAGGTCGTAAAATAATTATATTTTTTCCCTAGATTCCTTGGGTCATGACACAACTCCCCGTATAGGCCACGCCCATTTGCGTCAGGATAGATTTTCCGCCATTTTGAATTTTCTTCAAAACACACTTTTAGCTCCTCCTCCCACATATTTTGTCCAAATTTCACAGAAATCGGTGCACATGATCTCTGGACCCATACAATAAACACCTCCAAACGGAATTTCATTCAGTAAATGAAAATGAAAATTAGCGGGAGGGATTTTTACAAAAAAGGCCAAAACTCACGAACGAAACGTCCGGTCAATCCCAAATTTGAATCACATGTCAAGGGTAGTTTACTCAACGAATGCCTAAAAGCATTCCCACTTTGATCCATAGGGGGCGCCACAAATGCACAAAATGTAACCGTTTGATGCAAAAACATGATTCTTTTTGGACCAATCCACTCCATTTAAGCTACACATGATCTCTGATGACATGTGACAATGTAATTGGCTTGCACAATTAGTGGGAGGGGCCTACAAAAAATGTAAAAGCCTGTGACTTAATTTGGACTAATAACTATTTTTTATTTTATAATTCAAAAACTTGTATTATTTAATTGATATTTATTGTTAATTAAATCTATTAAAAGATTGTTTAGGAGATATTTGACAGTTCCTGGGAGGATTCTACCTGGCTTTTGTTGTGTATTAATATAATAATAATGATAATTTCTCTACACTTCTAATAGCCTACATGACTCATATATGCTATTTAATGGTAATAGAAGAAATATGCCTACATATATGAGACACACAGGGCTAAATGCGTATTTGATGTGGCCTGTGTCAAATACATAAATGTGAATGAATACATATTTCTTCTATTACCATTAAATAGCATATATGAGTCATGTAGGCTATTAGAAGTGTAGAAAAATATGTAGGCCATATGTATATGCCAGCGCTGTAGTCTAGTTTTTGGCAGGATGTGATTCCCTCCAACACACATATATACAGTATCTAATAATAATAATAACAATAAAATAATAAAGCATCACTCTTGCACTCTTAAATGGTAATAATAAATGTTCTGCATTGAAAATTACAAGCTGATGAACATGTGCTCTCTATTATTCTAGTCTCACTCTGCAGCCGCACTGAGGCGCCCGGACATTACGGACAAAATATGTGGGAGGAGGAGCTAAAAGTGTGTTTTGAAGAAGAAAAAAAATTGGAGATCTGTATTTTTGGCACTCTGCACTTCCGGGTATGAGCCAATCACGTGAGGCCTTTTCCACTACCCAATCATAAAGCTCCATAGGTCTCCATGGCAACATGGCAAACGGGGTTGCCATGTTGCAACCCCAAGAGTTTTGAAGAAGAAAAAAAATTGGCGGAAAATCTATACTGACGCAAATGGGCGTGGCCTATATGGGGAGTTGCGTCATGACCCAAGGAATCTAGGGAAAAAATATTTTTATTTTACGACCTACGGTTCAAAAGTTAAAGGCCAAAACGTAAAGGGGGCTTTTATAGCGCCACCATGAGGCCGACTGGTGTAATTTTGTTTTTGGATAATTTCTGACTAAATTATGAACCTCCCCTCCAAGTCTTGTAACTCTAGCCCTTACAGTTTCTGAGAAAAAAATACTTGAAATCGAGTTTTTTCATTTTCCCTTTAAAGTGGATGGGGAAATTTAATGCACTAATACATTAATATCAATTAAACTATGTAACCTATCTCTTAGCAAAATACACGCGCACGATTCCCGGTGAAGCCGGTCATTTTGACATATGGCATGTGGGATAATGAGTGTCCTAGTCTCACACTCAATCAAACTCTGCAGCCGCACTGAGGCGCCCTGACATTACCCGTTTGCTTTCTAAACTCGATCTAGCCTTTGATTGCCTTTCAATAAAACCATATTTGATAGACATAGGTATCACCTACATGTCAGTGATTATAGGGAATGTTATATTATTGTAATCCGTAGTTTATTTCCTGAGCAATTGAATTATGTTGCAGCTAAAACTCTTGGGGTTGCCATGGAGACCTATGGAGCTTTATGATTGGGTAGTGGAAAAGGCCTCACGTGATTGGCTCATACCCGGAAGTGCAGAGTGCCAAAAATACAGATCTGAGAGAGAGCAAACAGATCTGAGAGAGAGCAAACAGATCTGAGAGCGAGCAAACTGTTGTTTTTTTCTGGTCACAATGTTCATTGTAAATATAATTATACAATTACAACATGTTTAACACATGTAACAAACACACAAAAAAATATACATAGCAAAAAAGTTTAAAATATTTTTTTTTATGGACACATTTTTATCTTACGAATAAAATTATTTTGCTTACAAATACAAAACTTTTTTTTACGAATACAAATATTTTTTTTACGAATACAAATCTTTTATTTACGAATACAAATATTTTTTTTACGAGTACAAATTATTTTTACGAATACAAATATTTTGTTTACGAATACAAATCTTTTATTTACGAATACAAATATTTTTTTTACGAGTACAAATTATTTTACGAATACAAATATTTTTTTTACAAATACAAAATTTGTTTACAAATACAAAATCTTTTTACAAGTACAACATAATATTGGCACTGAATTGAGCCCATACATTCCTGACACCTTTGAAAGTCCCCGTCTTTTGTGACATATGTGAAATAAATCTAATGTATTCTCTAGTCCTACTTCCCAGGTTCCCCCACAGGCATGGCCATTGTCCACGTGCACACAAATCTCACAGTCGGGCAGAAAGGAGTTGACACCAGACCAGGAAAGTGGTCCATTTAAGACCACCACCTCCGATCTCCCCTTTAGGACTGGCAACCGCCCCAATCAAGCCTTCTTCCACTACCCGGTCCCACGATGGGAATGCCTGGACACGTGCTGGAGCTGCAGGGGCCAACCATCTTTAACGGCTCTCCTTCCAGTGTTATACAACTCACACACAGGGGTAGTGGGGCAAACACACATCATTCATTTACACACAATTACTGTGTCCAACCAAATTAAAACATTGCTGGTCTGCGCCCAAAGAGCCCTTTACTGATGCCTGGACTGTGACATCAGAGGGTACTCTTTCCCGACGGCAGATGGAGGGGAGAACTTTATTAATCCTGTGGTGGAACTTCTGCTCAAATGGTCATGATGAGAGGTCAGGGGGGAGTTGTTAGGGGTTACGTGTCTTGCTCAGGGACACAGGGACACTTCAACACACGTAGACATGGGCGTGCCATGGGGCAAACCCGTGACCTTCTGATTACCAGGCGGCCTTTCTATCCACTCCAGTTACCCCTAACATTGGCTGAGGGCCCCATGATGACTTGGGTAGTTATGCAGGGAAAACCCTGGTGTGACACATGCTCTAATTAACCCATTAAGACCTGAGGCCGATTCTAAATCAGTAGTTCTCAAACCTTTTCGTGCCATGGACCCCCAAAGTGATATGTATTTGGCCGCGGACCCCCATCTGAAAATTATTCAACATTTTTCAAGCACTTTCAAGATTTTTCAGAAAATCTTCAAAAATAGCAGATGTACAAGCTCGCAGCGTGGCACAAAGTGACCCGCTGTGAGCTTGTAGATCTGCTATTTTTGAGAACCACTGTTCAAAATCGTAAGAGTCTTCTGAAAAACGTATGTTGCTAAAATCTAAAAATAGATGCTTTCCCAGTTTTAATGGGTTAAAAGACAACTCCCGAGAAGAATAAGATAATTACAGTACATACGTAACTGTATAGGTACATAAATAAGTACAACATAAGCGATGAAAATAAAGAAAATAGGACTATTTTGTATTTTGTTCTAAATTCGTTCAAATGTGTGATGAGCAATAACATACAACATTTAACATTGTCACTGACTGCTGGCAACCGGCTCTCCAGCTGGCTTGTGCTCCACTCCTGTTGGCCGCAAGCTGAGAGAAGGGAGTGTATCTGTGAGTCACACACACTTCAACACAGCTCACTACACTTGGCATGATCAAAACTAACACTGCAACTCCATGGGGCAACGTAACAAGGCACAACAAAGCCACATACGGCTCAAGCAGCACAGCTGGGTTGGCTGATCACGTTAAAGTAGAAAGGATGTTTTGAAAATCAAACTAACAAAAAGAAGATGTGCAAACAAGCACACCAGCTCCACACACCACTCAGGAGGGAGTCCATAGCCTATGAGCGTGAACGTGCGCACTCACAGTAGCTGGCCTGCTGATTTGCAACATGTACTTAAACTAAAAAGAAAAATAATAGAGGTCAATCATCGGCTGCACACTCAACTCAAATGTCTTTAAACAAAACAAGCCACTGAAACTATTAAATGCACAACAAAGTATCAAGTGCAATATTAACAGCATGAATAACACAGGCTAAATTACCGAATGGCTCTCAATGGCTATTATGCACTGCAGCCACGCAAGTATGTACTGTGCTGTACCACAAAATGCCTCTCAAGGGACATTCAAGTGGACATGTTGTGTTTAAAAAATATTATAGTCCTTAGAAGGTCCTTATAAAAGTTTTTAGCTTAAAAAGAAATACTGATAATTCCTTCTGATTTCTGTCATTTTCTGAGCGTTTTTCAAGGGACTTCACAGAACCCTCAAAGAGACCAATAAATTATCATTTTTCTAAGTCAACAATGGCCGCATCGTTGCAGCAGTAGCTAAGATACATGAACCAGCACTTACACATCAGCAGGTTAAACAGCATCACATGCATTAGTATATAATCTTAAAACATACAAAAGTACAGTATAAACCACAACTCATCTTGGTTAACAATTAAATGTAATTCATAACATACACCAGTGGTTCTCAACCTTTTCAGGTGGTGACCCCCCCCAAAATAATCACATTTGAACTGGGGACACCCCACCCTGACAAGCACTTGGGATGTAGGAGTTGAAGCATTCAATTTTGTTTGACTCTGTTCCACAGATAAAACATTTGAAAATAGCAGATCTACAAGCTCACAACGCCTCTTCCTTGTATTATTTGACTATTTGGCCAATGTTTGACCAGTTTTTATAGTATAGGTTTTGAGGTTTTCATCACTGCACGTTTTGGGTCACAAGTCAAGTCTACACAAGGGTCACAAGTCTTACAATGCCTTTCTTAACAATCCCAGAGATAGTAGAATCTGCTGAACGTTCCTTTTCTAAATTTAAGCTGATTAAAAGTAATCAGAGGAGCTCAATGGGACAAATCCGCCGCTCTTAACTTGCCATACTATCCATCAAGAATGGCCGTGCACGCCGCGTTTGTGGAATTGCGTGGAAAGCCCCGAAAGTGCACTTGAAAATCATGTAATTAGAACCCATTTCCATTTAGGTATTTGAATAATCAATCATCGCACTTGTGTTTTATAGTGTGCACAGACATAGCAATTTTGTCTATCTGTGCCATGGTGCGCAGATGTCACCAATGTTTTTTCATCTGTTGTTGCGGTGCGCATACACTGTCACAGTATTGTCAAGTAGCCCATTACTATCTTGATTTGACTTGCTAAATGCGAAAGCGTTCCGTCTTCCATCGATAATAGGTCTATGCCCTTTCCATTTTATCTCCATTCCTATAAATGTACTGTTGCGTAATTTCAAGTGGCCTAATAATATATGGTGTGATGGGGTGTCCACTGTGCAGTGCATTTCACTGCTGCCAGTCATTCTAAAGCGGTGTGCTTCAAAATACTTCTCCCGTTTGCTACTGACATTAGATCACCATGCGTTCTGATTAAGTGTGATGGGCTGAAGGGGGCCCGCCTTTATCCATCATGCAACGAGGCCTGGTGTTAATTGACTTGTTACGCCACTGCTCATGACGCCACTTTGTCCTCTACAGACCTGCTCTCTCTAGTGCCTGGTCACAGTGCATGCGTATAATGGGTGTCCCTTCAGATTGGAAGCAGGGGAAAGAAGCATATGCATTGCCAACCTATCTCCTCACCTAACATGATAATGTAGCCCCTACTACACTGTACAAAAAAGAAAATACAATCCACCAGAAACTAAATCAAACCTTTGCATCACCTGTTGCAAGGGGGTGAACCTGGAGGTCAGCATTACAAGGACAGACTGGCAGCGCCATAACACCGTCCCTCACATCTACAAGATCATGACTATTTTCATTTTGTAAGGTGAATAAATGGCCTTTTATTTTATCTGACCCAATTGCCGCCCTAGGCAAGCTTTCTCGGACACGCCCCCGCGGCGCGCGCACGTAGCCTTCATAAAATATCAACAGCTACATATAACAAAAGATAGAACACATGTCTCACCTTCTTTCCTCTAAACTGCAGCACTGATGGTGGTTTATTTGGTAGCATTTTGTAGTGTGTGACTGACTCTTGAATTAACTGTTCAACAATGTGGGAGAGCGGAGGTGAGCTGCGAGCATCGTCAGTTTAACAGCCACCCCTCCCCCCTCCGCAGCTCTCCCAGTTCCAAGCAGCAGACAGACAGGCAATATCACAAGGTTAATTCACTCATGAAAACAGTGATGTGACTTGCAAACGACAAACAAGTGATAGAATACAGATCGCGCAAGTGTCATCATTGATTTCAGAATACCACAAAAGCCACTTTTTGCCGCCTCTGCAAACTGCCGCAATGGCCATGGAGGCGCCGGCCCTGGATGCAAAGACCGAATGCATGACGCACACAACCAGGGATTGAGGCAAAAACCAAGCTACAGACAGGAGCGTAACACTAAAGCCAGAGGCAATATAGCCCAAATTACCCCACTTACTAAGTAACTAAAACTAACTTATACCTGACAGTATACAGTGCATGCCTCAATGTGACTTTAAAAACAAAAATGCATTAACCTTAACCTAGTAGACCATTGCACTGAAAAGCATCCCCCTGTCAGATTCCCCACCCATAATTGTTCCAAAAAAGGGGAAAAAAGGCTAAATAAGGTAGTTAGCTGATGGAAGAACTCAGTTCAACTGACTCGCTCGATGCCTATACTGTACCTCATCAGTGATCACTCAATTACCCCAACAATAACAACTCGGAAAACGTTGCTCACTATGTTTGGGAACACACCAAAACAAGTGGAAAAGAAAACAGAAGCCAGCACACCACCTCAACAAAATCCCACAAACACTTAAATCTGAGGCTTAAATCACACTTTAACAATATCGGACAAGCCCTCGATTAGTTACAACCCTGGCTCAGAGGAAAGTAATATACATGTATACAGCATTTGATGCAAGACAATATAATTGAGATCATTACTCTGTGTGAGGCAGATTTCTGCAGTGGTGCACTTCACTTGCTCGCCCGTGGTAAGAATGTGTGTATTTAATTTTATTACTATTACTATGTGAACGTGATTTATTTAGTTTGGCAACGTCCCTGGTAAATACAACCCACTGACTAATTACATTATCGGTCTTCCCTCCTTGTATGCCATGTTTGATCATTGATAAGAGTGCAGTAAACCATCTTGTAGTGCTATTTGCAATGCAGTTAAACTACTTACTAATAATGGGTGAAAGCTCTCTTTCTGTGTGGTATGGATCAATTCTATCCTTGTTGATGGTATATTCTGTGTTAAATCTGGCATAGTATTGAGGAGGACGATTTCAAAATTTTGGCTGTGTTTAATGTGAAAAAAATTGTCCATTTTACAAACTCTGGTGTCTTTACTGAGCCTCCTACCCAGTTCATAAAGCTCTATAGTAATAAACCTCTTTTTAAAGTTATGCCTTAATTGGCTTGATGGTATCAGTCCAACTGGCGTAAGTCAAGCAGTTTATTTGGTAAACCCCTCTTGGCCTGGGTGTTGCATAAGGAAAAACAGAAGAGCAACCTCAGGTGACTGCAGAGAACGTCGTGGTACATGCATACTCTTGGGGGGGGGGGGGGGTTTATTGTCTCCGCCAGGCCGAAGGCATGGTGGAGAGTATGTTTTACGTCTTGTGTGTGTGTCCGTCTCAGCCAAGCTATCATTGGTCAAGCTTCACGTGACATCACAATATGTAATATAAATAGGTAAGACAGGATTAATCAGGAACAGTACTCGCCTGGCGGAGACCTGTGCTCCGAGGAGCACATTTTCTAGTTAGTATTTGTATTATGCCAGTTTAGTGTATTGAGTGCACATTTGCATAATTTCATCATTGTCTCCGCCAGGCCGAAGGCATGGTGGAGAGTATGTTTTACGTCTTGTGTGTGTGTCCGTCTCAGCCAAGCTATCATTGGTCAAGCTTCACGTGACATCACAATATGTAATATAAATAGGTAAGACAGGATTAATCAGGAACAGTACTCGCCTGGCGGAGACCTGTGCTCCGAGGAGCACATTTTCTAGTTAGACTCTCTTTCATTACCTGAAACGGCAGTCAAGTGAGACATGGTTTGTAGAGTCATCGGTTGGTGTTTAGATGCACATCTAGTCTGTAATTATTTATGCTAGATATGCAGCTGGGAGTCTGATGTGGCCGGCTGATTTCAATCTCGATTAATTCTCAACTTGCCCAGGCCGAACAATTTTCCATAGCTTGTCAACAAATGAAATGGATTCCTTTTCAGGATACCTAATCGTGTTCTCTTATTACATATGATTCATTGTGCATATTTGCTAGTTATTCAGTATTCACTGACATACCTCAGGCTTCCCAGAATCATCAGTCAGAGAGCACCAGTTGATTAAAGTTCTCTCATTTGCATTAAGTTTTGTGGAAGCATGTCTGGGACGGCTACTAGGCCTGTGGGGCGTTTCCCAGAAGCATTGTTTGTCCAACATTAGTCGCAACTTCCGCTGACCCTGAAAGCTGTACTTTGGACGAGCATTCTCAAACACCATCATGAAGTTCCACACCATAGCTCTTGACCTGTTGTTAGAAGTTCTATTACTTGCTAGATCTTCTTGACAGCATCATCGGAGCCACGTAATGTGCTAGTGGCATATTTTCATTCAGCAGCCACAATGTTGTTCATCCATACTATCCATTATCCACGGCAGTTTGACAATGTCTTCGCAATTCCAGGCAAACCCCCCCAGTATTGACAGATATGTGTTGACAGATGCAATAGATTCATCAGGTCTGTGCTTAAACTTTCAAAATATGCTACCTGAGAACAATATATGGTAACCTGAAAAGGAATACGCCCATATATAGGCATGTCACTAAGACTCAGACATAACCATAGACTTACCCAGGTGGTAACACTTTACTTAAAGGTTGCGTCTATAATGCATTATAATCACATTTATAACGCATTATAATGCACTTATATGGCATTTTAACACTTGTTAGAGATGTTTATAATTATGCATAACAACTTACAACAAGGGTTATGAAGTATTATAACTTATAATAATATCATTTATAAGTGCTGGTCATAATGCATTTATAAACTCAGTGGAACAGCACATTATCCCTACCAGGTACCACTTTACTTAAAGGTCTTGTTTATAATGCATTATAATGCATCATAATGCATTACAATGCACTTATAATGCTTCATAACACTCGTTATAAATGTTTATAATTATGCATAACTTCTAACAAAGACACTTTATAACTAACTAAGTTAAGGTAATTATAATTCTGCTGTTCAACTGAGTTTATAATGCATTATGACCAACACTTATAATATATTATAAACGTTGTAATAAGTTGTCATACATAATTATTAACATTTATAACAAGTGTTATAATGCCTTATAAGTGCATTATAATAAGTTATAAATGTGATTATATTATGCGTTATAGACCTTTAAGTAAAGTGTTACCAAACAGGTATACAGGCATATATGGGTATTCAGTTGTCCAGAACGGCGATCCAACCGATATTCCCATATATTGGCACATATAGGGGACACAGGTAGACAGACAGATACAGAGACCTCCATATATGGGCATACAATGGACACAGGTAGACAGACACATACAGAGATCTCCATGTATAGGCACAAAAGGGACACTGACAGATGGGAACTCTGACAAAGCCCCTAACGCTATGACTCAGACATAATGGTCGGATCGTGGTGCAACGTGGGTGTGAGGGCCGAGTAGCGGCCTGAACTCTAGATGTGAGGACTGAATAGTGGACCGGACCTCTAGTAATAATACAATTTATCCCTGGCCTATTTTAAGGCTAAAAAGTTATACTTCTAATACTTGCAGGACTTTTTTTTGTGTGTCTCTTTGAGAAGTGGGCTAATAATCATTATAACAGTCCAGTTTAATTAATGAGATGTTTTCTAAATTATGTAAGCGACACAGAAAAATAAATAAACAAAAATGTTCAGAGCAGAAACAACCTACATTTTAATTGGGCGTGGGGGTGGTTAAGGGACCTGGATATTGGATAGGGGGAAGGTGGCCCCAAAAAGTCTGAGTACCACTGCCTTAGACGGAAGGATAACTGCAAAACAATACAAAGTTGTTCAGAGTGATCGCCTTTATCCTATGATGAACCATTTCTATCCTGGTGGGAGTGATCTCCTCCAGGATGAATGGAGTGCAAGAAGATCTGCCACAAGTTCAATGACAAAAATACAAAACTAATGGCATTCAATACAGGGAACAGAAACATTGCTACCACCAGCAAGGACTTGTGCTTGTGCAAGGACTTAAAATGTCTTGGTGACTGGACTGCCTCGACGGAACAGGATCTGAAGAGGGCAAGTGCACTTGCCTGGAATGCCTTGTATGGGATGCGGAGAGTGAGGAAATCTGAGATGGGAGATGACCTCAAGAACCCTGTTTCTTTAACTCATTTTAAACAGGGTAACAGGGTTGACATGGTGAGCTTGTCCCCCTTTATCAAACATTACAAAACTCAAAGACAATTCATAAAAAGAAGAGCACACTTAGCTGACTTTTTGCCAGCAACTTCATGAAAGAGTGATGATGTCACTTCCTGAAAAGGATGGACTTTTGGAACATTCCATTTCCTCTAAAGGGGTGTTTTCTTTTAACAGTAACAGTGTTAACTAAAACATGGCGACACAACTAAAATAGTTTTTTTCACAATTGTAAACAAATGAAAAACTAGAAAAAGTGCTCCTCGGAGCACAAGTCTCCGCCAGGTCAGGTAGGTTATTATGGCCTCCTGGTGGCGCTATAATAGGCCAATGTGAAAAGGGGGGTATTTCTTCCTCGGCCTAGTGGGAATGTGCGTACAAAATTTCACGGAAATCGCACACTGCGTTCATGATTTGAGGATTTTTTTCAAAACTGACCTATTCTGCAAACTTTGAAAGCCAATGTTAGGCAAGTAGGATGGAATATGAAATATCGGAAAAATCCATCTTGATCACATGACTATAGAGACACTGTGTACCGATTTGCGTGTTTTTTGGACAGAATATGAAGGAGTAAGAGGAAAACATTTGTTTTACAAAAGTCAGCCTCCTGGTGGCGCTCTAACAGGCAGATGTGAAAAATGCAGGGCAAAGGTTTTTCCTTGGCCTCTAGGGAGTGTGCGTGCAAAGTTTCACGCAGATCGGTGCAGTTATAGGTAAAAACATGAATCGGCCTGTTATAGCGCCACCATGAGGCTGATGTGAACGTTTTCAAGTGGCATTTCTTCCTGGGCCAAGTGGGAATCTACGTGGATAATTTCACGGAAATCGCATGCTGCGTTCATGATTTGAGGCATTTTGTTCAAAACAAACCAATCCTGCAAACTTTGGAAGCCAATCTTAGCCAATCAGGATGGAATATGGAAAATCGGACAGATCCGTGTTGATCACATGACTATAGAGATACTGTGTACTGATTTGTGTGTTGTTTGGACAAAATCTGTAGGAGTAATATCCAAAAATGTGTTTTGCAAAAGTCGGCCTCATGGTGGCGCTATGACAGGCTGATCTGAAAAATGTGGGGCAGAGGTTCTGCAGTGGCATCCAGGGAGTGTGTTTGTGCAGTTTCACAGCGACTGGGCCAACGGTGGTGGAGATTAGCTGTTAACAGACAGAAGGACGGACGGACGGACGGACACACGGACACACGGACCGACGGACGGACAGGGGGCAAAACATACTCTCTCGCCATGCCTTTCGGCCTGGCGGAGACAATAAAACCTTTTCAAGAGTCATGAAAAGACATTTGAGGCTTTATATGAGATATTGATTTTCTTATGATCATTAAAAAATGTTGGGCTCAATATCTAATCAAAGTTGAACAATCATACAGAGGGACAGGCCATTTATGCATTATGTTTAAATAACCCTCTAAAACAATAAAACGAAAACTTTATTGTTCTTATGTTATGAAAACACGTCAAGGAAACTACTTTTTTTTTAAATCATTTAATCATTTGTCTTTTTTTATTCAAATTTACAAATCGGTTTTGTTCTGAGGGACACAAAATGGCACGTTTTCGTAGAATGACCCATCAATGCTGGATAGGAGGGAGTAGAGGGCGGCAATTCAGGTCCAAAATTACTGTTGCCTAGTCTGCACGCTCGTATATACAGTATATATATATAATGTAAATAGATACACACACACACACACACACACGCACACACGCACACACGCACACACGCACACAAATGGCAATTTTTATTGCTCCTGTTTTATTGCTACTTCTATGTTAGATGCTGCAGGGACTTTGTGCACAGTCAAAGGAGTTTTGGGACTGCATATTCCACAAATATTTCTATTTTGCAGTTCGATTTTGACATTGCCCCAACTTTTGATAAACATCTCTTTACTTTTTCTCTCACAAAGGTCTCCATGGGAGGCAGAGCTAATAGCAAGCCTCACCAGGGAAGTAAATACAAGTAAAAGTTACATCAAGCATGCAGCTTTGCCAGTGAGAGGTTGTGCATTGGATAATAGCCAGCCCCCAATGCAGATTGTTTGGTCGAAGACAGCAGGACGCTCCGCTGCCACTAAACGCTCACGTTGCACACTGTTAAATTCAAGGAATGTTCCATGTGATTTGGAGAAAGGCTTGGTTATTATAAGGGTTGGTATTCATACTGACATTGGCCTTGGTCAGTTTTATAAAAAACAAAAAATGAACACAAACAATAAATAACCTCTGTAATTAGAAGATGTTTACAAGTCTGGCACATTTGTCCCATTTTTCAATACCCTAAGCAAATTTTCTCCAGTTATTTACAAGGCATTTCCACATGGTTTAGGCAGACACAATCACAACAACATACAAAAAGTTATTGAGCTGTATTCAAATCTACAATGTTGCAAAAATCGAAAATGGTTCGCCCAAGGCCTTCCGTTTTACCCTCAGGCACGGCAATTCACCAGAGACTGAAACGAAAACAGCACATGTGGAACGAAAGAGAACACAACACATAGAGCCCAGAAGTTAACTCCAAATAAAAGTATTTGGAGAATTTATGAATACATGAATGTATTCATGTGACCTGAGTGAAACTCATAGAGTTTTGTCCTTCATGACTGAAGAAAACCATTATGACTCAAGGCATTACATCACTGCAGTCTGCATGCTGCAAACTCATTTTCTCATCTTATACGTGACTATGGTAAGTGTTTTGAGTCATGAGCTGGATTTTGATTGATTGATTGATTGACTTTATTACTTTATAAGACAGAAATGCAACAGCACGAGTACAGTCAAACACTTGGTCTAAAAGGATAACACCATTGGGGTCCTAATGTCTGAGTTTGTGAAATTCAAACCCACAACTTTGCAGTTAGGTCTCTGTGCTATCATTCTACACACAATACTGCTTTAACTTAGCAGGCACAACTCTATGTAATGTGGCCTATCTATAAGCTAACTTCTTTCTGAAATAATATAACCATCTTCATGAACCATGGTCCCCTGTAGTCTGCCAGCACTCCCAGCTCCAGTTGCCATAGAGGAGGCCTATGATGTAGTGACTATATGGGGACCAAACTGAAACATAAAACAAAGTCCCATTGCTCTTAAAGTATTTCCTTGCTTTGAGGTACTTTAACTCTGTTATTATCTTATTATGTTTCTTTTATATGACCCAAACAAAACACTATACTGTACCAGTCATTGTCTTAGTTATACTGTGGTGAAACAATATTAAAATGATAAGTCATTTTTTATTACGTGCAATTTCAACTTTCATGTACAAGTCTAGTTCAATTCGCAAATGTGGACCATTTACGGGCCGTGTCCACAAAGCGTTTAATGAGCGGAAGCACACTGGATATAATGTCCAGAGCGCTCGCACATAGCGTGTAATGATGCCTGGCAACATTTAAAACTATCAACCGTTTCTGTTCTCAAATGTCATGTCATCTGCGTTTTTAGAATCAGCTGTAAACATGGACTTCTCATGGTTGTGGTAACAATTCAATTTCAGGGCTTTTCTGCACCTTCTTGAGGCACCCAGAGCGTTTCGGCAAAAAATGGATGCCGAAAGCGCTGAAACACAATGCTCGACTCTGGAAAGAGAGGCAATCCAGTGCGTGTTACCCATACAAATGCATGGCAGAAGGGCTCCGGCAGCCCAAAAAACACTTTCTGTAGACGAGGCCGGGACCAATCGCACCGGACACTGTTTCAGCCTCTGTGGGCGACTTTTTGCAGTTTTGCTTGCTGCATTTGCATTGCTTGTAGCCTTGTATTTATGCACTCTATGTGCGTCGTGTTTTTCAGGGTGCCTTGAATTGGAAAAAGAAAAAATCAACTAAAAGCAGAAAAGTGCTCCAGGTCATTGCTGCTGCCGTCCAATCGGATGAGTTGAAAGATTGCGCTGTCTGGTGACACTCCTGCGTGATCAGGGAGGGACGTGAAAGTGCAATTCTGACAGGCAGAAAGTGCAGTTCTGACAGGCAACATTAAGACAGAAAGACACTGCAAGCTGCTCTGCTTTGAAGGCAGTGGGCAGACTGGGCACGACCTGCATTTTTCAGTCTACAAATATTGTACTTGTGATAGTAAAAATCCAAAGTTAGCTAAAGTGTGAAACGTTCATGGCAGTGGTTCAATGTGGTTGCATCTTTGATAAACTGTTTGCTTGAAAAAAAAGAAATTGTCAACATCAAACTGTTTCCAAACTGATTAGTGAGCGGCAAAAGACCTCATCTCGTCTGCCACTTAAAAAAATACAGTATGTCCTCACTCAGTGTAGGGGTAAGGGGTAGAATATTTTCAGCATTAGAAGGCCTGAATCCATCAATTCTGTGTCAAACTGTCAAATGTTGTCCCTGCCAAAACTTCTCCCTGGTGTTAATCTCATCACATTTCACATGGTGTCAGGTCTGGTGACAGTGATACAACCACAGACTGCCAGAATTAAGGAGAGCAGACTGATGTAATGCCCCCACTCAGCTCTCTCAGCATCCACAGAGGTTAACATTTTTCTCTTGTTGACTGCTGGACGTCAATCACCACACACACACATTCACTCAAGCAATGACATTCTGTAAACGTGGGAATACACAATGGCTGCGTTTGGGTCTTACTGCAGAGCCAATTATATGTAGTGCAATTCTCAACAGGCATATTCTATATCAAAGCACAATGCCATACATGTCGTGCTTGTTTGTTTATTTATTTTACTTATTTTATGAAGCCAATAATATTAAATAACAATTAATGATTCTAAAAAATGGTTTGGAAACAGAAAAGCCACTGATTGATTGATTGATTCTTTTTCTTGGAAGTCATTGGCCTATATTAATTAAATCTACTCCATCAATAACGTATAATTTGTGTATCATTCTATGATCAAAACAAGATATAAATAGTATAGAAAAGAATCCATACCAATAAAAACTATATATTTCTGCTGATACGACAGAGAGAGAGGGAGATGGGGGGGGCAGGAGCAGCCACTGTACACAGGGTTCAATTTATACAAAAGCAATCATTACAAAAAACAGCACATTTTCCCCCCCCCTCCCTACCATGGACTGTTTCAGATGCTACCACATGGCAAGTTGTTCTGCATCCACAAGACCAAGGGCTGTAGGCTCCATAGCAGCTTTTTCGATGAATTGAGCACAAAGGACCCCAATGGAAACAAGGCGATCAGTTCCTTGAACCACAAGACCAGGTCCAAGAGCAGTAGGCCCTGGATAAGTTTGTTCCCCCAAGCAATCAGGCTATGAGCAGTTTTTTGACACTGTGGGCCTGTTGCCTGTCTGCCTGTACGTAGATGCAGCTATACACTCATAGTCCAGTACCTTAACCCTATTTTTTTACATTATCGATACGAAGCTGATAATAGCGCCAAATTTTGCATGAGGCTTCTTTAGGACCTACTGATGGATTCTAGCCTTGGGTACCAAACTTTATTTTGAATATTTTCCATACATTTAGGCTTATCAATATTCATTAAAAAAAACAGGCCGATTCACCTTTTGGCCAATAACTCTTGAACCGTAGGTCATAGCATCAAAAATATTTTTTCCCTGGACTCCTCGGAGTCCAGATTCCGATTTCAAGATTTTCCGCCATCTTCAAAACACATATTTTGCTACTACTCCTACAAATTTAGTCCAAAACTCACACAAATCGGCACACACTCTGTCTTTGGTCATGTGATCAAGATGTATCAGTCAGATTTTTCATATTCCCTTCGGATTGGCTACGATTGGCTTCTGTAATTTGTGGGAGGGTCCGTTTGCCAAAAAATTGCACAAATCATGAACACAGCGTCCTATCTGTCCCAATTTTTTTTTATCATTGAGGGGCCACTAATAAACACAGAGCCAATGCGATTTCACTTCCACCCATAGGGAGCGCAACTAATTCTACAAATGTCGCTGTTTTTTCACCAAATTAAGTACAAATGGTCTTGTGAGTCATGTGACAATGACCGTCCAACAGGCTTTTGATATTCCATACTGTTTGCCTGTAATTGGCTTCAAAGAAAAAACATTTGATGATTATGCAGATGATGTTTTCATCCCTTATATCTGCTGAAGCAGCTGTAGGAAACCAAGCGGTTGGATGTTGTATGGGGACACATATCCCAGATAGTTTGAAGGAGTCCACCCGCGAAAAGAGAGGACAAGGTGTTCGCAGGAAAGTGTCAGGTCAGACAAAGCTACCAGGCAATTGGATGGATTTTCTTCGTGACCCAACAAATAAGAAGGAGCTGTTTGCCTTTTTGACTTCCAGGACTGACAATTTCAACTGGCCACCATCCAAAGCTGGTTATGTCAGGATAAGGTGTGTCGTCTTTTGGTTCCATTAGTACTATGACCTGTTGCAATCATGAGGAGGTAGACACCAGGATTCTGGTTCATATACGGCATGCACTGGAGCAAGGAGCAAAAACTATCCTAGTGCGTACTGTGGACACTGATGTCATCGTGATCCTTGCAAAGCTTGTTCCATGATTTAGTTACGATTCAACCTTTGGCTGACATCTTGGTGGCTTTTGGCATGGGCAAAAAATACAGATTTTACCAACAACATGTGTAAATTCCTGGGGAGCCAAAATATCATGCTCTGCCTATGTTCCATGCATTGTCAGGTTGTAACACAACATCTGCTTTCCACAGTAAGGTTAAGAAGTCAGCTTGGCATGCCTGGCAAGCCTGGCAAGCCTAGCCTGGTAAACCCTCCCTCCGGAAATCTCAATTCCATTTCATTTCAGGAGTGAGTCTGGCCTGATCCGCCTGTCTGCAATATTGGCTGTGCTGGAGTTGGGCGGGAGTAATACCGTTGACTGACAACCCCTTCAGCCAATGATAATTTTTCCCCTTCAGCCAATCAGCAGTTCACCAGTCTTAATGTGACGCGACGGGACTTTTGAGACAGCCATACCCAAAATGGGTTGCCTTTTTCGGGTACAATGGTGTCACTGCCCGCCCCTACCGGTTCTCTAATTATTATTTTTTAAATAGGCTTTGTCATGATTAATTGACCACATATATGAAGTTAAACAACTAAATTCTATCCAAACGATATCTTATAGTAAATTCCGTGCCTCAAAATAGAAGTTAGAGAGCTTTTTGAAGTAAAAAAATAGCGGAGAATTGGCCGCACAAGAAAAAGATGGCTGCCGTTCGTGTTTTGGGCTCACTCGAACTCGCCACCTGATTGGCCAACGTAAGCTGTCAATCACAGAACAATGAGCGACGACGCTGATAGGCGCGGCCGTTTGGCATACACAGCCAATATTGCAGAGAGGCGGTTCATGCCAGACTCACTCCTGAAATGAAATGGAATTGAGATTTCCGGAGGGAGGGTTTACCAGGCTATGGCAAGCCTATGATGATGTCAAAGAGATACGTGTCAGTCTGGCCAAACATCCCTTCCAGCAGCTGAATGTTGAGAGTCAGCAATTCCAGAAGCTTGAGAGACTGACGGTTATCCTGTATGACATATCCAGTACTTTGAGCTCCATCAACCAGACTAGAAAAGAACTCTTCTGTCATGGGAATAGGTCAATGGAGAAACTGCCACCCACCCAAGATTCACTACTTCAGCATGTTAAGCGGGCAGTGTATCAAGCAGGCATCTGGGCGACCAGCCTACAAACAGAACAAGTTATTCCTTCCCCACATGAGTATGGATGGACCAAGGAATCTGAGGCATGGGTGCCAGTTTGGATGACAATTCCAGAAGTCTCCAAAGCATGCAGAGAGCTGATCAAATGCTATTGTAAAGGGGACTGTTCCACCTGCAAATGTGGCAAATCAAATTTGGACTGTTCTCCACTTTGCAATTGTAAATGATTGACTCACAAGACCATTTGTACTTAATTTGGCGCAAAAACTGTGACATTTGTAGAATTTGTTGCGCCCCCTATGGGTGGAAGTGAAATCGCAATGGCTCTACGTTTATTAATAGCCCCTCAATGATATGAATTTAGGACAAATAGGACGCTGTGTTTATGATTTGTGCCATTTTTTTCCAAACAGTATTTTTGATGCTATGACCTACGGTTCAAGAGTTATAGGCCAAAAGGTGAATCGGCCTGTTTTTTTTTATGGATATTGATAAGCCTAATTGTATGGAAAATATTCAAAATAAAGTTTGGTACCCAAGGCTAGAATCCATCAGTAGGTCCTAAAGAAGCCTCATGCAAAATTTGGCGCTATTATCAGCTTCGTATCGATAATTTTGCTAAGGGATCCCACTATCAATCGCTCACCACACCTACCTCAATATTTAAAAACAAATATAACCCCACCGGTGATAGAAATTCAGTGACCAGGAGGGGGGAATCTAAAGCAGAGGCACAGATTTTCCCCCTCATCCCCCCTACAAAATCAAACCCTGACTGTATACATTTCAAGACTTGAACAAATTCAGCACCGTGACTGTTTGACACCAACCCCATACAACATACAAGATACAACCTATTACACACCATCCATGCAACCATAACATTATGATGACACACTACCCATACAACCATAACCTTATGTCACACCACCTATACAACCATAACCCTTGGGAACTATCAAAGAGATGGAAATGAAAATGTCTTTCTGGATGGAAATTGTGCTGCGTAGATCTGCAATCTTCGCGAGTGACACTGGGCAACTATATATCAGGCTCAAGTCCAAAGTAAGAGAGAGAGAGAGAGAGAGAGAGAGAGAGAGAGAGAGAGAGAGAGAGAGAGAGAGAGAGAGAGAGAGAGAGAGAGAGAGAGAGAGAGAGAGAGAGAGAGAGAGAGCGCGAGCGAGCGAGAGAGAGACCCAAAACTAAGGACAAACAGGGAGATGAAGGCACAGATATGAAATGAAAGAGAAACCCTGGGGTTGTTTACCCAAATATTT
This sequence comes from Gymnoscopelus braueri, assembly GCF_963280865.1. NCBI lineage: Eukaryota > Metazoa > Chordata > Actinopteri > Myctophiformes > Myctophidae > Gymnoscopelus > Gymnoscopelus braueri. The sequence goes on along the minus strand of NC_137626.1, from coordinate 21,117,911 downwards.
GAATGCGCACAGACACGCGGCGGGAAAGAAAGATTCGGCATGCGATGGAGCGAGAGCCAGAGAGGAATAGCAAACCTGTACGAATCAAATCCCAATGTCTGAGGTCTTTACTCCTGCCTGCTAGGAAAAGATGAAGTCATATGAGGCAGCTTGATGATAGAGCAGAGGTATTTGAGGGCAGTGGGATTTCACATCGAAGTTCCCATGTGGCCTCTCACTATATTAATGTTTGCATCTCATCTCTCCATATTTCTCTGTCTCTTTCTTTCTCTCGGCACTGCAGTTTAATGAGGCCAGCAGAAGGGACGGGCATATACAGAGAGGAGAACTCCTCTGATCACAGTGCAACCTGTTTGCAACACGACTTCATGGTATTAGCTGCTTCTTTGTTTCTGCCCGAAATCTGGATCCTAATGTTTAATGTGCGTTTGAATGTCGGATGTGCCCCTTTATGTATAAAAGTTGCACAGACCCTGGGATCCAATGCAAATCCCATGGAATCCAAATCTGTCTCTCTCGTGGTCTGCAGTTTAATGAGGCCACTAGATGGGACAGGCATACAGAGAGGAGAACTCAGCTTACAGCGCAACCTGTTTGCAACATGAGACACCGTACCGTGCATGCTTCTGCTGTAACAGGAAACCTCAGAATCGTTTGAAATATGGATCTTTCATCTTTCATATTTAATGTGCAATTTGTATCAAATTCAAAGTCGATGTGCTCGTTTATGTACTGTAAGTTTTGCAGACTCTGAGATCCCCATAAACAAATTGAAATCTGATATGAATACAGGTATTATACGGCTTACGACGTACTCAGAAGTGCAATAAACACAGCCAAATGCGAGTATGGCGAGAAAGTTCAGTCATAACTGAGTGCAAATGACACTCGCAGTCTCTCTGGAGAGGGTTATACACAATATCTGACTGCAAATCGGGACCTAGTTGTGCAGCAGTCTCCTTCCAGAGGTGCTAAACTGATTCAGATTCAAAATCCAGGATATACAGTATACAAGGGATTACTTTTCAGCAAAGCCCGTAGAATCGTCAAAGATCCTATCTACCCCATCATGGGACTGTTTCAAATGCTACCACATGGCAAACGATGGTTCTGCATCGATAAAGGCCCAGGGCTGTAGGCTCCATAGTGGCTACTTTCCCCAGGCGATTAGTTCTTTGAACCAAAGACCAGGTCCAAGAACAGCAAGCTCCAGAAAAGCTATCAGGCTATAGGCCTGTTGCCTGTCTGTAGATGCGTCTATACACACAATCGCACACACCTACCTCAATATTTAAATACATGCCATATACACTGGCACCATGACACTTTGCATTTTACGACTGCACACACAAACATATTACAACTAGAAAAAGTGCTCCTCGGAGCACAGGTCTCCGCCAGGTCAGGTAGGCTATTGTGGCCTCCTGGTGGCGCTATAATAGGCCAATGTGAAAAGGGTGCCATTTCTTCTTAGGCCTTGCACGACAATTGGACACTGACTGCATTCATGATTTGAGGCATGTTAAAAACATTTGTTTTGCTAAATTAGACCTGCTGGTGGCGCTATAACAGGCCAATGTTAAAAGGGTGGTATTTGTTCCTCAACATAGTGTGAATATGTATGCAAAGTTTGACCGCAATCGGACGGTGCGTTCATGTTTTGTGTAATTTTGTTCAAAACAGGCCAATAAAGCAAACTTTAGATGTCAATCTTAGCCAATCAGGATAGAAAAAAAAAATCAAAGACATCCGTCTTGATCACATGACTATAGAGATCATGTGTACCGATTTGTGTGACATTTGGATAAAATTGGAAGGAGTAGTATAAAATAATGTGTTTTACATAAGTCGGCCTCCTGGTGGCGCTATAAAAGGCAGATGTGAAAAATGCAGGGCAAAGGTTTTTCCTTAACCTCTAGGGAGTGTGCATACAAAGTTTTACACAGATCGGTGCAGTTATAGGTAAAAACACGAATCAGCCTGTTATAGCGCCACCATGAGGCTGATTTGAACATTTTCTAATGGTATTTCTTCCTCGGCCTAATGAAAATGTGCGTGCACAATTTCACGGAAATTGCATGCTGTGTTCATGATGTGAGGCATTTTGTTCAAAACGGAGCACTCCTGCAAACCTGCAAAGACATTTTTAGCCAATCAGGATGGAATATGAAAAATCTGAAAGACCCGTTTTGTTTAATGACTATAGAGATACTGTGTACCAATTTGTGTGATTTTTGGACAAAATCTGTAGGAGTACTGTCAAAAAAATTGTTTTGCACAAATCGGCCTCCTGGTGGCCGATGAGAAAAATTTGGGGCAAAGATTCTGAATTGGCATCCAGGGACTGTGTGTGCACAGTGGCGCTGTGATCAAGCCAACGGTGGCAGAGATTAGCTGGTCACAGACGGACGGACGGACACACACGGACGGACGGACGGACGGACGGGGTGGAAAACATACTCTCTCGCCAGCCTTTCGGCCTGGCGGAGACAATAAATGCATGAAATCTCTGTCCGTGTGACTGTAGTTCACGTATCTGGAGAACCATCTGACCGACCGACTTCAAACTCGGCACGAGCATCACCGATGACCCGAGGGATTGCGGTGCCCGGCGTCGAGTCGGTAGGTTGGATATTGAGGAACCAAAGCCAAAGAATGTTACTCTTGTACGCCTTTATCCAAAGCGCTTTACAATGTAAATTCACACATTCACACACACCAACGGCAGAGCAAGGCACCAACCTGCTAATCGGGTGCAATTAGGGGTTAGTGTCTTGCTCAAGGACTCTTTGACATTGACTCTGGGGGAGCCCGGGATCGAACTGGGAACCTTTTGTTTTCCCGAGTGGCCACTCTACCCCCTGAGCCACTGTTGCCCCCATATATGGGCATAAAGGGGACACAGGCAGACAGACAGACAGATACAATGGACTGCATTGCGGAGCGAGCATTCCCAACTTGCATCGTTCCTGAGTAGGTAGTTAATACATATAGCACATGTAAATATATATTTATATACGCACCACGCAGTCATCGCAGTGCGTACATACATGTATAGATTACAATTAGAACTAGAAAAAGTGCTCCTCGGAGCACAGGTCTCCGCCAGGTCAGGTACGTTATTGTGGCCTCCTGGTGGCGCTATAATAGGCCAATGTGAAAAGGGTGGCATTTATTCTTAGGTCATTCACGGCAATCGGACACTGCATTCATGATTTGAGGCATTTTGTTCCAAAAATGTGTTTTGCTAAATTAGACCTGCTGGTGGCGCTATAACAGGCCAATGTGAAAAAGGGTGGCATTTCTTCCTTGGCCTGGTGGGAATGTGTTTGTAAAATTTCACGGAAATCGCAAGCTGCGTTCATGATTTGAGGCATTTTGTTCAATACGGACCAATCCTGCAAATTTTGGAAGCGAACCTTAGCCAATGAGGATGGAATATGGGAAATCGGACAGATCCGTGTTGATCACATGACTATAGAGATACTGTGTGCCGATTTGCATGTTTTGATAAAATCTGTAGGAGTAATGTAAAAAAAAATGGGTTTTGCACAAATCGGCCTCCAGGTGGCGCTATAACAGGCCCATGTGAAAAATTTGAGGCAGAGATTCTGAATTGGCATCCAGGGAGTGTGTGTGCACAGTTTCGCAGCGACCGGGCCAACGGTGCCAGAGATCAGCTGCTAACACACGGACAGGACACACACACGGACGGACGGACGGACGGAGGGTAAAACATACTCTCTCGCCATGCCTTTCGGCCTTAGGAAACATGGAAACAGTGCCTTTTAAGCACCTCAGAGTGTGCTTTACTTACTAATGCTACTTTTCTTTACCTTCTACTTAGTATTGTCACTGTTCTCATTTATTTTTGTATCGTTATTGCTGTTCCAATATTGAGGAACCAAAATCAAAGCATTTACTCTTGTGCACAGAAGTAAAAAGATAAATAAATAAAAGACTGACATTCATACGAACGTATCATTTCAATGGAGTGTGCTATCTAAGTTGTGCTGGCTATAGTATACACATAACAGTTTTGGTAATGCAGTTTTAGATTGCCCCATATATTACAGTATACGGTAGCAAAGGGAACTGTATATTAAAGAATATGTGGTTGTACCAGCAGGGGTAGTATGGCCAACAGGTAGTAGTTTGATGTGAACTTTATGGGTATTGGACAGACAGTGCACACTGGTTGGGTGCAGCCGTTTCCCTCATCTGTAAAGAACATCTTTAAAGGAAATCAGAGAATATAGCCAGGTTGGCATTGTTCGGCTGTAAAGGGAGTGAGGGTCACCACATGGGCCCTGGGTTGTAAAGATAGAGACACAAGAGGCTAGCTAGCTCTTTATATGCCTACAACAAGCATATACACATTTACTACCTGCATACATTCTCTCTTACACCAAACAAACAATTGACTGGGTTGCATTCAGAAGAAGATGGCTCACTGCAAGAGCTTCGACATACACAAAAGTTAAATTCTCCTCGTCTTGGTCTTTGCTGTTGTATTTCAGGATGCACTTGATTTAATGACCGCAGAGGACCTTTATTTGAAACATTGATTCTCTGCTGCTCTGGAACAGTGGTTTCTGCTAAGGGGAACATAAAATAAACGCACCCATAGTTTCATTACAGGCTGAGACACGTGCTGCTCAATCATTTAGACACAGAGAGCAAGTGTACTGGAGACAGAGATAAAAGCACACAGAAAGACAGGGATGAAAAGAGGGAGAAAGACATCAGGAGGTAGGGAACAATGGACAGAGAAAATAAGGAAAATGACGTTGCCTTCTAGTTGCCTTCTTCAGACTTGATTAAAAGTATACAGTACCTTCCCTGTCAGCCCTGAGGGAATGGAAAGGAATTCTATGGATGTTTATGCTGCACAACATGAACAAAGCATTCAAGTCTGTCAACATTGGTCACTTATTCTTTAAGTTGAAGGCCATCTGGCTTGACAAACAGCTCTCGACTGGATCCGTTCATACTAGACTAATAGAATCGTTAGTGTACATTCGTGACTTTAAAGGACGATTTCACCCATTTTCAATACTTGGTCTGAGTCTCATAGGAGGATTGTGGACACTTCAGAAACCCGCCTACCAGTGACATCATCATTAGGCGCACGGAACAATGGCTTCCATTATAGCATGCTACCTTTCCAGGACAAGAAAGCCTGCAGTTTCTATTAGCTTGGATTCTCCATCGATGATGTCAGTGATGATGTCGTCTGAGACACAGACCAAGTAGACAAAAATGGTACCATATTATAATGACTGGCTGTTAAAGGCAAGGCAAAAGAGAGTGTAAAAAGAAGAGAAGAGCTAAAAGAAAGAGGTAAGACCAAGAGGGCAAAACAAAGAAAGAAAGATTGGAGAAAATGTGTTCAAAGACAACAAACTCTTCTTGTATTTAAGCAAGACTGAAGCCATACACTTTGGATCAAACTGATTTCCATCAATTATTTAGGCTACTCATTGGAAGGCCAATACGGTGAGGAAATGGCAGTTAAAGTCTTGGGTAAGGTTAATGATTGCACCAACTTCTTAGCCAATAATAAATGCAGATTTAATGAACAATGCAGATTCACTGAAAATGCTGGCAACCTCCCTTGCAGAGTGCCACATAGATTATGTCTGTTCCCTGTGGTATTATGCTTTACCTAAACCACTGAAAATCAAATTACAAGTGGACCAAAATAAATAAATCAGGCTCCCTGTTAAAGCTAGTGTCACGCAAATGACCGTAAACTTCAAGTTTCGCAGAATTATGCACAACTATGCTCCAAACTTTCAGTGGAAGTACTTTAAAAATCTAATTGGCATGTATTTGCATCAGGGTGCCTGGAATGGAAGTTGTCATTGCAGATCAAACAAACAGTCTGAAGTCTTTCAAGCATAAAGTAAAGAGGTGGATGTTTAATATTGTAAACTTTTTGAGCTGAAGTTTGTATTTAAAGTATATAAAGAGAGGGACAGAGTGTGTGTGTGTGTGTGTGTGTGTGTGTGTGTGTGTGTGTGTGTGTGTGTGTGTGTGTGTGTGTGTGTGTGTGTGTGTGTGTGTGTGTGTGTGTGTGTGTGTGTGTGTGTGTGTGTGTGTGTGTGTGTGTGTGTGTGTGTGTGTGTGTGTAAATATACATACATGCAGTAAATACATTTAAATTGTAACGTGATATTAAATAAGCCATGGACATGTCATGTCTCTTGTCTGTTAACAGAGGACTGCATAGAAATAATCTTCAGAAGGGTTATTGTGTTATCATATACTGTAACATGTGGCTATAGAGCACCGAAGTCCTGACGTCACTCGTTCATCCCCAGGTTTGCGGAAGTAATTTCTCTATGGAGAATAACATTGGGTCATCTTAGAATCGTCTCATATAAGAATTGTGGTCCAAAAATAAACACCGCGTGTCGGCGTTATTGTCAGGGAGGAGGTTCTGTATAGTTTATGATAGTCAGTCACTTATATTTGATACAGTCTGTTTCTGGCGAAAATGTAACTAATTTGGCGGAAGTAACATTAGCGTTTTCTCACCGTCAGTTGATGCTTCATATCCATAAGAGTCAACCCGCCGTGGTCATTTGTTTATTTTTGGAACACAGTTCTTATTTGACGCGATATTAAATAAGTCTATGGGATTCAGAACGGGGGTGGAAAACTGCGAACCAGGTAGACAAACAAAGGATGTGTAAATGACGTCAGACTTCGGCGGTCTATTGCTTTGAACATTAGCTACAATTCAAATGGTGCCACTGGAGTCAGACAGACCTCAGATTCTTGTGACCGAGAAAAAAACACACAGATCCTCTGCTCCAGATTAACTTCTGAAAGAGCAGATTGCTTCCAGCACAATAAGTAACAGTGAAGAAAGACACACTGTAGAGAAAGAGAAGCAGATACACTCATCACCAGAGCGCAGTCTGATAGGCCTCTCTCCCTGGTTTCATTTCACCAGAGAGATAAATTACCCTCACTCAAACAAAATCTGTAAAGTTTGAGATAAGAGAGGAAGAAGGGAGGCGGAGGAGTGAGTGAGGAAGACGAGAGTGGAAAAAAACAAGAACAAGGCTAAAAGATAGAGAGAAAGACCAAGAGAGCAAAACAGAGAAAGAAAGATGAGAGAAATCTGAATAGCCTTGGATACATCACATTCGTGACGAAGAGATGTGGGTCACCTCTAGCCTAAAGGTTAAAGACTGCAGTGTACTCTAGAGGTTGCCGGTTTGAAACCAACAAACACTACCAGGAATTGTGTGTTAATGAGGGGCAGTGTGTTCCAAAACAGAAAAAGAAAATGTTTTCATTTCCTTGGGATATTTGCAACATTTTACTTGTTTTTCATATAAACAAGTTGAAAAATAGGTTTCTTGTGTAGAGATATTTTGAAGTTTCACTGTGAAATTTGTTAAATGTTCTTGAAAGCAGCAGTGATTGTAAATAGATGCGCAGAAGTGCGAAATCAGTGAAGGAGTCATACTGCAGTATAGACAGAGAACGAGACAGAAAGCAAAGACACCTGTAAGCTTGGCATTTTTAAGACACCAGCTGTCTTCATAGATCGAACCACTCTCTCTCACACAGCAAATCACTTCTGGTTTTATGACGACATTAATCCAGCCTCATCCTTATTGGTCATTCTAATTCCTCCCCCTGGACCTGAAATATTGATCAACTGTATTACTGCACTATTGCATCAGAGGAACACTTGTGTAAGTCATTAACAGGAAAATCTGATCTCAAGCCATTTTCTGTAGCTAACTGAAAAGGATTCTAAGGGCCCTACATCCATTACAATTTGATTATAAACAGGGGTATTGTATATGCTGTAAATGTTTAAATCTTCTTAACATGTGGTTACCATGAAACAGCACCACAGCACACAGGGGTTGACACTAAACGGTTGCCCGACTGCCCATGGCAAGTAAATAAAACGTTCGGGAAAGTAGAGTTTCCTTTCAGGTTGCCAGACGGGAAAGTGCATTCCGTCTTCATTAAATATTATAGGCTATTTATGAAGATGGATACCTTGGATACCTTTTTTTCAAAGTGACTGTTGCCACTTGGATTTAAAATAGATTTGCTCTACAAGCTCAAATTTTACCTCTCATTTTATGATGGAAAATTTCCTTTTTGGGCAAGTGGGTATATGACCTTTGTGCAAGTAGAACATGACCTGTACTTGCCCGATGGGTAAGTGCCTCTGAGACCTTAGTGTCAACCCCTGGTACAGATTGTCGTTAAACTATTGATGCAAATTATAACTGTGGTATATTAGTTCCTAATTAGTCATAATTCCTGCTAACGAGAAGGAAATTGAAAGGGGCCATAAAAACTGATATAAGATGGACTCATTGGCAACAGTATTGACTTTGTTGATAATTACACTACATAAAAACTCGTATTTAAACGATACAAATAGCAGAGCCCATAGGCTCTAGCTGGACTTATTTAAGGTATCTTAATGACCATATTAGATTTCCATGTTAAAATCTGCCAAATCTCAGTTCATTAAGTTGCTGAATTTACTGGCCTTAGTAAGTTATAGTGACAACAAGCACCGCACACATAAATGTACGCACACACACACACACACACACACACACACACACACACACACACACACACACACACACACACACACACACACACACACACACACACACACACACACACACACACACACACACACACACACACACACACACACAGTATCTGACATAATCAATTTATATTAACACCTGTATGAATATACTTCTATGCTGTTGTGTACAGTAATCATACATAACAAACTGTTCATATTAACGCAACAATCTCACAAATGTGTGTTTGTGTGTAAATGCATCTCGAAGAGAGAAATACATTCATGTCCTGAAAGTTCTCTCATCTCACACGTTTTTTTGTTTTTTTGTTTCACCACCACGGACAAAAATACCACAAAACTGTGTACTAAATCTACAGTACTTGAAAATCCAGCTGCAGGGGACATTTAAGTATGGAAGACATCTTCTGCTCTCCCTGGCCTCTCTCCTCCATTAATGTGTGATTGAAATGTTTTATAACTTATGTCTTAATGAAATCCCATCCATATTCTGCCTAATTTTACCACTGGGACTGTCGACGATGCTAAGAGCCACAAAGGCAGACACAGAAAGCAAACATAAATGCACAAATAGTCCTGTGCAAGCACACACAAACGCACACACACACACACCATATTATGTGTACCCCACGTCCCCAAATCAATAAAACTATTCGACCAATGTGCATCATTAGCTTGTTGAGCTAAATGCAGAATAATGAAGCAATTAATGCATGCATTACATTAGTCATTTAGCAGACGCTTTTATCCAAAACGATTTAGCCATGTGTGTCTCCAAGTGTGCTTTCACACCAGTTTTCCTTGCCGTGAACTGAACCCTGGGGTATTCACCCTTATTTTGCCATTTTTGGGTTCACTTAGGAAAAACAGGAAGACCCCAATTAATCTTGTTTGGCCACCAAGGTAAACCACCAAGGGTGAAACAAATTACAGGAGTCACAGCTCAGCAGGTCTCTAGGTTTTGAGTTCACGGTTCAGTTCTGATTATTTGGTACATTCGGAGAAAGTGTTGCGTGTGTGCTAGCGATGCTCATTCATGAGAAATACCCCACTGTCAAATACAAGCTGACGCATTGCTCATTATCTGCATTGACAAACACAAGCAAATTTCCTCTAATTTCATGGCAATTCCCGCAGAGAGATGAGTGTTGCATAATGGACACGTTGAATAATAATGTCCTAATGTCTCTCTACACACCGAGAACATGACGAATAAACAAGCCAAAAATTGGCTGCGATTATTTTGCATCAAAAGTATTAATTTATGATACCTCATTCATACAGATTGATGCCTTTATTTGGACTTCATCATCCTTGTTCCAAATAAAAATTAAAAAGTCAAAAAAAAAATATTTACGTTCTTTGTGGATGTCTACTCTTGACACAAACAACAGTTTGAAATAATTAATATTCGGGCAAATTAGTCACACAAAGCACGGAATCATGTGCATCCTGAGATCTATATAAGTGAGTGACTCCAATGTGGATCTCAGACTTCATGTATGCCATCTTGTGACGTCAGTCATATATGATGTCATGTCGTCTGACATATCTACGATGTACGACATCAATGTGGCCAAGGTTTCTGCCTGATCAGAGCCAAATTGACTTAGAGTGCAAAATACATGTGCCGCTGATTGGTCCAGCGAATTGCAAGATTAGCTCCGGACTCTCAGACGCACACACACACACAGACTGACAGACCCCACTTCTACACGGCTAGCCTCTGAGAAACCACGCCGTGGGTTAAGGACCTTTATACCTGTGCCAGCCAGGCCATATTCCATTTTACACAAACCTCTTAACCCGAACCCAGATCATATTAAATAAATACATAAACTAAAAAGTTAAGTTGTCATTGCTCGAGGCACAGCTCCAACATTACCCTCGTCGCCTGACAGGAAGCCGAGTTGTCAGCTCTCAGAGACCTGTCAAATGTAGACCAATTAATGAAAGGTTCAAGGCAGTGCTTGTACTCGTCTGCATACTGCTGTGCTCCTGGTGCCCCATGCAGAACTTCGACTTCAACTTGTCACATCGCAAGTTCACAGGTGTGACAGAGTGGGTGGAATTATTTTGGTTCAAGCTACCCATAAATTGCACTCACATTTGAAATTGACATAATATCAAATGTCAAAACAAATATCAAATGTGTATAGTGTGTATAGACAGAGTTCCTCAGTCTCTTGTGAAAATAAAATACATCAAATTGCAGCAGATATCAAATATGGATAAAATGTATGAGAATGGGTGTGCATGGACTGGCAATAGGGCCCAGTGCCTGTTCAGCACCCTACGCCGCTAAGTCTGGCTGTGGAAACGGTCCCTAAGTTGGTTCATTTGGTGCAGAAGAGAGAACGCTGGAGCAACACGGACAGTTTAGGCCTTTTATTTATTACGGTGCAAGTAAAACAGATAGACTGACGTTTCGGTCTTTCGACCTTCCTCAGAGTCATGTTGGCTGAGGCGCAACGGTAGAATCCCTTTGTTCTTTGGTTCATTTGGTATTTGATACTGCAGTATCGCCTGACGATAGCAGCGTGAACAGATTGTGGCTGGGGTGTTAAAGTGTCTTTGATGATCCGCTTAGCCTTCGCTACACACCGCTTGGTGTATAATATGTCCTGGAGGGAGAGAAGCTCACCTCTGATGACGTGCTGAGCCATCCATGCCACCCTCTGCAGGGTTCTGTGATCAAGGCCGGTGCAGGTTCCATACCAGGCGGTGATGCGGCTCATCAGAATGTCCTGAACGGGGGTCTCATGCAGAGTTTCTTCAAGCTGCCTGAGGCTATAAAGATAGTTGGGCCATTTTCACATGTGTGGTGGTGTATGGCCCATGTGAGGTCCTCAGAGATGTGCACTGTACACCAAGAACGTCTTGTGTTGAATGCTGAGCTGTAGTCCACAAACAGCATTCGCCCACAACAGTAAGCATTTCCTGACAAATTGAGGTTAGGGCATATTTTAGAACGGAAAAGTTGGAGAAGTTGTTGTGAATACCTTGCAGGCAAGAACCCATAACATGCTCACCGTTTTTAAATCTCTCTGTGCAACAGTGTTGGACCAGTGGTTCCCAACTTTTTCTGGATCAGGGCCCACTTGAAAATCCTGAAAGTGTTTCGTGGGCCCACTCATCTGACCACTTAACCGAATGGCTGCCGTGTTAAGTGGTCAGATAGGTGGGCCGTGTGCATTGTCAGAACTCACGGCCCACAGGTTGGGAATTACTGCTTTAGACAAATATAAAAACAATACAGTTTTGAGTCTTTGCACCTCTTTTCTCAACCTCACAATTTATAGCTCAAACACGCCAAAGAACTAAACCTTTGGTGTGTCTATTTTATGCCTCTGATTTACGGCTTTATTTAAAAAAGGTATAGTACTATTTCTCTGGCACATCTTTTCAAGGACACACTGAGGCTTAGGGCAGTGGTTCTCAAACCTTTTAATTTCAAGGACCTCCAGTTTGGTATGCATTAGGCGTCCACAGACACCTATACATCTACGTTATACACCTGTAAGGGTACATTTGGTTCCTATTCCTAACTATCAGTCATTTCTCTGGGGACCCCCGGAACCCCCTCAAGCACCCCTGGGGGGGGGAGGGGGGTCGCGGGACCCCACTTTGAGAACCACTGGCTTATATGGCACAATAGTAAACGAGAGAAAAGACTGCAGGGATGGCAAGGGCGTACTATAGCAGTGTGGAGAGATATCCGGAGACAGGGAGGAGTGAGGATTGGAGTTGAGAGGAATCGATAGGAATGAAGTAGAGGTGTAATACCGGTGATGTACAGCGACGCTAGACAGGTGGCGGAGAGAGAGAGCGATAGAGAGAGCGAGAGGGAGAGAGCGGAATCCAGATACAAGTGGGTCGAGAGAAAGCGACTGATTAAAGGGAGAGACGGACAGGCAGATAGATAGAGATGGGGTAGATTACAACGTTCTGTTACCCTCCTGGTCACTGTATGCATTAAGAGAGCTGTAAAGTAGGGAGCACCACCATACAGTAGCTTTAATGACTGCACTCTATCTCTCTCACACACACTCGCACTCACCCAAAATCAAGAGCACACACACACACACACACACACACACACACACACACACACACACACACACACACACACACACACACACACACACACACACACACACACACACACACACACACACACACACACACACACACACACACACACACACACACACAGAGTATGTGCTCTGATTGTATGTGCAATCTTCAGGGGGATATCTGATGATCGGCTGACTTTTACTAATGCATTTCATAAGAAGCATCCGTACATGCAGTACAAGTGTTATTAAATGTGTCAGTATACATGTTTTTCTATGATTATTTTGGATGATTTATTTGTTGCTGCGTGCAATTTCATTATTTGAAAACACCCACAATAAGCAATTCGTGAATAATTCACAATGTGGTCTTCAGTGTTGATGCCATACTATACAGTCATGGACTTATTCCCACTATGCATTATATTACATTCAATTTGTATAGCACTTTTCAAAACAATGTTGCATAATAGGATACAATCAAACAGACTCACAACGAGCAATACTCAGGTAACAAGACAACTACTATAAGGTGTAAATAATGGAGATTAAAACTTCAAATATCTGGATCATTCACCTAAACATCATAAATGAAATTGCGATGTAAATGTGAAAATTATGCATACATATGAAGTCAAGTTCTTTCACACTGAAGGTAGACAAGTGATGGACTACGGACAAACTGTATGTTTGCAGAGTGAAAATTAGTGTATATACGTTTTTATTATAGATGGCCTTTAAGGGAGAACATTTTGTAAAACTAAAGCCTTCACACTGCTACTGTATTTGTTCCCACTGATTATTGCAAGTATCGGATGAACGTTTCAAACCTGTGTGGATCTTCATGAAACATTGATCTGATGTTTGTAAACAATTGGTGCAAACAGTGTACAGACTGTTGTTTTTCATGTTGATTCTATGTTTGTCCTGCTTAATAGAGCACATGTGCATGCTCTATATTTCTTGGCAATATCCTTCCCTTACTCTTATCAGGAAGGAGCGAGTGCATTCTCCGGCAGCGGCGTCAGACGTGGAGAATGCACTCACTCGCTCTCCCTCCTCTTATTACAGCCACATACCGCCTGCATGCCTCCAGCTCAAACAAAGGGGAGTTATTTCTTACCTTGAGCTCCAGGCACAATGAATTGATGATAATACCGTAATGATAAAAGCCTGGCTAGGGAAAAGTGAACACAAACCTTTTGTTATATTTAATTACAATCCGTATTCTAGATTCCTCAGATACCTCAGACATTCATACAAAGAAGGTGGAAAAAACTTTTAAATAAGCTGCACTTTCAAAACTGTTGTCAGTCTCATTTTGCAGGTCTGATCCTGTACAAAACTGCAGCCATTTTCAATGATACACCATTATGCTCAATCACATACACAGTATATACACCACCCCACTCCCGCGGGGTGGGCTTGTAGATGGGCTATTTTCAGTATTCGTCATACAAAGTACATAGTGGTTCATTTACCCTACACACCCTATGCAAAAACGTCATTGGAAATCTGCAGTAGGAACCCTTGGTGGAATGATCTTTCAGGGTGACTTAACTGGTGCAAAACTCTGAACAGTGTACTTTTGCTGTAAACACCTGTTTTGCATACACCCACATAATGAGAGATAGTGAGAGAGTGAGAGAGAGAGAGAGACAGACAGACAACAGAGAGACAGAGACAAAGAAACAGACACGAGTGAGTGAGTGAGTGAGTGAGTGAGTGAGTGAGTGAATTATAATGCTCAGTGCAATACACTCTCTCACATATTTTCTGAAACTGTCCCTTTCTCAGTCTCTGACTCTCACCTTTGCTGTCTTTCTTTCACTCTTCCAATTCAATCAGTTCAATTCAATCATTTTGAAAATATATATTAAAGCAGTAGCAGCACCAGCAAATACAGTGAAAGAGAGAGAAAAGGAAGAAGAATCACTCTGGGTTTCAAACTCGCATGACTGAAAGGAATATAATGTATTTTGACCCATATTCAACATGAATAATCGAGTAATAAGAAACACACTTTTCACAAAGCGCCTATTCAAAGATATCTAATTGGGCTACTTTATCCAGAGCAACGTGCAAAGTATAAGGGAAGCGTATGTGCCATGAACCTTTGTCAACCAACAAAAGGGTTAAGTGGTCAATGTGGCAGCTCGCAGACTGTAGGCCTATATAATAGACACTCGAGGAAAGCTTTACTCATGAGCATCTCAAAGACACAGGGGCTGACATTACCCTAAAGCAGAGAGGTTGTTAGCTACTGCGTCCCACGTCTAAGACACACGTTATTCACCATTTTTGTACCGTCTGCACATCTGCGAGGTCTGAACTGATTAACAAGTTGTAATTCGCTATATTTGTACACTTCTTACCACTAAACCTTTACTTGAAAACAAAGTCTGTCCATCAGTTCCACCTTAAAAAGCTCTGTAGTCTGTGTGAGTCGTGCATGCATGTGGGTGCACTGAGCGGAGAGGTTTTACCAAGAGAATGGAGTCATTTTACGCAGTCACACGACAGAGTATACATTAACACATTGAATGCCAATCGCGTAGATCTACGCGAACCTATTTAAAGCCGCAGCGTGCCAGTCGCGTAGATCTACGCGAACCGCCGATTCCCATTGAAAGTGCCCCAGGTGCACTTTCCGAATTTTTTTGATCCGTTTCCGGTTTCCGGTCGGAAACAGAATTATTCGGGTTCCGGTTTTTTCGATCGTATCCGCTTCCTGTCTGGGATCCTGTTTAAAACTCGATTTTCTCGGTTGTTGTTTTTCTCCTCGCTGATCACTGTTTACCGTTGATCGGCTGTATCTTCAAGATGGCGGCTCGCATTTGGAAACTGTTTTCGCTGGCCGTTTCTCACGGATCCGCTGTGTGTTTAGAACCAAATGAACGCGCACTTTTAACTTATTTAGCGAGGTCTGTGCCACATGAAAAAAACAAAAAAACAACAATAAAACGCTGGCACTGGTGAGTACATTATGAGATTAAACTCTGGCATGGAATGTGTTAAGCATAATAAGAATTGATCACACAGAGACAAGAGACATCGTTGTTAAATGGGCCTTTGCTACCACAGGTGTTTGTAAAACACCTGTGGTAGCAACTTTTTTTCCATCCAATAAAAATAATAAATTCTTGACATTTCTCATTAAAAACGTCATGTTGTGAGCCAATACAACCAGTGAGACAAACCTGGAGGTTAGTGAAATTACAGTCATCGATTGACTCCTAGATCGCACAGCTCATTTGTAAACAGCCTCTTGGACTACACCCCAAGCAGCTTCTCTGGGCGGGCATGGATTGACTGCTGGGAGCTTTATTGGCATCTGGTGACTGATATTGTCCTTCTTGCATGAGGGGGGCATGCTTAATTGTCTCCGCCAGGCCGAAAGGCATGGCGAGAGAGTATGTTTTACCCCCTGTCCGTCCGTCCTTCCGTCCGTCCGTGTGTGTGTGTGTCCTGTCCGTGTGTTACCAGCTAATCTCCGGCACCGTTGCCCGGTCGCTGCCAAACTGTGCACACACACTCCCTGGATGCCAATTCAGAACCTCTGCCTCACATTTTTCATATGGGCCTGTTATAGCGCCACCTGGAGGCCGATTTGTGCAAAACCCATTTTTTTATATTACTCCTACAGATTTAATCCAAACGTCATGCAAATCGGTACACAGTATCTCTATAGTCATGTGATCAACACGGATCTGTCCGATTTCCCATATTCCATCCTCATTGGCTAAGGTTGGCTTCCAAAATTTGCAGGATTGGTCCGTTTTGAACAAAATGCCTCAAATCATGAACGCAGCTTGCGATTTCCGTGAAATTTCACAAACACATTCCCACTACGCCGAGGAACAAATGGCACTTGACATTTTTTAAATCAGCCTCATGGTGGCGCTATAAAAGGCTGATTTGTGTGTTTTTTTTTATTACAAATTTTTATCCCGCGATTTTTGTAACCCATTTTTTTCACCCGGTGCCAATTTCCTAAGTGATCCTGGGCGCTATACCAGCCCTACACCAGCACTACACCAGTCCCCCACAGTAGGGAGGCCAGGGCCGAGCTCATGCTTCCTTCAATGCATGAGAGCCAACTGACCTTCTTGTCACCTGACAGGGGGGAGTTTCCCTGGTTGGACGTAGCGCGTGGAAGGAACACGTTATTCCAACCAGTTCCCTTCCCCTCCATCAGGCGCCCCGGCTGTCATGGGGGAGGCGGTATAGTGACCAGGATTACTACATGTTTTTGTGAGGGTATTAACTACCCTAGGAGACACGGGGAGAACATGCAAACTCCACACGCTGATTTGTGTTTTTAACTATAACTGCACCGATGTGCATGAAACTTTGCATGCACACTCCCTAGAGGCCAAGGAAAAACATCTGCCCTGCATTTTTCACATTTGCCTTTTATAGCGCCACCAGGAGGCCCACTTATGTACAACACATTTTTGGATATTAAGCCTTCAGATTGTATCCAAATTTCACACAAATCGGTACACATGATCTCTATAGTCATGTGATCAAGATGGAACTGTTTGATTGTTCATATTTCATCCTGATTGGCTAACACTGACATCTAAAGTTTGCAGAAGTGGCCTGTTTTGAACAAAATGCCACAAATCATGAACACAGCGTCCGATTGAGGTGACACTTTGCACGCACATTCGCACTATGTTGAAGAACAAATGCCACCCTTTAACAATGCCCTATTATAGCGCCACCAGGATACTTTTTTGTATTACTCCTACAAATGTCCAATCATCACGCAAATCGGTACCCATTATCTCTATAGTCAAGTGATCAAGATGGTTCTGTCCGATTTTTCATATTCCACCCTAATTGGCGAATTCCGAACATTGTTGGCCCACAATAACCTACCTGACCTGGTGGGGACCTGTGCTCCGAGGAGCAACTTTTCTAGTTTTCTTTTTTTCAATTCCGTTTTTCATTTTTTTTAACAAAAAAACTAAAAATTAAATCAATGAAAAAAGTAAACGAACGGGGGGGAGGACACAGTGAGACGAGACGAAACTTTTCTCTCTATCACAACGAACAGCAGACAACCTGTGTGTGTGTGTGTGTGTGTGTGTGTGTGTGTGTGTGTGTGTGTGTGTGTGTGTGTGTGTGTGTGTGTGTGTGTGTGTGCGCGCGCAACAACAACGTGAACGGAAGCACTGGACTGAACTTAGACTGCAAGGAAAGCTTGCCTGTCTCCTGGCCGCTGACCACTCTGTGTCTCATACAGTGTTTAAAGGTGTAGCTCTTGATGAGGCCATCATCACCTTCACCTTAAAAGCTAGGCTCCAGGTTTTACCATCTAAGCTTAACCTTTCCATCTGGTTCCCTGACAGCCATAGCCCACACTGTATACATCACGGCCACGCACAGATTACTGAAACCATGGCCCACATCCTCAATGGTTGTCATGCGTACAGAGGGCTTTACATTTGTAGACATGATAGAATCGTGGATCTGATTGCAGACAGTATCATTTCCACATTCAGGTCACCTGCACCAATGCTGTATAAGCACTCCACTGTGAAGCCGAGTATGTTCAATCTGTGTAGTGATGTCTCAATGTTCTCTGATATAGCAGCAAACACCCCCGATATTGTTGTTGTTGATGAGAATAGTAGAGAGGTTCTCATTCTCATGTACGTTTGACCACAGCCTAGAAGAAGCCTTTATAACTAAGGTGGTGAAATATCAACTGCTAGAGCAGACCATGTCGCAACTGGGCTACAACTGTAAACTTTTAGTTTTCATATTTGGCAGCCTGGGCCATGTTCATAAGCTCGTTGTTAGAGGCCTTCAGATGGCTGGTCTCTCAAAGAGAAGAGCCAAACAGCTAGCAAAATATTGCTCAGTGTCAGCTATCATTGGCAGTCGCGCTATTTGGAGACGGCGCTGCTATCTGTATCCTTAAGCTGTATACTGCCTGTTTGGCCCTACGTGTGTGTATAACTGTAACTGTGATTGCCTTTGGCGGCACGTATGCCGTAGTAACCCACAGTGTCAAATTGCACTACCAGTATTTGGGTCCTTTAGACCTTGTATTTATGTGGACATAAATAAATAATTTAAATGTGTGTGTGTGTGTGTGTGTGTGTGTGTGTGTGTGTGTGTGTGTGTGTGTGTGTGTGTGTGTGTGTGTGTGTGTGTGTGTGTGTGTGTGTGTGTGTGTGTGTGTGTGTTACTGTATGCTCTTCACAGTGCATCACTCCCTGTCACCTTTGTCTTTTCCAAAACTTTCCCTCTCAGGCTCACCTTTTCTGTCCTTCGGTCTTAATTTTCTTTCTTTCACTTTCAATCCAGTTCTGTTCAATCATTTTGAAAATATATATTTATATAGCAGTAGCACTGCCAAAAAAGAAGAACAAATACAGAGAAAGAGTGAGCTCTATAGTCAGACACTGGAAATGCTGTAGATGCAGAGGGTGGGGCACAACATTCCTTAAAAAAAAAACAGTCTGAGTAAAAACATTAAAATGTCAATAGCTGTCCCTTTTGTTGATTCGATTGCATTTCTGCTTAAGTTTTTATAGGCGTTTCTATAGGCTTTGCGTAGCAGCATAATGGTTCTACAAGCAAGTCCGTGCATTCATTAGGTGATTTCGAAAGGTAAGAGGTTCTGTGAATGCATTGTGAAAATGACACAGCAATGCGGTGATATTAAAAAGAAAGTGTACTGTCATTTGCATGCATTTTTAAAAGTAAGTGCTTGAGAACGTTAACTCAAGTAAAAATACTATTTCTGAAATAAATAAAATATTTATGGTGTTTCTAATTTCTAATTTTAGTTATAGAGGGCAATTATAGTGTATTAAGGCATATAAGCCTTATTAGCCAGGGATCCTTTTAAATAAGACATGGCCTAACACTAATGCCTGAGGGAACCGTATAACATTGATGATGTCCTGATCTGTATTAGAAAGCCACAGGTATCCTATCATTATTCAGGATTTACAAACGTTCTGGTGTTTGCACTTTGCATGCAATGAGTAATTGTTTTATGCTGTTCACAGTATACCAAAAGCGGGAGTTTTGTAGCTGGGACAGCAAAATGAGACATAAAGTATTATCTAACAAATGTAAATGTGTTCATATGTGTTAATATACGTATGTTATTCTACTGCTTGAATGCAAGCCAAGGTCAATCTGTATTCCAGTATAGAGGGTCATGTGTGTGCGTGTGCGTACCACAAAAATCAAAATGTTACGCATACAAGCCTGAACATCGCTGATCTTATAAAAGCTCACAATGTTTTGCATCAAAACGCATTGTGACGTCTTTCAAAATGTGTTTTCTTCACTGGTTAGAAAGAATCCAAAACATGACCGATTAGTTTAAAAAATTCCCACAAAGTGAACGAGGAGAGCATAACAATGTGGGCACACACACACAGACCTGAGATGCCCCTGCACAAATGGATGGAGACGTCAGCCTGGCCGCCTTAAATAACTTGTCTACCTGTCAGAAAATCCTGTAAGGAGCAGAACACAGCAGAAGGCTTAATGCCTGCTTAAGTTAGATACCTTTTTTTCTATCGATTGGTCACCCCATGGAGACTTCAATTCATGGATATTGTTTCGTTTTTGTCGTTTACCACATAAACCCTAGGATCTCTCTTCCGGGGGAAACATTCTGCGGAAATAGCTACTAGCTCAATGTGACATGTTATGAGCTTGTAGATCTGCTATTTTCAGTGAAGATATTTATAGAGCAAAGCAGGAGCGGGCTTAGTATAGACCCCTTCATCCCTGCAGTCAATATAGGATAACATATACCAGTGGTTCTCAAACTTTTTTATTTCAAGAACGCTGAGAGTTTACAAATGGAAGAGTTACAGTCCTGTAAGGGTTCATTTATAACCTCCACTTTGAGCACCACTGACGTATACCGTTCAATGTTCCCTGAATCTGACAAATGTGTTATGTGGAAAAGAGAAATTAAGTATGGAAAAGGAATTCATGAAACGGTTTCCTTTTATAGGACAAAATGCCTCATCTTGGTCTAAGATCCTCTTTCAGCATTTCTAGATTTGGGACAGCAAAGTCCCCTGTTCCTCAGAGCATAATTTACTCTATTTGTGTGGTGGTTAGAAACAGTTTCCTCTAAAAAAAAAAGTCCTGCTTCAACCCTGTCACTTATAACAACTTCACCAGCCACAAGTAAACAACAAAGTAGCCGAAAATAAACAAACAATGTGCGCCATCAGGTAAGGCAGTTTGTCGCTCTCTCCAATTCTAACTCCCAACTCCATTGTCATTTCCTTTGTGCCCTCTTCTTTCCCCCCTCTCCTTCTTTTCCTCCCTTTCCTTTCTTGTCTTATAAATAAAGTCAGGAGCGCAGGGGCCACTGGTGTGCATTGGGGGGACTGCTTGTCTCAGATAAATGCCCTCATTTGGAGGGAAATGGACCCCAGGTGCTGAAAATGTAACTAGGCAACTTAACACCATGGTTGGAGTGTGCTAGTACAGTAGCTATAGGACTTTATTGGACAAGAGAAATAAAGAATAAAGCACTTAAAGAACACCGAAGGACAGAAATGGTGTCCTGCCAGAGTCCCACAGAGTGTGTTGCTAGCTGTAAATGTTGGACAGGACAGGGCAGAGTAAAGTGCAGGGTTTGATTTGTTAAAAATACAAATAAAATCGTATCCACTTCACTACTGTATATACTTTGGCGTATGATAAATAGCAAAACTAGCCGATCTACAAGCTCACAATGCGCCGCACGTGGTGCATGTAGATCTGCAGTCTTTCCCAAAATAGGGGGAAGGGTTAATGTTAAGAAAGTGAGAAATATTAAAGACAGAATGTATATCCCAAACTGAAATTGTGTTTTCTGTTTATTAAACAGCTATGGAGAGAGCCCTCTTACTGAACAAACACTATACAGCTATTTAACTTATTTGAACAAAATAATGTATTGCATTGTCCATCGATTGTTCATGCTTTCATTCAATGGCGATAGTGCTCCATATCATCGCATATTATTTACTTTAACCATAGTTTGTGTTATCAATTGTAGAAGTATTGTTCTGTTGAATCAGTCCATCAAGCCTGGTTCAAAAATAAATCCATCTCACGTCCCACAGACAGTATGAGGAGTTTATTAATAACCCAAATAAAGGTTATTGATACATTCATACTATACCATATTGCCTGTCATAATAACATTATTTCAAAGTCTATGATTGTCAGCTGTTACAATCATTTCTGTGTAGTAAAACAAGTTTTAATGAGCCAAGACATCGTCAGGATCTTGTCACACACTGCCTCAGAAAATGTCAAAACCATGAGCATCACGCACTCTGTATGCCTCATTATCCTCTCCATCTCCTGTTCTCCTCGGAGTTGATCTCCTGACTGTGACCTTCAGGTAGAAACACACCCACACATCTTCAGATTTGTGCATTAAAAGTGTCCATCTCTCCCTCCATTTTTTTCTGACTCTTTATTATCCATCCTTGCGTTCCTTTCCTCCTTCCTTCCATGAACCACTTGAACCCTACCGTCCCTATTCGGAGGTGATTATTTGACGGAAATACCCAATCTAAAAGGCGGGGACCAACCACTCTACAAACAAGTGCTTGTTAACCTTCCTGCCTCTGGAAGTAAACATAGGTGCACAAGGTTGAGCCATCTATGTTTTTGTCTTCATTTCCATTACTGCTCCAATTCTGTGTGTATGTAATGATGTAGAGGAATAGAACTTGATCACTCATAGGCCGTATGTTGGAAATCCATTTGGGTTCACTTCTTGTGTAGATATGTGCACTACACTAAGGCTCTTCAGGTTTGCACTGTAATATACAGTACATGTAGCCAAACCTGTTCACAAGACAATTACAGTAATTGTGAGTTAGCCGTGTTGCTATAAGCAAAATTCAGTACAAGTGGTTCCAAAATGTAAAAGAAAATGCAATGAATAAGACAAAATATGCATCTAGTAAAAAAAAAAGAAAATTGGCAGGATACTTCTTTTGCAAGTGAGAGAGAACTTGACAATGTTGGAGCTGATTCAGAAATGAGCAGACCACCTGACAGCTGACAGCTGACAAGAAGTAAATTGATCATGTAGGAGCCATTGATGTTGACTGGCATATTTTGTTGGTTATTTTGTAGAATGATTATTGGACACTTGGTGGCAGGGATTAGATGAACAGCACAGGGTTGTAGGGCACAGCTAGGTGTAGTAATTATAAAAAAGGCACAGGTAGCGGGGAGCACAAACTGTTCTTACACCAGCGCCACAAACAAGCAACAGCGAAATAGCTACAGAAACCACAATGGAATTATGACTGGTACGTTCATTTACATGTCAACTGCAACTTTACTAAAACGGCAATATCGACTGGACATCCATCTGTTTGTTTCTATGTCTGCGTGGATCACTCCCTTACCCTGTAAAGTAACGGCAACAGAAAATGGACAGGACGTTGGACAGTGGAAAAAATGCTGTTATACAGATCATACTGGAATGACCATAAAACAAATTAACCCTGGAGATGTAATCTCCTGCTGTAAAGGTTTCATGCCCAATGCATGGCTGATATCACTTGGGACTTATTTGACCGTTCCATCATATAGTTTGAGTATCATTGAAGAGGTGTACAAGCCACTGCAGAGTGCCTGTGTCTTGGATAAGTGGCTTTAATATGCAACCACTGAGGCCAAAAACGGTTCATAAAACTGAGTCACCACCAGTGTGTCAGAGCTTAAACGCACATCCTGTCCTCTCACTTCTCTCCTTCCCCTCTGTACTAATGGAACAAAATGCTTTCAGTACAGGTGAAGATTTCCACAAATTCCCACCGATTTTCAAAATGCTCCATAGATTTCCAAAAGTTTCCAAAGATATTCTAAAATACCACTCACAACGCATCGCACTGCCATGTTGTGAACTTGTGCGTCAGCTATTTTCACCGGCATTCAACACCACTGTATGATGAAGTACAAGTAAAATAGGGTTAGGGCTAAGCTAGTTAAGCAAGTTGTAAGTAATAAACAAGCCATGGATAACAAAAACAGGTTACGGTCACAGTTGACTGTAACTCTGCCGCTCTAAATGCATAAAAGCTCTACTGGAAACATACGAGGTGAAAGTATTATGAAATGCTTTGTAAAATTATGTGGCTGGGGGGTCTGCGCCAGTTTCGTTGCTATGGCAATAACCAGTATTATCCGGCTGCCACGGAGGCAGCTAAATCCACTCAAAGCAATCTTTATGTCTAATCAAACAATACTGGTTGAGGTGACCCAGCCTGCTGCGTTTGGCCCTTGTACAGCTTTCAAACACTGTAGGGCATGAGTCTTCAACGTTTTTCAGGCCAAGGACCTCTTAGCTGAGAGAGAGATGATGCAGGGACCCCCACTACATATTGTGTTGTGTTGCAGATTGAACTTTTTTTGTGTTTGACAGCACTATATCAGTGTTGGGTAAATTCTTGTTTTTTGTTTTCTTTGTTAATGTGCATTTTCAGACATTTAACCACTTAAACCCTCAGTACTTTGTAAACGTGACCTCTAGCTCTGTACTTAGTCTGCTCTTTCTTCCGTCTACACCACCTAACCTCTTTGCCGAAAATAGCAGATCTACAAGCTCACAACGCACCGTAGCTTAACACGAAACAAGCTACAAGCTCACAAGCGTGTAGATCTGCTATTTTCTGTTAAATGTTCCCCCTAGAATAGGGATGCTAGGGTTCAAGTGGTTAATGTAAAAAGAAAAAACACAACGATTTTTTCGGACCCCCTCTAGTAACTCTTAAGGACCCCCTGCTGTAGAGTTTACTTCATAATGTACTGTATCTAACCAATTCATTTTCAAATTTCATTTTAAAAACTAAAAATCACAAGAGGTACAAACGGTGTGTAAATCATATATGAACAATGTGTTATTTTCGAGCAGTCTGTAGATGGACAAGGGTCGTCAGTATCAACTCTTGGAAGATGGATGGATGGGGGGGGGGGGGGGGTAGAGAGAAAGATATCAAGTAAATTAGAGGACAATTTTTCACTCATTCAGAACATAGAGGACATTTGTAGTAATGTGTGTGAGCTTGACCCACATCTTGGGGTACAATATCTGGACTTTGTATAGTAATAGCCCAGATATTGTACCCCGTGGCCGTGCAACCCCGCCCCTCAGAACCAAGCCACTATAGACATGTTTCGCTAACTTCTATAGTGATGAAATGCCTGGAAAGACTGATTTTGATCATCATCCTGCCAGCTGTGAGGTCACAGCTGGTCCCTTATCAGTTCGCCTACAGGGCCAAGCGGGGGACAGAGGATGCTGTGACATGCCTCCTTAATTCCCTTCTCCAACACCTAGACTCATCTCCGGACAATTTTGCCACAATTCTTTTTATTGATTTTAGTTCTGCTTTCAACACCATACAGCGTCATCACATGATCAACAAACTGCATCACCTCAGTATGCTGGATCCACTGGATTCACAACCTTTTGAGTAATAGACCACAAACAGTTAAAATAGGTAGAACATTCTCATCAACTGTTATTACCAACACAGGTGCCCCTCAGGGTTGTGTCCTCAGTCTCTTCCTCTGCACACTATACACAAATGACACTGCCATTCTCGGACAGCTTCATGACAATGGCCCCGATTCATAAAGGGATTTACGACCATATTTTGTACCTACCGGCATTTAGGACAAATCCTACACCTGCAGTCGGATTCATAAAAGTTTTTTGGCCAGTGTTTTGTGCGTCAGGTGCGCACGTTCTCAGGTCAGCCCCGAGGCTGTCTTACCAGGGCTGAAATGTGCGTATGTCTTTAGAATGCTTTATTCTTCATGCCAAAATCAATTACAACAGTGGCAAACCTCAAATAAAATATATATGTGCCCAACATTTGTCAACACATATATATAAAAAATAAAAAATAAATGTCAAACGATGTATTGCTTGTAGCCTATGCATAATATAGACATGTAGATTCCACCGCTTTTTATTTATTTTCTAGGCTATCAGTTCCATTTAGAGCTGAATTATTAGATCCCTCAGTGAGCGGGCCATCTCAGCCAAAGTGTCACGTAATAATGAAAATAGGCTATCATGCCTTAATGAAACTGCGGAGGGACTGACGCACCAGTGTCCGTGCCGCGGTATTAATTGGTAGGCTAATAGCCTACTGTAGGCTACTCTACTGTATATTGATCACATGAACGCCACACACAACAGCCTAATAAATGTTACCATCTGATGAGGAAACTATAGTGATGAAAGCTGTGTCCAGAAGATCATTCCCCATTCAGACGTAGGACAGTGATATATTAATCAAAAATTAACTAATTTGATCAATAAGTAATCAATAAGCTCTGGTCCATAATCGGATAGCAGCGTTCCACTTGTATGCCCTGGATTTATTTCAACATCATCTTTTTACCTGTTAAACGTGAGCAATGTTATATCCTTTCCAGGTTATTAGTCTATTATTTGCTGGCGGGGTTAAACCTTGTAAACATTACACATTACGTTCAGCTGATCCATCGTGCAATAGTGGGACTCGCTTCCAGACAGATCAGAATGATGTTCAAGTTCTCTGTCAGTGTCAAGGCAATGCGGCCGACAGCTGTAACCGGTGTTGCCAGATTTTGTGAGAGAAATAAGCAACCAGGTCTATGAAAATAAGCCCAGAAGAAGCAACTGGCACTTAAGCCATTATAAGCACTTTAATTAAACCGTTGTGAGCTTGTAGATCTGCTATATTTAGCAAAATCTTGTAATAAAATGTGGAATATTTGGAATATTTTTTAAACATTCTAACAACACAAATCTGCCTCCAGCTGGCACAAAACATTTTCAGATGGGGCTTATAGGGATAAATTAGCCTACATATTAACTTGGGGGTCCATGACATAAAAATATTTGAGAACCACCGGTTAAAACAATTGAACAATTGTGAAGCAAGCCCAAATAACCAACTACACTTAGAAACAAGCCCAAATAAAACACACACCACTGCTACCAATATTTACAAGCAACTTTACAGAAACATAAGCGCAAATTCGCTTATAATAAGCGGACATGGCAACACTGTGCCGTAAAGTGACGTTAAAGTTGGATGCTGTTGGATGCAGACTTCGAGATTAATCAGCTCCTACACCTGGTCATACGCACGTCTCTGTGATATACGAACCCCTTTGGGAATTGCACGTCCGTTTGTGACTACCAAAATACGACCTCCTTTACGAACTTTATTTACCCCATATTTACGACCCTCGTTATGAATCGGGGCCAATAACTCTGTTATGGACTACCAGAACACCCTTTCTCATTTTACACAGTGGTGCACTGACAACTATCTAGAGTCGAATGTGGACAAAACAAAAGAACTGGTCATTAAAACAACCCACACCGGACCCCTCATTTATGGTAAAACAGTAGAACAGGTTGCCAGTTTCACATATCTTGGACTCACTTTGGACAATAGACTTAGTAGGTTTTATCAACACATTACATCTACACACATTCTCAGCAAAGACTTCATGTAATAGTTAAGATCATTGTCTGTTGCCCTCACCTTCTGTTATTATTACTGTACCGTACAAAAGCATTATTCAACCTGTTCTGTTGTATTGTTTCCCATGTTTTTTCACTATATTGTCCATGTCTAACAAAAACAAACTTTTCAGTATTACCCGTATTATTGCCTCTAAGATTATTGGACTTCCCACACCAACACTTTCTGATATGAACAATAAAGCCATCACACGATAGCAAATGAAATTGATCATCCCTTACATCGTCACTTCGAACTCATGCCATCTGGATGAAGCTGAAATGGGGGGAAAAAAATGTTTTGTCCCTTCAGCCATTGCAGCATTAAACAAACTGCCTCACTGATAGGATGTTTGTGTATACTGGGGACTTCATGAATTGTCTTAGTGTCATGTTGTTATGTACTATGTTGTTCTGTGCTATGTGTTTTTCTGTTTGAACACAATGTGAAGATGAATATCCCTGTGGGGACAATAAAGACAATTATTATTATTATTATTATTAATACAGAGGGAGCGGGTCCTCTTCCATGGAGCCCACCATATTGCACTTTTGTACAGTAGCCCAGAAGGGACAAACTCATAGAACCTGTTTATGTTTGTACAGTTGTGTGATTGCTTATTATTATTATTACTACTTCTTGGATGGATGTATAAATCAGGGAAAGGAGGTACTGAAGCCATTTGAGAACCACGGCTGCACTGCATGTTCCTTGTGGATCATTTCACCATCAAAATGTATATAATGTGCAAGTAATCAAACTATTTCTATGTTTGTGTCCTTCTGAATAGTGATTTAATCATCATCATCTACTACCATAAACCATTATTTCAACATGTATCTAATGACATCTCTAACGTGTTTTTTTCCCCTTGATCCAATTAAATCACTAATCCAATTGCCTGTCATTTCTTCAAAACGAATCGAACAATTTGCTTATACTTTATAGAACCTATAATGGATTGCTGAAACATTTTCTCCCCAATTAGATTACTGTAATCTGATTACACGTAATAACTTATTTCTCCACCTTCCTGCTAGACAAAAGTGGAACGAGCCTGCAGGGTTGTTGTGTTACTGTAGAATGTGCTTGTTTCTTCCTCTTGTCTGGGCTGGAAGCCAGAGATTTAAATTGACCAAGCAAATTGAGAACAAAATGGTATTCAGCAGCTGAAATATTAAGCTAAACAACTTTGTATGAGGTCATTATGAAGATAAGACAGCCTGCTTCTCAAGTCCACAACACCACTCTATCTCTCTCTCTCTCCCTCCGTCTCTCGTAAAACGTTCAAACTCTCCCTCTCTCCCTCCAAGCTTCCCCACTGTCTACCTCTCCATCACTTTCTCTTGGGACCATATGGCATGTATGGTCGTTAGCCAGATTCATTTGCAACCGAAACGTGCTCATACAGCTGTAATTGTGGGGACCCCCCCTCCCCCCCCACACCTGCTGTCCAACCACCCACATGACAACAAACATTCTACACACACTGTTTATACTCAGAGAAATACAGGCCGACCTGACAATGTTTTTTGTATGCAGTATTCTCTGTCAATATCCCTATCTCAGCAATGGCTAGGCCGTTTTCTTGGGGCTATAAAGGTGAGACAATTACTACTTATACAAACCAATAATATTTCTCACACAAAATTAGGACATAATTACAACAGGGAATTAACTTAAGAATAAGAATTATGCACTGTGGCAGGTAACCAACCATCATTCAGGGGTCATGTATTATTATTACTACTGTATCCTATTTGGCTTGTAAAATACTAGTGCAAGTGACAACTTTGGATTACATTGGTCACCATGGCTACTAGACTAACATGAAAAAACAAATAAAGGTTTTCTGTTTTTTTCTTCTACAAAAATAGCAAATAACGTGACTTCAAATTATAAAATAGGACTTAAGTGATTAAATAGCTAAAACACTGATTAACTAATGATTAAAGTAGAGACGGTCAGGGTGCCTGGTGGCTCTGTTGCTGGTGGCTGTGCACTGACCACACGCTACCTTGTGAGTCATAGGACCCGGCTTCGAATCAAACACCCATAATCTCCCTGTCCCCTCTCTCTATGCCCTTGGTTTCGTGTCTCTCTCCACACTACTTTCTCAATAAAGCATAACGATAAATAGATAAATAAAAAAACAGAAATGGAGTGGAGAAAGCCAGGAGTTTTAGATGGATAAGTAGAAAAGGGATGCAGTGGATGAATAAACACTGAGGATGAACACAGGTCGCACACAGATGGAGGCATGAGCGTGCACACACACACACACACACACACACACACACACACACACACACACACACACACACACACACACACACACACACACACACACACACACTCTCTCTCTCTCTCTCTCTCTCTTCTGGGAACACAGGTGCACACATACTTGACCAACCCACTCATGCCCTCTTGTTGAGCTACCACCCACACAGTCGACAAAGTGCAGAATGTGCGTGTGTGTGTGTGTGTGTGGGGTGCATAGATTGCACTTCCATTTCCTAAATGTGTGAGTCAGTGTGGTTTCTCAGTGTGTGTGGCGTGGGCTTTAAAAGTAAACGAAGACTACTACTGGACTCACCACTACTGGACTCGGAAGTACTGGAATTTGGCGGAAGAACAGCCCAAGGAGATTACATTGAGGCTTTACACATAATGTTGACATTCCCGTGCATGAAACCAACTGTTGGTGATTGGTTGAAGAATGACAGAAATTAGGTTGTTACCAGGCTTTTCTCCTCGGAGATGAGAAAAGCCTGGCAACACACACACACCTTCCCAATCCCTCCTACGCTGAGCAGCAAAAAAAAGAGGTTTCTGATTTACAATTTAGGCATTTAGCAGACGCTCTTATCAAGAGCAACGTACAAGGTAAACACATACAGTACATAAAATACAGAGACAGTGTAGTGCCTCAGTAAACTACTGTATAGGATCACAGGTAAACCAAGAACCTAGCGTCAGTCTAAACAATATACCATCAAAAAATCATCTGAACATTGAAACTATAGGATACCAGATAGACAATGAACCTAGCATATATCTAATAACATGCTACAGCATCTACGTTACATTTTTTTAACATTGTGGTCAAGAATATAAACAAAACAAAACAGAAAAACAAGCCTATGTAACAAAAACATGAGAACCAATGACCATGGTATGTCTGCATGGCCGTCATCGTGGGCTATCTAGGTTAAGTGCTAACTTAGGGCTGAAGTGGAGTCTTCAGATTATGATGACCTGAACCATGACAGGAAAATAAAGCTTAATAGAGCAACCAGCACCTGCTCACAGTATCCTGTCTATCCGCCGAGTGCACTCTCTATTCTCTCAGTATCCTCCATCACCTCACTATCCTCTCTATTCTCTCAGTAGTCGATATCATTTCATAGCACGCTGACTATCCAGATAACCTTTTTAGAAACACCTTGGCGAGAGAAATTCAAAACATTACTGTAACACTGTAAATACCCAAGTACGTACATAAATGCTACTGAAGGAAATATGCCGTTTTGTTACAGTACAAACCTAACCTTGAAAAGTCAAGAGTCCATGCACAGTATAAAATACCCCATTTCCAAGCTTTCTAAATGCAGCAAATGTGCAGGTTAGTGAGCATCAGCATGCATTCTCATCATGTCATCTAAGCCGGTATGGGCCAGGCTATAATATCTCGTCACCTTCACACATTATGTTTGCTCTGGCCAGGCAGCGTGGGACAAATACCACTGTGTGCCTCATCCCAAACCCTGGACAGACTGGGATCACTAGGATATCACTACTAGATCACTACTAGCTCACAATGCATCAAGATTAGATTTACATTTTCATACATTTTCAAACATTTTCCAAAAATAGCGGAAGTAGCTGACGATTATGTAAAATAATCGCGATTTTCTCAAATATTTGCGATTATCTCAAATAATTGTGATAGGCCTAATCAAGATGTGACACATTGTGAGCTTGTAGGCCGGCTATTTTTGCTGTGTATAAAATAGGACACAAGTGGTTCACTCTGAGAGAGTATAAATGGACAGTGTGCAGAGCGGAGATGGAGAAGGCCTCATCAACTGTAGCCTACTATTAACGGGCAAAAAACTAGCACTTTTGACAGAATAATGTATCCGGTAAAAGTTCAATGTGCAGACAAGACATGCACTGAATTTAATCCTGTTCGGGCATCACTGGCAACAAAACAAATGGGCACAACATTACTACATCCAAGCATTGAATTGGATTGCATTGGATCATTCTGGGACTGTTTCTCAGAATATATCACTTCTGAAACAAACTGATTATTGTCTCTCATCAGAATGAACACACACACACACACACACACACACACACACACACACACACACACACACACACACACACACACACACACACACACACACACACACACACACACACACACACACACACACACACACACACACACACACACACACACACAGTCTCCTACCTCCCCACTCCTGTCGTCTCTCCTCTCCTCTCCCCCCCAACAGATGTTGCAGTCCCATGGCTACGGGCACCTTCTGAGTTAATTACACAGGGAGACAGACAGACACAGATAAAGAGACGGACCACGACAGAGGGAGACAGATTAAAAAGAGAAGTCATGAGCAGGGAGGGAGCCAGGATAAATGTGTCCGTGTGGAGTACAAAGACAGATTTGTCCACACCTTCCACCATCCATCCACGAGTCAAGCAGGCAGACGCCAGTGTTGCCAGTTCTGCTTACTATAGCGACTTTGGGCTTGTTTTTTCTGTAAAGTCGCTTGTAAATATTGGTGGTTGCGGGTTTATGGGCTTGTTTCTAAAGTGTAGTTGCTTTTTTGGGCTTGTCTTTAATATTGTTTAAACCCAGTGGTTCTCAAACATTTTAAAATCAAGGACCCCCAAATTAATATGTATTTGTCCATGGACACCCGCATCTGAAAATATTTTGAGCCAGGGACCCCCCATACAAGATTTGTGTTGTTAAAGTAATACTAGGTAACGTTTTCAACAAAACTAAAGTTAAATTGTATATCTTTTGTGAGTGGCAAAAGTTTCACAACACCCACATGAATTTCACCCCCGGAAGCCTTTTATTTATATATTTTCTATTTCTATTTCTAGTGACGGGGGGGACTTTCCCGGGAAAATGACGTCATCTGGCCGGAAAACGGAGGCGGAAATGCACTGGTTTCCTGTTTGGCCAGGAACTACCGCAACGGTTTCCTGTTTGGCCAGGAACTACCGCGCTAATAACAAAAAGGAACCTCACGCTGATTTTAAGAGAATGTAGGATTGGAAGATCGAAAAAGAACAGAAAAAGAAAGCACAGCTCATGGTAACTAATGCTCCACTGGCTAAGAGAAACGATCCGCAGATAGTATAAAACAATTAAAAGAACGCTTTTTGAAACGCTTCCGGCTTCCGGTGAAAACAAATGGAATTCTGGGTAATCGAGGACTACGGAAATTGTATGCAGTGACGGTAGTGACCAGCAGAGGTTGCTAAAAATCGTTATTTGTGAATCTGCATTGTACAACTTTAAAATGTTTCAAAATATTCAAATATTTCTTTTAAACATTGTGAGCTTGTAGATCTGCTATTTTCAAAGTGGTCAAACTTGGCCTATAGTCGCTTCTTTTGGATTTGTTTTTGTACTAACCTGACTGCTTGTGTCTCTTGAAAAAAACGGGCAACACTGGCAGATGCCCGGTACTCGTGGATGAACTGTAAACTACGGCCACAAGCTGTAATGAGACAACATCAAGAGGACTGGTCAATGACTTGACCATAGCTTCCCTCTGGTGTTGCTTTTCTGTACAGCCGCTGTTGTAATAATGACTAAATTTAACATTTTCTAATTCAGAGTAATATGTTTATTTGAATTAAGTTGTACCTCTTGAGCTGAGCACTGAGCAGTTCTCCTCTTAATATGGCATAATAAAGTACAGAAAAATAAAATGCAAATCTGTGTGTCAAAGTACTTATTCCTTGTCATTAAACAATTAAATTAATGTACAGTACTTCAGAATTGGACAAAAACAACTACATTAGAGTAAATGATCCTTTAGATTTTTAATGAACCACAAAACGTATAACTATTAATGAAATTATTCTGCGCATGTCTAAAGAATCCTGCTGTGGGGCCAGTATGTGCTCTCACCTGATGAGAATACAAGTCCTTCCCACTGCTGGTCAGGGAGGGTTTCAATCCGACCCGAGGCTCTTTGCTGCATGTCATCCCCTCTCTCTCCCCCGTCTTTCTCGTCTCTGTTTATTTTAATTATCAAAATAAAACAGAAATGCCATAAAAGTATTATCCTGCATTGTTCTTTGTAAGAAAAGAAAAACCAGACGGCTAAATGTTCCAAGGAACTCCCAGGGAATAGAGAGTTAAAGTAAACTACCTTTATTAAAACATGGGTATTAAAAACAAACTGCTGGGGACCTGTATGTTGTTTTAATGTACTAGCACCCATGTTTTAATTACGGCCTTTTACCTTTTGGGTGCTTTGGAACAACAACATTAATTGCTTTAAGACAATGGAAACTTGGGAACCCAGGACACAAATCTTCATGTAAAATTAATCCAACCTAAGAGCCAGAATGCATTTATCTACCTGGTATAACAGAAAAGTAGTCTAGCATTCTGGGGGGCCCAGAACAAATCTTAGGGCCACTGCGTTAGTGCACTCTGCTGGCCATGCAGAGAAGTAATAATGTTTGTGACCAAATTATATAATGATCCACAGACAGGTAAAACTCTTAATTCACCTACAAAATGTACATAACTTAAGGGACACTAATCAATTGCTTCACACAGACAGTGTAGCAATGATGCTTAACAGCTAGCTTCAGCAACAAATGTATCCCTTGGAGTGGAGGGCAGAGAAGAATGAAACAAAGTTGAAAAGGAGGGCAAAAGAAAGAGGTAGAGAGGAGAGAATGAAATGAAAGAGAGATAGTGAGAGAACAGAATGCTCTGGCTAGCCAACATGTATCTAAAAAAGCAATAGCTCCAAACTAAACATGTGGTGGTTATAGCTGCTTTGATATGTTTATCAACTACAGTTACATTTTGTTCACAACTTCAGTTTGCTTGCTGTGACCACAACATAAATACAGCATTTTCTTTCATTAATTGAATCTTATAAGTTGACATAGCTGTTATCAGGTCCAGGAAACTGCTTGTGTTTCATCCACATAGCTATTCTCTTGTTAGCAAATGTAGAATTTGCTGTAGTCTTCAGGGCATTCTGTAATGAAAAGGGGACCGAACTCATTTCCACATGCAGCAAAAATATAGTTCTCCCACCCACAGGTAAAGCAGCCTGGTAAATAGACCCCCTAACAGACGACGTCACACTGATAAGAACCAGTATGCGCGCGCAGGCCGGCACCAAATGAAACCCATTAAACGATTCTGTCATGTCTCGCTAGGACGCGCCTCACTAGCCAAGCCAACACACAAGAGGAGGTTGAATGAACTGATATCAGCGCACCCCGAAACAAAATATGTTGGGAATTGATTGCATGAAACAATCACCTGCGCGTGTGCGTCCAGTCTCAATGTTGGTAAACAAATAATTGGTCTATGAAGATGCACATTGTACACACAAGAAGGAATAAATTGTTCACAGGTGACCTTCATTGCTCTAATGGCCTCTCCCATTAGTGCAATGAAGGTTATTCCAGACCAGACCTGTTGACACCAGCCAGGGCTGTAGAGATAGAAGCCATCTCCGTTCATTCCTTATTTTTAACTCTATGGTTCATTCACTCCATCGGGCCAGTCCAATGGCGGCTCATGGGAAGCCAATAGGCTATAGTTCCAAAACTGTAACCCGGTTTAGGGTTGAAGTCTATGAGATGTGCTTGTAGATAGGATATTTTCACTATTAAAGTGTCATTCAACTAGCCTATGTGTTAGTTTAAAATCACTATTATATATTTATATATAGATAGATATAGATATAGATATATATTATAGTACTGTGTGAATGCAATAATACCATACACATACATATAATGATATGTCATGTCAAGTCAGTGACAGCACACTGTAAAATTTCATTTCCCCCAGCTGTCACACTGACAGTCAGGGATTCACAGCATTTCTCATCTGGATGAATTGATATTCTGTTAATACAAACCTTCTGGTGTTATCTGAAAGTTAGACAAAATGACAGAATATATTGACAAACTCAATCCTATATTTTATGACACAAATAATAGCTAACGGCTAATTTAAGCACCTCAGTAAATAAGGCTTGCTGCCTTATAGTTACTGAACTTCTCTCCTCAATTATTGTGAATCACTTTATTTTATATAATGTTTTTATAATAGTATAAAGTAAATATTACAGACATTTAAGTTGTTTAAAGTACTTTAAAACAGTTGTCATATTGTATTATATCATACCATCTATCTATCTATCTATCCGTTTCCGTCCGTCCATCCGTCTGTCCATGTGCTCTGTGTTTTATACATATGCTTGCTACTGCAACAAGAGCCAAGGACATTGCTTGTACTCTAGGTTGTACCACCTGGCAATAAATTGATTATGATATTCCACCAACAGAGTTTGCAGAGGCTTGTTGAGTCTCTGCCAAAGCAAGTTTAGTCACACTTTAGTTTGGCAGGTATTATATGTATTTGAGAAGAGCACTGCCTGTCTCATCGTGTGCAGTTCAGGAAGTTCCCTCAAGTGCTCTCAGTCAAGTTCATATCTAGAAGGCAAAGTAGAGAATTATCCGAGGGAAACGCACCATATGCTGTCACACGCACACACGCAAACACACGCACGCACCCACGCACGCACGCACACACGCACACACAAACTTTCTATCTCTATCCAAGGTAACTCTGTCGAACTGAAAAGAGGGGAAATGGGAAGTCAAAACAAAAAAGTGAAAGATTGAAAAGGGGACACAGATGGAGAGAGAGAGAGAGCAGACAAAACAGTGGGCAAGGAAAAGAGAGAGGGGAACATACTTCCTGACAACAGCTGGGCAACTTCCTGTTTTCCCCGGAGGAATGAGGCACTAGGCATAGTCACGGTAACGGTTGTCAAGGTGTTGAGGGGCTGTCAGACGCACCAGTCACTAGGGAGAATCAAACTCGCTTTGAATCTGCCAATCAGAAGACAGCTATGTACAGCTATTGCACACAGACAGACAGACAGACAGACAGACAGACAGACAGACAGACAGACATCTTTCACTAGCAGCCCTGACATGCACCCTCGGTATGTGAGTGTTTGACCTCCATTAACTCCCTAAAATTCTGCTTTAAGTTTGTGCATTTATTGGTGTCATTTAGAGGTCAGACCTCCACTACAGTACACCTACACTCACTGACCCTCACTTTATAGGCATTGATTTTATATGATATATGACACCTAAACATCCTCCCATCAGTGTCAACAACAGGCCTGACCCTGCTGGCGCGGGAACACCACCCTGTTCTGCTTTGGAACTGTTGTTCAACTCTCACACCAATAAATCATCTGCACTGGAAATACATTGACGCGTGGAACACATGACTGGACTGGACTGTGAGTCGAGACAGCCGAAGTTATGAAGCAAAAATACCAAGATTTCCCTGACTGTAAAAGGGGAGAGAGAGAGAGAGAGAGAGAGAGAGAGAGAGAGAGAGAGAGAGAGAGAGAGAGAGAGAGAGAGAGAGAGAGAGAGAGAAAGTGGTGGAGAGTGTGTGTGTGTGTGTGTGTGTGTGTGTGTGTGTGTGTGTGTGTGTGTGTGTGTGTGTGTGTGTGTGTGTGTGTGTGTGTGTGTGTGTGTGTGTGTGTGTGTGTGTGTGTGTGTTCCATATCTGAAAGCTGCATTTTGTGCCATAAAAAGTCATAGCCTGGTGAGCTAGGCACTGAAAGGGAGAGGCTCACACACACGCACACGCACACGCACGCACGCACACGCACACAAAATGAGTACATGTCACATCTGTCTTCTCCCTACAGGGGTAGAGAAACAAAGAGAGAGAGAGAGAGAGAGACAGAGAGAGGTGGAGAGCTGAGCGCAAAAAGCCTGGATGCTCCAGTTGTGATGCTTCACTGATTTTTAGAGAGAGAGAGAGAGAGAGAGAGAGAGAGGGAGAGAGAGAGAGAGCGAGAGAGAGAGAGAGAGAGAGACAGAGAGAGCGAGAGAGAGAGAAAAGGCCCACAGCCCCCTCTCTTCTCCCATTGCTCTTTCTTCTGTCACTCTCTCTCTCTCTCTCCTTTCACACACAAATACAAACATAGTAGGATATGCTCCCACTCCTTGCTCATTTTGCCCTTACAGTTTAGGAAAATGTCTTGTCATTCATTCAAAGGTGGAACTCTAGGGCACTGCTGAACAAATGGAATCTACCTCTCAACCACCTAAACCCAAGCATCTGTATTGTGCGG
This sequence comes from Gymnoscopelus braueri, assembly GCF_963280865.1. NCBI lineage: Eukaryota > Metazoa > Chordata > Actinopteri > Myctophiformes > Myctophidae > Gymnoscopelus > Gymnoscopelus braueri. Next base: position 21,080,260 of record NC_137626.1, on the reverse strand, counting down.
AAAATAGCAGATCGACGAGCTTGTCAATCGGCTATTTTCATGCAGCAAAAGCTTTCCCCACAATAACAGAAAACAGAAAATACACTAGTAGACTCCGGTCAACCTTGTGGTTGAGAGAGAGAGAGAGATGATGGATGCCTTTGTCAAGGATCAATAATCAAGGATATGTTGTGTAAATCAATCACGCAATCTACCACAGTGCTGTATAGAATGCTAAGAAGATACAGGAAACAGATCAGGCTACAAGGGCCGCTATTTGCTTCAAAAGCTCTATGGCAAGTTATACCGGTAACTATTCCTGCATGCAAATGTACATTTTCATGGTTTTGTAAGCAATGTGACACAGCTCTGTTTGTTTGTATTCCCTTTTACACACAGGCCTAGTTTTTATTTGACACTAGCTTTGGCAGCGCAAATGTATATTTTTATCATGCCAATAATGCTCCTTTGAATTGAAAAGGAATTGAACTGAATTGAAAGAGAGACAGACAGACAGACAGACAGACAGACAGACAGACAGACAGACAGAGATGTTATTAACTAATTGAATCATCAGGCCCAACCAGACACAGCTTCACCCAGACCAGACCCATGCAGCTTCCCAGACCTTCACCCTGATGCTGTCACTTTGCTCAGCTCACGGTGTGTGTAACAGACAGCTATATAGGACTTTAATTCAGTTGGTTATGTTTAATTGACAAGTGAGCAGCAACCAAATATTTTGTTGGTTGCGTTCTCTTCGCAGTGAAGGGAGAGATGACTGATGCTTGCTTTAGGGTCATAGATCTGCATGGTACATTTTGTCTTCCACCCACATGAAGCAGCACAAGTTACATCACAGTACCAGAGATGCATTGTCTATTCACATTGTTCTATCAAAGAGCCATGGGTATCTGCTTTGGCTGGGGAGGAACAGCTCTGTAATGCTAATAAAGCACATTGAATTAACAGAGAGAGAGAGAGAGAGAGAGAGAGAGAGAGAGAGAGAGAGAGAGAGAGAGAGAGAGAGAGAGAGAGAGAGAGAGAGAGAATAAGAGAAAAAACAGTGAGATAATTAAAGGATACAAAGCCATTTAAAGTGAAATTAATTCTGATTGATTACTGTTTTGTTTCACATATTAAATATGTTACTTTTTAAACAGTATTTTATTTTCTAACGATATTAATGTGTGATATGTATTCTCTTTTCTCTCCCTCTGTTGTTTCCTTCCTTCTTATTTGGATCCATCTCTCTCCCCCCATGGCAACTGGTACACGGTGAACTCTGTATGCTTGACATGAAGCACATTTCACACACATTCTGATACATTTACATATTTATATAACTGCCAGGCTCTCAGTGCTTAATGTGTGGTGTAAAAATAGATAGTGCTGCTATTGGAAAGATGAAGAGAGAGAGAGAGAGAGAGAGAGAGAGAGAGAGAGAGAGAGAGAGAGAGAGAGAGAGAGAGAGAGAGAGAGAGAGAGAGAGAGAGAGAGAGAGATGATCACACATTCCTAGAGGAATGTATGATCATCTATTTTCCTGTTCAAGACGGAGAGAGAAAAGTAGACTCCTATGGTCTTCCTTTGATATGAGAGCGAGAGAGAGAGAGAGAGAGAGAGAGAGGGAGAGAGATATTCTATAATATATGGTCCTTTTTATAAAGATCTGTATGACTGAGGTTCTATATAGAACTTTTTAGCAGGAATGTATTAACCGTCTTGTCACTCCAGATCCTATAGTGTCCATGACCTCTTGTTCTACACTGTTAACATTATTTGGATATAGCCTTCCGAGTGATCACAACAATACAGCTACATGAAAGATGCCCTCACTGCAAAAAATGTTACAATTTTGGCACAATAACAGGACATTTTGGACATAGGCCTATATTGGAGTCAATGAAACATTTATGATAGATTATGCAAACGTGTTTAATTTCCTGTCAGCCCAGCTTACCCAGAAAAAGATTATTATTATTTTTTACCCTGTGAAATGACTTTTAGTCTCACTCGAGGAGTTTTTTTTATTCTTTGTCTTATTTATTAGGTCCATGTTTTGGCATGAATGAATAAGTCTCTTCTAGACATAACTGTGTTATGTCACATCCATCCACAGGGTGGCAGTGCTGGATTTTTCAAGACGTTTCCAACACTGAGCTGACACGGAAGGTGTTCTCTCTTGCCTCGCCTCCTCAGCAGTGTTGCCATGTCTGCTTATTATAAGCGACGTTGGGCTTGTTGTTTCTGTAAAGTTGCTTGTAAATATTGGTTAGTTGCGGATTGCGTTTTGACTTGAGCTTGTAGATCGGCTATTTTCAAACATCCGACGCTCAAGTGGCCTAGTCGCTTCTTTTGGGCTTGTTTTCATAGATAGACCTCTTCTCTTCGCAGATGAGTGAGGCTGGGACCGAGGCTAGATAGACCTTAACCTCGCATCACCAGTCTTTCCACCTCGGAGGAAAGCCTGGTGTCTGTTACTAAAGACCCATATGATCCGGTCTAGGCCACGCCTACTGAAAAAGAAAAAAGAATCCTGTTTCCGGATTGTCGCGATCCTGTTTTGCGGTGCCGCTTTGTTTTGGTTCCCCAATCCCTATTTAAATGGAATAGAATTTCCCCGTGGGATAATACGGATAATACAGACGCTAAATAGTCTCCGGAAAGTACACTCACATTTATATTTAAAAAATAAGCTAAACTACGCCGCATCAAGGATTTTATAGGACGGACCTATTTTGGGGTGAGACGTGTTTCCGGTTTGTCGCGATCCGGTCGCTGATGACGCGGATGACGTAGAGCTCCCGACCGGATCATATACCCGAAAAGGAATGGTGCCCAGGCTAGATAGACCCATAGATATATATGTTACAGGGTGAATGGAGAACCAGGGTGATTGAAGAAGGCTCGCTCGTTTTTACCACCCACCCAGCAATTCTGTAGAAGCAACACTAGACACTAGAGGGAGCCACAAGCCAGGCTTGTGCACAAGCATATATGGCCGCTACCACACACACACACACAGTCACACACACACACGCGCGTGCGCGCACGCACACGCGCACATGCTTTCAATGGACTGTTAAGATACTTTTATTGTGTTCTGCTGGCTTTTGTTTTAGTTTCTCCCTGACACACACACACACACACACACACACACACACACACACACACACACACACACACACACACACACACACACACACACACACACACACACACACAGTGATCCATGAAAAGAACTATTCTGTCCCTATCGGTTTACAAATCAAACGGCGCTGAGTCGACTAGTGGAGCGTCGGCCGGTCAGTGCGGGCACTCGCGCCCGGAGGCGCGAGGGCGCACTTCCTCGGCCTCAAGCTCCACTAAGTCGGCGCGCCGTGCGTGTGAACGCGTGTTCAGCGTTCCCCTCATAGATATTATGGTTGCTATGTGGGGGGGAACAACAAAAGACAGGTCTCCACTCTCCGTCGGCGCATCAAAGCCCCGCCTCTCCGCGCTCTCCTTCTCCTCCTCCTCCTCGGAGGAGAAGGAGAGAAGGAGAGGACGGGACGTTTTAAAACGCGAGGAGGAGGAGGAGGAGGAGGAGGCTCCTCTTCCTCGCGAGCCTCGCGTAATAACCCCCCGCATCGCAGCGCCGTCCTCCTCCTCCTCCTCACGAGCCTCGCTAATAAACCCTGTCTCGAAAAGCCCCGCATCGCCCCGAAGCCCCGTGCCTAAAAACAAGCGCTCTGTCTTCAATCACCCTGGCTCTCCAAACACCCTGTGACATATATAAAGGCTAGATGATGATATATAAAGACCCGCGCTGCTGGCCAATGGAGTACAACGTTGCCACATGGCGGCCATCTTGGGACGGTCATTCATAACATTATGTCTATGGGGCATATACTTTGAAATAACCATAGCGTGCTCAATTTTCATCCAATTTTCAAACGGTTTGGTGTTTTGTAAACACCAAAGATGTAGTTATGACACTGCATACTTATAATTATAATCATGTTTTTTTTTTAAATTAAGTATGCAGTATCAAAACTACATCTTTGGTGTTTACAAAACACCAAACCGTTTGAAAATCGGATGAAAATTGAGCACGCTATGGTTATTTCAAAGTATATGCCCCATAGACAGAATGTTATGAATGACCGTCGCAAGATGGCCGCGGTTGAGCTACGCTTGCAACGCCCCCTTGAGCCATCTAGCCTTTATATAGTAGGCAGCCCTGAAACTGAAACATGACCGTCATACATTATGACAGTCATGACGAAACCTCAATCTGGGGTTTGAACTTTATCCCTTTTTAGTCCGTAAATCTACATAAACGTTCAGATTTCAAATATAAAGTGTTTACCCCATGGCCACGGATGTTACAATTCTGTACGGACCCTCAGAAGTACCCGTATCTCCCGTATTGTTCAATAAAAAGCATTTTAATCCGATCGGTGGCTATTTTCTCATAGTTATAATGTATCAGAGTGCAATACACCTTCCAACCGACAGGGTTTCATAGTTGAAAATGCGGGGGGAATGGCCACCAATCGGATTAAAATGCTTTTTATTGAACAATACGGAAGATACGGGTACTTCTAAGGACCCGTATATAATTGTAACATCCGTTGCCGTGGGCTAAGCACTTCATATGTGAAATCTGAACGTTTATGTAGATGTAAGGGCCAAAAGGGGAGACGTTTCGCCAACGACCGTCGTGTGATCCATGGCTAATAGACCTGGTTGCTTATTTGTCTCGCAATATCTGGCAACACTGCTGCTCGGTTCCATGCTAGAGGAAGAAGTTGAACAGTAAACAGACGTGTCCTATGGACGACTCAAATGTAAATTAATGTAGGTTTTTAAGGGCACATTATTGTTGCTTTGGATCATCATGGACGTCGCGCTGTACCTGATCGCTGCTGCGATCCTCATCGTGCTGATCGTGTTAGCTGTGAAGCTGCGTGGACACACTGAGGATGGTGAGACGATGGACTGACAGCTGCTCATTATCTAATTCTAACACACTGTCTGTCTTCTGTATAACTGACAATGTTTATACCAAAATGTCATTACATAATTATGCATAAAAGTGAATATGTCATGCATAAGTTTAGTAGTAGTGGTAGTAGTTTATTTTGGTCATAAAAAATAAAAATACAATGTATTCATTTTTCATTTCACATCATATTAGACCAAAAAGGCTGTAGGCTGAAGTCTTGGCGAATGGCTTATCCTTTTCACGTCAAAAATCATAAACGTAACGAAAAAACTTCGGGAAGAAATCAAAAGAGAAAACAAAACACTAAGGAAAAAAAGAAAAAGACAAAGACAAATGTGATGTCTCAGATTTACAAAAGAAAAGAGTAAATGATACGGTTATAGCGTTACTTTATCATAATTAATATATAATTAATAAGATGTAATTAATAAGATATCATTACATAGCTGATATTCCTTGGAGTATCAATAATTCATTAATGTTCTATATTTATCTATTATTTTAGATGTATACATCTTTGGATTGATTGATTGATGTACTTTATTTAGTAAGACATGAGAACATCAGTACATGGAAGTACAAATTCACAATACAAGGTCTACTAAACTGGAAGTCTCATAAAGCACTGAGCTTGTTTAAAATGAGATACCCACGCATACAAATCATGATGAATTGGAGGTTTAGTTATTCTTAGTATGCGTGTTGTGTGCACTGTGTCTATTATCATGTAAAACATGACATTTTCCCATGGTGGAACACATTATAAAGACATTAGGGGCAGGCTATGTTGACTTGAAACCTTTTATCACATTTAAAACATAACTAGCCTTTTTATAGCATAATATAATGCCTCAATTCTTACAATCAAATATGATTATTTTGGGGGGTCACTGCCTGAAAAGTTTGGGAACCCTTGTACTAAAAAACAATACCAGTTGCTTTTTCCCCCATATAAATGACTTAAAATTTCGTGCAGGTAACAGAATGGAATTGCACAGTGATGACATGAGTGGAGGAAGTGGACGTAGCTCTTTATACTGTACTGTACTTCTGTGTAATATTGACCTATAAATGTACATTGTAAATGTCTAGCATTCAAAACTAGCTCCATTTGCAGTGCTCTGGAAGCCTTAGTTTTTCTACGGTTAAATTAAAAGTACGTTGTATATTGATAAATATCCTTGTACTTGTTTATAGGGAGCTTGGGTGAGTTTACCCGGTTGGACTTCTTCCACTCCTGACATCACAGCCTTGAGTATGGGTTTAGCTGTTCATATACACTGAGTGCGCCTATACAAATAAAGTATATTATTGTCATTATGTAACGTTACCTTTTTTTTGTGTGTGTCCATTTCAGCTGACGGGGAACAGGCACAGGATGTGGCGCGGGCGGTGGCACCACGTCCACAGCAGGTGGCACAGGAGCGAGGTGCAGGCATGCCCCGCAGGAGGAACTTGAACGCCAGGGTCAGACGAGCCCAGAGAGACACTCCTGACAATGGTACTGCTTGAAAAACACACCACCAAGTGCAGGGCTGTCATGATCATGGCATTGTTTTACTTTTACTTTTTAAGATTAATTGTCACACAAATAACTGCGATTAACTATTTTAATTGTGTTTTTAAATAAAAGATAAAATTTCTGTTTAGCTTCATAAACAAAGGCTGTACAGGGCAGATATGACAAATAACTTAATACAAAGAAATGGGTGACATTTATAGCTATATATAACTTTATACTTTCAAAATGAAAATTGTGGGAATAGACTATCTACAAGCTCACTACACGTCACATTGTGTCACCTCAGGCATTAATTACTTAAACCTGCATGGTTGAGCGGAGTCCCTCACGGCTCTATGTTAGTGTATTTTAAATAGCTGATAGATGAGCTTGTCGATTCTATTTTCAGCGCAAGCTTTCCCCACAATACAGATGATGGGGTTAAAATCATGTGACGATGAGTGTGGTTCTTGCAGAGGACAGTCCTGTGGAGTGATGAAGATGATGAATCAGCGTGTGTGCTTATTGCAGAGGGCAGTCCTGTAGAGTTAAAGATGATGATTAAGTTTGTGTGGTTCTCGCAGAGGACAATGCTGTGGAAGAGGTGGCTGCTGCTGCTGCAGCTACAGATGAGGAAGATGATGAGGAGCCTCAGCAGTTCCAGGCCACGTCGGGGAAAGTCGGAGCCAAGAAGCAGAGGAAGATAGAAGAGAAACAAGCCAAAAAGGCCCAGAGAGAGGTGGGAGAGATGCCAATGTTTGTCCCCGTTAACCCCAGGCTGACCCATGACATGTCCACATACCAATGTTATAGCCTGTTAACCACACACTAACCACTATCCAGAAACTACTGTTTCTACAATCTTCTACAATTGTTAACCACAGACTAACCCATATTTTTCGTATACTCTAAGTACTGTTCTACTTTTAATCTAACAGTACTGAAAATGCATAAAGTAAGGTTTGTGTTTCTGTGACGCTGAAGATAGATTTTGACAAGCGGACATACATTTAGATAAAGCACTTGGCTTGACTTGGCCACAGGAAAAAAACAATCCTATTATTCTATCAAATGTATCTATTTTTGTCAGTTTGCAAGTTCAATTCCAAGTATTACATGGATGGATGCTGGTGATTCGTATTTTTGGTTTGCAATCCATTTAAATTTGGTCAGCTGAAGATTTGTAATGGAGGTTTGATCCAATTGTGGTGTATTTAATGCAGTAAAATGTCACATCCTGGTTGGTTGCATGTCCCTCCATAGGCCGAGCTGGAGGAAAGAGAGGAGAGAAAGAAGATGCAGGAGTTGAGAGAGCAAGAGCAACGTAAGGAAGATGCGAAGGAAAGACTCCTGGAGCAGAAACAGGTAAAACAAACACTTCAACCCTCTCTGAAGACAAAGTTTAGTCATTACCAAAACAACTCGCTCAAGTCCTTTTCTTCCAATTACTGTGTGCCCTCTTCAGGAGGACGAGGAGCGTCGGGTTAAGGAGGAGCAGGACAAGAAGGATGAAGAGGAATACCTGAAGCTAAAAGCGGCATTTGTCATCGAGGACCAAGGCGAGGCGGAGATTCTGGACGAGGATGAGGTCAGCTAGGTCTATTGCTGTCTGATCATGTGGCTGTAATGCACAAACACTTACAGGCTGCAATGTGCTCACTCCTCTTATTTAATCTAATCTGCCAAAACCCTGAAGCCTGTAGTTCTATTGTGAGGATGGGATACATATATCACATAAAATATCCAAATGCATTCGGTCTCGAAAACTCATTGTCTATGTCTAGGTGATGGAAAAACTCTACCAACCTGTAAAATGCAGTCGCTTTCCAGTGTAATTGTATAATAGAACAGAATGTAACAAAATCTAGCACCTGGTCCCCATTGTAGATCTGCTAAAAAAGCAATATAAGCAATATTTACATAATTAATTTCAACAGTGTAACATGAGACTTGCTGTTCAATCACACTTGACATAATAGACAGTAGAATTCCATGCCAACTATGGTGACGGTGATAATAAAGCCATGTTGTGTTCTTTACTTTCAGTCACGCAACCTCCTGCAGGAATTCATCCAGTACATTGAGGTAAGAATTGACAAGACACCACATACCCCATGTACACTTGTACTGCAATATGTGTCTGTATATCTAAATCCCTGTTTGACCCCCTCCCCCCCAGGACTCCAAAGTGGTACTGCTGGAAGACCTGGCCTCACACTTTGGGATGCGGACGCAAGACGCCATCTCTAGACTACAGGACCTGTTAGCCGATGGTTCCATCACTGGTTAGTGGATGTACCGTGCATAAAAGGTCATAGTGTGCCAGCAGCTGACTAGATAGTGAATCTACCACATAATTATGGGCGACTCGATCAAGGCATATTTTAATTGATAAAAATTGATTGGTGTCTGCAATATTAATTAATTTTAAATCATTACACTCTATATCTCAGCAGTCATAAACTGACACTGTTGGGCTACTGCCTAAAACAGAAGGAATATTATAGTTTTAAAATGTGGCGAAGGAATGAAAGAAGACCAACGGCCAATGTTTACATTGTGTTTGAGGCGTCACGTGTATCTTACCTTAAATTGCTAGATTTTACCAGCTTTATAACAGGATACTGCAAACGCTCAAAATACTCTCAAAATATTACATTAGTCAGGTCAGTACCTCCTTAGACATAATTAACATTCCTAGTTGGATTCCGGAGAACTGTTACTTATCTATCTCTCTCTATCCTCAGCTCCCTCTTTGCCATAATCTCATCTAAATAAATGTATATCTTTCAATGTTCAGCTGTTTTGAACTCTTTGGCTTTCAATTTGAAACTAACAGCACACTGTCAAGCACACCAAGGCTTCTGATTGCAATGTTCTGTCTGTGTTCTGATACTTTTCACTGTTGCTAACTGTTGCGCTCACAATATGGTATACATGAAACTAAATGTGATGCCCATCTGTGAAACGGACACTTTAAAGATGGCACAGGGTTTCCACTCAGAATAACAGTGCATCCAAGTTGGGATAGATCTGTCTACCAATGGTATACTTTGGCCCATTACCATGTCTGTACTTCAAATCTTTAGCTGAACCAACTAACCTTTCTCTGCAGGTGTGATTGACGACAGAGGGAAATTCATCTCCATCACTCCGGATGAGCTCAAAGCAGTCGCCCAGTTCATCAAACAGAGAGGGAGAGTGTCCATCACAGAGCTGGCCCAGGCCAGCAACTCTCTCATTAACCTCACACCTGTGAACCGCAACGCTGCCTGAAGGACTGGGACGTGTGCAGTTACACCCGGACACTGGCGTTACTTTTGACATTTAAATGTTCACCGACATGTTTTATATGAAAACATATTTTCAACGAGCCTAGTCTTTATTTAAACGCGGAACGACTTAGACTTTGATTTGCCATGTCTTTGCCTTTAGAGAACAGAGCTATGTCCCAGCTCTCTCAAATCCTACATGTCACCTTGCAGATTTCTGAAAAGTAATTGTTTAAGTGGATCTGAAAAAAGATGATACAACTATCCAAAATTAAAGCTTGCAAAAAGTTACAATGGGACACTTGTTCAGGACAACTTGTCGTTGACAATGACATTAGAGCAAATTACATTGTTTGTATTTTAAATGTAATAAAGTTCAGTTTGAATAGTTATGTGACATTGTTTGTGTTAATGTTATGAGTTACCGATTTCAGAGCAAGTAGTACAAAGAGTCAGAGAATTTTATTTGGTGAAACCAACCAGGAACAAAAATTGTGATCACAAGGGACATGCCATAGTATGTATTTCAAAGTGAGTCATTCTGATGCTACAAATTTTGATATTGATTGATACTTTTGGGCTACTTTTTCATCAGGCAAAGGAAATCTTAATGGTTACCAAGTTCACTGAGATATTGGTGAATGAATATTCATTTTAAAACAGTAAGATACAGAATATAATGGTATTTTTTCTATATTTGGCCCCCAATAGTCAGTTTGAACACAGGTTTTATTTGCAAAAGATAAGTATTAATCTAATGTCACTTGTGTAAATAAATAGGGATATCGTTTTACCACAGCCAACCCCTAAAACGCCAATGCAAATAACATTACAGCCAAGAAAGTAAATACAAAATGTAACACTGAATAGTTGTATTCTTCACCTTGTTTATGTTAGGAATGAGAAGTTGCTCACGTTCTTCACAGGAATACAAGAACATTACATGGAATCTGTGGTGCCAGAAAAAAAATTCCTGTAAGAAATCAAGATGATTAAATGGGAAAATCTTCATACTGAATTTACTGCTTCCTGAAATGAGCAAGTCAGTGAAAGTATTATCCGAAACTCTCTTGCGAAGTTTCTGGATTCTGTAATGAAGATTAGCACAGCAGCAGCAGTCTTCCTCGAGAAACGGACACATTTTGGCACGTAGGCCTTCCTTAGTGTTTCAAACAAAAGTCAACAATGCCTCCAACTCTGAAACACGAGCATTAGTCTGAGAGGTAGAATTTTGTTGCATCTAGGATTCTGTCTTGTTTTTGTCTGGGGTGGTCTGTCTTGTCTTTGATATTTCCCAAGTAGAGTTGGGACCTCTGTCCTGGAAACAGAATCAACAAGCCATAATTAGAAGGATTTTGCAGATCTTTCATACTTTTTAAGGTATAAGAGTATTGGGCCATTATACACTGACAGTGTCAAATTCCTGCCCCTACGGTGTTAGAAAAACCACCCTTCGCACACCTCATCAAACAAATCCATATCCTAATGGATTCATTGTGAACTTCTAATTGATCAGATCAATATTCACCTGTATAACAATACCCAGAGGTGCCAGGTCCTTCCTCAGCGTATCGCAGGCTTGAAGAAGTGGAATTCTGTCTTGGTAGGGTCGGGGTTTGGTGCTTCCAGTGGAGCTGGTCTCCTGGGGGGTCAGGGCGAAGGCTCGCACATGGCTTCGGAAATTGGCGAGCTGCTCCACCACGTTATTCAGGGTTCCAGCGGAATCCACAGCGCTGCCCTCCTGTGGACGAAGGGAGGGAGACAAGTAGAGCATAGGCAGCAGTGAGACAGGTATTAAGGTGTATTTCTGATGGGAATTAACTTGGTACCAGACAGTATAGTTGCTAATGCTGCCCTCGCTTTTGCCGATTTTTGTCTTCATTTAAATCAGTTCCAAAAATGTGTATGTAGCACACAGAAAAATTATACTACCACTGTGAATTGATTAACCACATACTGTAAGTCCTATTTTATACATCATTGTGCGATGGTGTTGCACCACAAAAATAGCTGATTTACAATCTCACGATACGTCGATGTACTGTAGATCCAGTTATTTTTTAAATGGTAATTAAAAAATATGCATTTAAGATATATTTAAAATATATTTGTGTGAAACAGATGACAACTTCCTGTCACAACTTTTGCATGGCACAATCACAGACTCTGTACTAACATTCGAAGATTGTGGAAGAGTTATCTGGCTTGAGAGTCAGATGACCAAAATAGGCGATGTCAGGTTTTAAAGTGATGTTTAAATTATTTGGGGAATATTATCATGCAATTCCTCTGACCTTTCTGTCCAGCAGATCGATCCCGAGCTGCTCAAAGAGCTCTTGGATGTATGAGATAATGGCCCCAAACACAGCCGGGCTTCGTACCTGTCCCTCAGGCTGAACACAATAAAATAACATTAGAACAGTAGAACACGCAAAGCTTCACTGCTATACCTCTTATCAAATGAAATATATTTAATTAGTAGTATATACAGTATGTAATGTCATAGATATTCTGTCAAATAGATATTCCTGAGTTTTGATCGTTCAAATTGAGTCATACAATGATAAATAAATGAATACATAGACTTTCAATTACTACCTAGATCAAGAACGTCTTTACAGTCAATGTGGCAGAAAATCGAGAATTGTGTCTGTCTGCCTTCTCCTGTAAAGTCATGACCATAGAAACAAAAGTATGGAACTGATATTTCGATATTGGCAACTCCTTGCCTCCATGTCAAACATGGAAGACAAAGTAATGAATCTATGGCGGCCCCTGTGGTGCATTTGTTCCATGAGAACAAAGATAGATACTGGTAGATTGACATTAATTGATCCCATGGGGAAAGTCTGTTGTCATGGCAGTATACAGTTACGAAACACAGGACAGATGCCAAAAAAAGACAGTAAAAAAACTAGAATAATCAAATAAGCATAGGGATTAGGATTAAAGTACCAAAAACCAACAGAGATTTGCTTGGCCTACTTGGACTGCCCGGGATTACAGAGTATAAATATAAAAGCAGTCAAAGTAAACTAACAGTATCAACAGCATCAACTGTATGATTAACAGGTATAAATATAAACCAAATATGTTTGTGTTGGTTATTGTATCCATAGCAATAAGAGTCATTTGGGCCACCCCACAAAGTAGGTGGCTGTGAACACTTAAGTAAGCCGCTTATGACCCATCTATGCTTTTACATCTATGGTCACAACTTCACAGTTAACAGGAGGACATCTGATCTAAACCCCCTTGACTGACTGTAGCAGCTTTAGGTCTTTCATAACAGGTTCAACTAGAAGGAATGCGAGCACAAACTCCAGTCACAAAAACAATATAAAAAACTTGCCGGGTGCACAGCTCTAAAAGTATATCATGTAAGGAATGTAAGCCAGCACTCACGTTCAGGCTATCATTCCGTGTTTCGGCTACAAAGCGTGATCATGATGATTACGCTGAGGAAATCTTTGTAGACAAAACGCATCCGTCGTTTCTTTTTCAGGTTGCCTGCTTTAATACTAATAAATGAGAAGTGCTGAATGCACAGAACGTGAGTGCTGGCTAGCATTCCTTACTTTTATAACAGGTTACCTTTGTAATGGGTTTAAGTTGGCAGTTGCCATGGTAAACCAGGTTCAGAACGGCATTAATGGCTGTCGGTGTATCGAAGTCATCTGCCAAGGCTGCTAGAACGCTTGTTTTCGTTTCAGACAACCTAGAGAGACAAAATGCAGCAGAATGCCTCCATTTTATATCTCAGCTGATGCCAATAAAAGCATTTGGTGTTCCTAATTATATGCCAAAATGCAACTCATTGGAAGCTTGTAGATAGGCTATTTTGATCATTCGTCGTACGAGAAAGTACTGTATATAGAGTTTAAGTGGTTAACACTACTCATGAGTTGTGTTGTCGACAGGCTGGAATACTTGCCTCATGTTGGATTACCTCCCCTCATGTAAATCATGTTCATGTTTCCTTATGGAAAGTCAACTGAGGTGTTTTTTAACGATGTGAAATATGTGTTGTTGTTTTACCGTTCCATGCTGCATAAACGGGTCTAACAGCACCTTAAGACCACTGTACCTGCTGTTACTTTTTTTAACCCAGCCTCATGGCAGCACATTGTGCACACAACTGCATATGATGCTAATGTTTCTAAAAGATCATGCAGAAAATGTTATATTACCTGCTATCACATACGCTATCAGTATCTTTCATTATTTTATTTAACCTATTTCTGTCTCTTTGCCTTCGCTCTCACTCTACCTCTGCTCTGTCCTCTCTCTTCTCTTACGAATACTACAAAATGATGGATTGCGCGGAAAAAACTTTACACAGAACCTACCTCTCCCACAGAAGTCCCTCTTGTATTGGCAGACACTGTAGCTCAGCCCTCATGTAGGCCTGGGAACTGTGGATGAAGTTGACCACAGTCTCCAGGGAGCATTGTGCCTCATTCATACTGGCATCGCTGTAATCTATGGCTGTGGAAACACCGGAGGAGATCACAAAGGGTTTTTACTGTACTATCATGGCATATGTCTACCCTTTTCTGTGTTTGTGGTTGTGGCATCACTCTACTGCCTTAATTTGGATTCTTATTTCACCACATGAACCCTAGCATCCCTATTCTAAGCCAAACATTCAGCGAAAATAGCCGATCTACGAGCTTGATTTGGTGAAGAGGGGAAAAAAGTAGGGACCCCTGGGGGACTCGGGTCAACAAAGTATAGAGAGGTTAAGTGGTTGAATAAAATGGCATACAGGCATTCAGTACAAAGACAGCTTCAACAACTTTTCTTTTCTGTATTCTGCGTCCAATGCCATAGTTACCATAGTTATGGGGCATACAGTGTGCTGCTCTTTCACGTTTATTCACGTGAAAGCATAAGAGCTCAAATCTGGCCACTGCTGTATTATGACTACTACTATCTACTGCCACACAAAATAACATGAAACTCAATTACATTTGTATAATCAGCTTAATGAAAACAAATATGACATTTATGTGTACCTGATCTGTATTTTGTCATCAGGCAAAACATCCGGAACTCATTGGCAGAATAGGACTCAAGGAAATCCTGACGTGAGAGAAAGTGAACAAGAAACGGAGAGATCAAATCAAAATGTGTGCTAATCAATCACTTCAGCGTTAAATGCACTTCATGTTCAGTGCAAAAATATGATTCAATTAAGCCAAAATGAATACATAACATAACCTTTTTACCTTTATACTGATAAAGTTCTTTAAGGATTTCGACATTTTCTCAACACTGCCTTTTAGATGCAGGTGTCCTGCAAAACAAACAACAACAAAAAGATGATTCACTGAATTATTTCCTCTTGATCACAGACATAAAACCGTTGAATTGCTGATTTATCTGTAAAAATATGGAAATCTGAGATCATAATCAAATGTTAGCCAGGGAAGGTTTTGGTAAATATCATCCAAAAATACCATTTAATGCAAATACAAATGCAAATAGGTTGACATGTTTGGGTTATCTGCTAATAGTCTAGTCCAGGGGTCTTCAACGTTGTCAGGCCAAGGACCCCCTAGCTGAGAGAGAGATGAAGCAGGGACCCCCGCTATATTGTATAAAATTGTGTTTCAGATTAAACTTTTTTTGTTTACTTCTGGTCTGCTCTTTTTTCCCTCTACACCTATACCTCTTTGCCAAAAATAGCAGATCTACAAGCTCACAACGCCTCGCAGCGCGAGGCGTTGTGAGCTTGTAGATCGGCTATTTTTGGCTAAAGTTCTCCTCAGAAAAGAGATGCTAGGGTTCAAGTGGTTAAGGTATTTTAAAAAAATCATATAACACAAAGATTTGGCGGACCCCCTGTAGTAACTCTGAGGACCCCCTAGGGGTCCCGGACCCCCTGTTGAAGACCCCTGGTCTAGTCCTTGTTTTGTTGCTACTCTTCTTACCGGAGTGCAGGAAGTAATTCCCCCACTGCCCACACTGATGGTAGGCCTCGCTCTGGGCGATCTCATTCTCATGGTGGGGGAAGGCCAGGTCGATGCCTCCTGAATGGATGTCCAGCTGGCTCCCAAACACAGAGCTATAGCAAGAACACCACACAGGAAAGAACAGAACAGAACTAGTAAAGCCAGTTATACATAGTTGCATGCCGGTGTCGTGATCAGTAAATAGCAGATCTATAAGCTCACAACAACAACAAATCACAGTGATTGATCAAGCACTTAATCCCTACTTTACACTTTGTCGTACAACAGTGTCACACAAAAGTACAGAAAATAGCTCACTACAAGTTCACAGCTCATCGTGAGGCAACGCTTGTGAGCTTGTAGATCAGCTATTTTCTGATATTTTTTTTCCTGAAAGATGTAGCCTATAATGTCATGCCAGGTTGAAAGTGGTGAACTGTCACAGCACTACTGGACTTCACAGTCCATTTATGCTACAGTATTTAAAAAAGGAAGAGAAAAAAAAGGAAAAACGAAAAGAAACACATTTCCCCCTAAATCGATTAGTTTGATTTACTGTTGCACACCAACATTACAATATATGAAGTGGTCAAACCTTGCGATGGTGGAGCATTCAATGTGCCAGCCGGGTCGTCCTTTGCCCCAGGGAGACTCCCAGTAGGGTTCCTGTGGCTTAGAGCTCTTCCACAGAGCAAAGTCCCGCACGTCACGTTTATCCCCTGGATGAGAGATTTTGGAATTTGTCATTTGAACAGTTGGCCTCATGTCAGCCAAAGTGAGGCTAACCAATAAAATATAAAATTTAACTCTGAGAATGTAGGCCTACAAATGAGTTTCTCAGAGTTACAAATGTATGAATGAACACTGAGGATTTTACTGTGTAATAATACCATGAATAAGGGTTGAGCCTACAGAAGACTCTGTCCACATTTATCACTAACCACAAAACAAATCAGAATTCAGAATCCAATTCAGAAACACCTACCTGGCTCACCCTGCGGTTCAACAGCATTCACTAATTTACCATAACGTTCTCCAATGGACTGGATGTCAAAATACACATCCCCTGTGAAAAAAACAAATAGACAAATGAATCAGTGTGAATCAGTCCAAAAAGAAAAAAAAATGTTTACAGCGTCTGTATTATTTGATGAGAAACTTTCCATTTCATAGTTGAGATTGCAACTGCATCCAAAAAGAGTGATTATGATGATATCCAAAAATGTACCATTTTTTACGGCATAGGCATGTCCATTGTTGATGATGCGCTCAATAAACGCCACAATCTGAGGCACGTTCTCAGTGACTCTTAGGTACACTGCAGGAGGAAGCACCTGAAAAACATCAAGGAATCATTAAATTACCTGTTGTAAGTACACACACACATTTTTAAATATTCCAGACTGCATACATTAATAGGCTGCACTTATTTAAATTCAAGGTTTTGTAAACTGTTGAACAAACTAGACAACTCATAAGCCATGAACCCTACAGTCCCTGTTCTGTGGGTCATATAAGGTGAATATTCATTGAAATAGGCAAAAACAATTGCCAAAAATAGCAGATCTATAAGCTCACAACATGACATGTTGTGAGCAGGTAGATCAGCTATTTTTGGCAAAGAGATTTGTTGTGGAGGGAAAAAAGGGGGGGACCAAGTATAGACCCCTGGGGGACCCCGGTCAACGAAGTATATAGGGTTAACTCACCCGTAAATCAGAGTCAATGCACCTAAACAGATACTGCAATTAAGTATTAATAACTGACTTACCTTTAATGACAACATATCTTTTTTGAATTCCTCCTCATACATCCGTGCTAGGGTTGTTGGTGATATATCTTTCTACAAGGAAAAGGACCTTAGAATTATCATGCAGATAATGGTCAATCCAAAATACATAAAGCTATGATCAATCATACAACCATGATTAAACCACTCATTGTTAGGATCTTACCTCAGAACTTCTGTTAATGATTTTATCATCTATATCCGTGATAACCATGGCATGGATCACAGTGATTCCAAACAACCTGGACAGTATCCTCTGCAGGATGTCAAACCTGACATAGGAGCTACGACAAGACAAACAGATGAGCTGATGTCATTTCTATAGGGAAACATATTGTTATTGCTAAATATAATGATGAGGGGTTACCATGCATGACCAAGATGTGCGTGGTCGTAAACAGTCGGTCCACAGCTGTACCTGAAAACAAACGGTACATTCGATCAACTGACTAACCATACTATTATGAAGGTGAAATGTGCGCATCCTTGCTAGTATGAATGCAGTGCAATGCAATGGGAAACCGTATTAATGCAACGTGTAACCATTATGAATGTAATGCAACGTGTATGTGTGTGTGATACTACTAGAGTAATTCACCGTAATATATACAGTGAATGTGTGCAGTGCAATTACTCTGTGTGTGTGTGTGTGTGTGTGTGTGTGTGTGTGTGTGTGTGTGTGTGTAAAACATTACTATTATAAAAGGTAAACAAACCAATACAAGGTGTGTAACCTTATTAGTCTAGGACCTGGCTAACATATGTATGCACTTAATTTAGGAGAGATTATCTCAACTGTTCTTGACTAATATGACCCCAAGGAACAATTTAGGAACTATGAGAAATTCTCTATCCGGGGCGAAATACTCGGAAATGACCACGCCCCTTTTAAAATGAACACTACTTCAAACATGGCTCTATCTTCTAAACCGTTGGAGCTACAGATTTTCTGTGGTGCTCAAAATGTTCAGAATACTCATGTTTGAAACCCGTGCCCGAGCCAGCAACCCTACAGGTCATCATAGTGGCCAAATCCAATATGGCCGCCACCTGAAAAAGGTTTTGTCTATAACTTTTGAACCAGATGAGCTATGAATGCAAACTTGGTGTCTAAATCATGTTTTTTTGACAATTAGAAACATGTTAGAATGCTTATCTTTATGACTGGGTGTGGCTGGACCTCTATTTTGCATATTTCAAAGATGGCGACTATCTGACAATTAGTTTTACTTCCCTTAATCTTCTTCATTTTTGCAAACTTGGTGTCTATTTTATACTTTTTGAACATTAAAAACACATTAGAATGCTCATATCATTGATTGAAGCCATCTAGAGCACTCGGATTTGCTTATTACAAATATGGCCTATATAAAAAATGTTATGTAACAAAGTTTCATCCAGAGTGTAGAGTTGTTGGAATGAGTTAAGATCAAACTGAAGAAAACAAACAACCTGTGTACAGATGTTGAAACAATAGAATATGAGTTGAACACAAATTATACAGCAACAGCCAGTACAGTATATGCAGAGCAATGCTCAGTATAAATTGAATAATATCATACTAGTCAAAGGTGTATAGAGTTTTAACAATATTATGTTTAAATTAGAATCACAGATTTCTTTTGTTCTAATCATACAACTTCTATATCGAGGATATCCAACGGACTCCAGCTTCGCATAATTTGTCCACTACATGACTTTTGAAGCCACGGTGGAGGAGGATGGCTCAAGCTTTACTGGCATCAGCAAGACGGGTGCAGTAAGGTTCCCAAGTCTTAGTCATGGAGTCCCAATACCAGCCCAGCGTACTAAAATCTGGGATGTAATGGCCTTTTGACATGCTGAATGTATGTATCAGTTCTGTTGCTGTTGTAACACAATTATGTACAATGTACAATAATACATATTGTTCAAATTCTATACATCCTATGATAGGATTACATTTATGCTGTGCATTGTTGCACCTACTGTACTAGCTGTATAATTAGGAATGAGTTGTACACTAAATCATTCTATTGTTTCAATAAAATTACATCTGTAAGATACATTGGTTGTTTCATAACATAGTGGCCATATATGTGATATGCACATTATGTCCTCTAGATAGATTAAATCATTAAGATAAGCATTCCAACATGTTTCTAATGATCAAAAAACATGATTTAGACACCAAGTTTGCATTTGCTCATCTGGTTCAAACATAGCCAAAACATTTTTCAGGTGGCGGCCATGTTGGATTTGGCTACTATGACGATCCCGAAGGTTGCTGGCTCGGGCACCCTTGCTACATCATCAGAGCTATCTGGGACACATTTGATGCTTTTAGATTGATTCATGCAAAAATATTCTTATGGCCCTGGACTGTAATAAGTTGGCCGTTTTTAGCCTTTTTTTTAGCTGTTCTGTAATAAAATTTACAATTTGACATTTTACACTTTTCTATTTTTCACTAAACATGAGTATTGTGAACGTTTTGAGCACCTCAGAAAATCTGTAGCTCCAACGGTTTAGAAGATAGAGCCATGTTTGAAGTAGTGTTCATTTTAAAAGGGGCGTGGTCATTTCCGAGTATTTCGCCCCGGATAGAGAATTTCTCATAGTTCCTAAATTGTTCCTTGGGGTCATATTAGTCAAGAACAGTTGAGATAATCTCTCCTAAATTAAGTGCATACATATGTTAGCCAGGTCCTAGACTATATGTCATGTGAAATGTGTGTAAGGGACCAGTCGAAATTTACATAAGGGGGGGCATGGAGGAAAATAGGGGAGGGTCATGCCTTTCTAATTTTGGTCCAAGGGAGGGTCAGCTAATTTTACTTTGAATCCAAGGGAGGGTCATGCAATTTTGAATTGATAAAATAGTCCGTTTTTTATATACCTTTTTAGTACAGCAGAACAGTGGTCAATGACCCCTCTCCATTTCAAAGGATACAAAGAATTCAAATCAAGTAACACCTTGTCTATTTAGAATCAATGACGGTCGTTAACAAGCCATCAACGCACAGCGAGTGTGAACGACCCAGTCAAATCTATTCAGCGTCTTAACGATGGTGGTTGAACAATTAAGCAAAACTTCAACAGGCGTTATTGGAGAGATGCATTATAAATAGGCCTACTATAACTGGATATTCATAATCATTTGAAGTAATTCTGTGCGTGTGATTAATGTGGATCTATATGGACAGTTGTGTATAGATGCCTATAGCTCCACAAGTAAAACCAGAAGCATCAGGCCATAATTGATAGCCTAATTTGTTTTATGTAGGCAACAGTGTAGTTGTAGTCACTGTAGTTGATAATTAAAAGGGCAGAGTGACAAAAGTTTTAAACTACTGGTTACCAAATATTCAACTTTCTTCAATCTGACCAGGATTCAATGGGTTTCCCACATGTAAGATGAGAACACTATCCATTCTGCTACCACTACTACAGATACACTGTGCATTTAGCAAGACTGACTACACTACAGCAATGTTCTAATCAATGTGGAAAGCAAAACATTGGACATATCAGTTTTAAATGTCATGTTGTATTTGATGGGGAGGGTTAGGGGTGTCAAGAATTTCACAATACGATACATGATGTTGGGCATGATATCGATATGATATATTATTAATGTTCTTTTCTCATGTATCATCAACATTGGCCATCATCTTATAAATAACGTTATAAAGCAAGTTAGAAACAATTACAAAGTGCTTTGTACACAAATAAATACATTTGTGCAAGCTTAATGGAGAAGTGAAGTTCTCACTAACTATAAACCCATTGTTTCAGAGGACAGATAGACACTAATATAACAAATATAATATAATATAAGACTGCATAACTATAAATTCCACAAACCTCATATTTTTGTCATCTGGACTTTACCAACCAAGTGCAGCCTAGTTATTTCCAACAGCTAAAAAACATCTATAATACCAGATACAGTATAATACAATCTTAGATTAGATGTAGGCCTATTTGAGAGTGCAGATGCATGTCACATTAACGAGCGTCAACGAGCATCAGCTGACACACAACACCTCCCCTCTGCAGTGCTTTAAACTGAAAGTGACTGACTGGAGTCTGTTTCATTTCTCTCCAAAATACCTTGAATATGATGGAGGACATGATTAATAATTACTATGATTATGATAAGCTTTACATTTCATATCATACAGTAAAAACTCCTAACTTTCACCGGCAAAAAAAAAGAAAGTGTTTTTTTTTGTTTTAAAAAAACAATTAAAAAAATATTACGATACAGTATGACATCATGACAATACCTATCATCACATTTTAATACCACGATAGGCTATATCGTGACACAATATATCGTGACACTTCTAGGCGGGGAGGGTTACTCTTTTTTTTGTAATCACTTGGGGAGGGTCATTGATTTTTTTTTTTTGTCAAAGGGAGGGTCATGGCATTTTAGATCAGGGCACATACATTTCCTCCATGCCCCCCCTTATGTAAATTTCGACTGGTCCCTAACCTTTTTATTATGAAAGTAAAGTGTGTGTGTAACGTTACTATTATGATAGTCTTGGACCAAGACTGTCATATATTTCAATTCTTAAAATAAATCTATGACAGTCTTGATCCGAAGCTACTAAATTATAATAATAATAATAAACTTGATTTATAAAGCACTTTTCAAAACAAAGTTACAAAGTGCTTTCCAATGGCAGAATAAAATACAGTGCAAGGTAAAAGGTAAAACAACAACAACGGTTAATACAAATAAAAGGTAAACAAGTAAAAACTAAATATTCAGCTATATATGTACAGTGTGCTTTAACGATACTGATAGGAAAGTACAATGTGTGTAACCTTATCTTTATGAATGTACAGTATGTGTAATTGTCCTACCAGGTCGCCACTCGTTCCCTTGCCAGTATGAGCGGTTCTTTCCGCTTGGTGAGGCTGTTGTAGGTCTTCAGACCCGTGTTGAATCCAGTGGAGGGTGGGCTCCATTGTTTACCTGCAGCACCTATGCATAGGCCTGTCACAATTATTACATGATCGCCTAATTGCAATTATTTGAGATAATCACAATATTTTTTTGCATAATCACCATAATCATTTGTTTCCATGTTGAAAAATGTTCACCCATTTTCAAATATTAAATAAACTTCAAAGAAGCTTCAAATATTAAAATATTAAAGAAGTTTGTAGATCAGCTATTTCTGCTACTTTATAAAACTATTAAATGTCAATAATTTCTTTGTATATTTAGAAAATATTGTATTAACATGTTGTGTTCAATGCCAAACACAATTAAAATCATTAATTGCAATAATTTGAGTGACAATTAATCATCAACTTCAATTTGTAATCGTGACTGACAGCCCTACCTGTGCATCCTGACCTGCAGATGACTGTGAGAGCAACAACCCTACCTGTGCATCCTGACCTGTAGATGACTGAGTGACAACCCTACCTGTGCATCCTGACCTGTAGATGACTGAGTGACAGCCCTACCTGTGCATCCTGACCTGTAGATGACTGAGTGACAACCCTACCTGTGCATCCTGACCTGTAGATGAATGAGTGACAACCCTACCTGTGCATCATCCTGACCTGTAGATGACTGAGTGACAACCCTACCTGTGCATCATCCTGACCTGTAGATGACTGAGTGACAACCCTACCTGTGCATCATCCTGACCTGTAGATGACTGAGTGACAACCCTACCTGTGCATCATCCTGACCTGTAGATGACTGAGTGACAACCCTACCTGTGCATCCTGATCTGTAGATGACTGAGTGACAACCCTACCTGTGCATCCTGACCTGTAGATGAATGAGTGACAACCCTACCTGTGCATCATCCTGACCTGTAGATGACTGAGTGACAACCCTACCTGTGCATCATCCTGACCTGTAGATGACTGAGTGACAACCCTACCTGTGCATCATCCTGACCTGTAGATGACTGAGTGACAACCCTACCTGTGCATCATCCTGACCTGTAGATGACTGAGTGACAACCCTACCTGTGCATCCTGATCTGTAGATGACTGAATGACAACACTACCTGTGCATCATCCTGACCTGTAGATGAATGAATGACAACACTACCTGTGCATCCTGATCTGTAGATGACTGAGTGACAACCCTACCTGTGCATCCTGATCTGTAGATGACTCTGAGTGACAACTGGCAGTAGGCTGTCTTCTGCAACGTGCATAATGACGACCTGCTTCTACTGGGCCACATTGTTTTGTGGCGTTAACTGTTTATTTTATATTAACGCGACAATTCAACTTTTTGACAAAGACATTAATAGGGCTTCACTAATGCAAGACACTGTACTTTGTTCCAGTAGCAACCTTCTATTGACTCGTTACTTCCTGAAGATAAATCACGTGTGCTTTGAGAAGTGTTGCCAGATTTTGTGAGAGAAATAAGCAACTAGGTCCAGGAAAACAAGTCCAAAAGAAGGTCGCGATGCGACGAGTTGTGAGCTTGTAGATTGGCTATTTTCAATACATCTTGAAATAAAATGTGGAATATTTGGAAGATTTTTGAAACATTCTAACACAAATCTGTTACGGGGGCTCCCTGGTACAAAACATTTTCAGATGGGGGTTAGGAACAAATACATATTAATTTGGGGGTCCATGACATGAACATATTTGAGAACCACTGGTTAGAATAATTTAACAATTGTGAAACAAGCCCCAAATAAGCAACTAAACTCTCGAAACAAGCCCCAAAAAAATTACAAACAACTTCACAGAAAAATAAGCCAAAGTCGCTTATAATAAGTGGACATGGCAACGCTGCCTGGAGATCAACCACGTGGGTTCTGAGCTTCTTGTGGTGCGTCTTTCGTCCTTCAAAATAAAAGCATTGGTAAACTATCCGTTTATTCTCTCGTCTGCTGACCAAAATTGAGACAATAGCTGATTTACAAGCTCACAATGTGAGCTTGTAGATCGGCTATTTTCAAAAGGCCAAAATGTTTATAGGGTTGTGGTTAATGTATATTTAGTAATAATAATCAAAATCTACAAAGTAACTAGACATTTTCAAATAATTATAGTGGAGTAAAAAGTACAATATTTGCCTCTGAGATGTAGTGGAGTAGATGTAAAAGTACTGACAATTGGAAATACTAAGATTATGTCAGCAGGTCAGCATGCAGAAAGTCTTGTAGCATATTTTCAGAATTAAAAGCAAAAGGCTGATTGATTAAATAAATCAACGATTTTGTAACAAATGTAGGCTTTTAATTACAAGTGTGGAATAAATGACACCTTTGGATAAACCTGTGCAGAATATGCATGAATAACATGTCTTCTTCTATAAACAAAATGTGATACAGAGAGCCACACAGAGGGAGATGTTTCATACAGCCATGCTTCTATAGTCAATAGTTTAGATGTGTTTCAACTCTTATTCAATGTTTGATTATAGTATCCAGTCTGTTCCATGCTGACAGGAGACTTTCATTTAAAACAGAAAAACAGAACGGCAGACTTTCACAGGCCAAAACCTAAACAAATGATTAATCATTATTCAATGCATGAGTTTCATGATACATTTTAACATGTTTTGTCATTATTACGTACAGATATTGTACTGTAAAACAGAATTTGGGACTCTAAGAAAATGTATTTTAGAACTCAAGCACCTGGATCTCTGTGTTCTCAAATCATACACAGAAAATGTTTGGGCATGTGTATAATGTGGCTAACAAGTCAAGAATGCGGTAAAACATAAAAGAAAGCACAAAATACCCTTCATAGTCCTGTCAGGCATACCATTAAAGTGCATACAAGTGTCATAAAAACAAAACACAATAAAAAAAAAAAAAGCATTCATTATCAGTCACGCAGCTAATAGGTCTAAATGACATTCTGTGTTCTTGTGGACAGGTGACATCACAGAGACATAATCCCAGTAGAGGAGACAAAGTCAAACCATTCCTGACATTCAAGAGTGCTTGAGCACCAATGTCCTCTCTTTATGTTCTAAGTAAGTGGTTCTCAACCTTTATAGGCCGCGACCCCCCAAAATAAACATTTTTGATCTGGGGACCCTGGGGATAGTTAAGGCATTAAATTTTGTTTGACTCGTCCCCCAGATAAATATTGTGAAAATAGCAGATCTACAAGCTCACAACGCCTCGCAATGCGAGGTGTTGTGAGCTTGTTGATCGGCTATTTTCAAAATGTTTGCCCCTTTCTATATTATTTGACAATTTGGCCAATGTTTCACCAATTTCTATAGTATAGTTTGTGGATTACTCTTGATGCAGTAATGCTCTTTTTTCTTTTCTTTCCTTTTGAGGTATTAAAAAGGTCTTAAAAGTCCTTAAATTGTCATTTCACTGTCATCCGGGGACCCCCCAAAACATCATGTGGGGACCCCACTGGGGGTCACCGACCCACAGGTTGAGAACCACTGTTCTAAGTCTCTGTGGCGGTCGTTCGTTTTGTCTCACGGGACGGTCAGCTGTCCCTCCAGCTCTGCTCTACGATGGCCGAAACTCTTTTCTCGTACTCTCGTTTATTCTCCTGGTACAGCTGTGCTGCCTGGCTGTTCGCCGGGCTGTTGGGATTCGGTTCGTCCAGCAGAGACTGTGAAGAGGAGGAGGAGCGAGGTTTAATAGCGGGTTGACGCCATGACTCAGGATTCAAAGACTTTAATTGTCACATTATGCTCATACTGTACGTGTATGAGCAGTGAAATGTTGGTGTGGCAGCCTCCACCACAATGTGCTAGAGGTTATGTCTAAATGCACTGTAATACAAGTAGGTAATGATAATGAAAGATACACAAAAACAAGTTATAAAACAAGTAAGTTACTACTGTAATAAGTAATACAGTAGTAAGTAATAAAGTGTAAAGTGTGGTGGATGACCATCAAGGTATAGTATATGCAAATTAGAATTGTGCATTCCCTGGGACCTAGGACATATCTTCTGTCCCAGTGAAGTAGCAATTCAAAACTGTATATTCTCTTCAGAAAATAACATTTTAAGTTGCACCGTCCCTGGTAATTGAGGTGCAGGATAAATGTATATGTTTCAGCCAAAAACTAAAACATACAGAATAGAGAATAGACAGAAATAAAGATGAATAAATTAGTGACCGAAAGATATACAGAATATACATTCATGCAGCAAGGATGAATAAGTTGGCAACGGAGTATAGCCTATGCATAGTTCAAATAGCAGTCAGTATTATGTAACGAACTATACACATTCCTAACAGGTACAGTACGATCTAACAACACACAATTTATGCAAGCAGGTTTTGCAAGATAATGTCCCGAAGGAACTGTATGTGCTCTGTTGGTGAGCGGGTAATTAACCACTTAAAACAGCAGATCGCCAAGCTCACACAACACGTCGCAT
This sequence comes from Gymnoscopelus braueri, assembly GCF_963280865.1. Lineage (NCBI taxonomy): Eukaryota > Metazoa > Chordata > Actinopteri > Myctophiformes > Myctophidae > Gymnoscopelus > Gymnoscopelus braueri. The sequence goes on along the minus strand of NC_137626.1, from coordinate 21,053,409 downwards.
TGTGAGCTTGTCGATCGGCTATTTGCAGCGAAAGCTTTCCCCACAATAACAGAAAACCAAAAAATATACTAGTATTGAGCCTTGAGGGACTCCGGTTACCCATATGGGGTTTAAGACAGTTGCCCTGGCAGTTGGGTCATTGTTCAGAGATCTGATAGCCTGAGGGAAAAAGCTCTTTATGTGTTCCATGTTTAAAACCTGAAAGAAATTTGAGACCGATGTTGAGCTACTCAAATGCACAGAATAAAACAAATAATAAAAGCAGCACCAGTACCTATCTTCACAATACATGCTTCTACAATGCATGACCTAGTTTTGACGAGCATGCAGACTAATGCAAAGGTTAAAAATGTAATTTAGATAGCATGTTATTTAGACCGATGCTACCTTTAAATGTACCGATTAGTTATTTTGATAGTCTATTGCTTAGACTGATGCTAGGTTCTTGGTTCTGTGATCCTAGTTTACTGCGGCACTACATTGTGCCAGTGATGTATGTATTTACCTTGCTTATTGTAAGTTGCTCTGGATAAGTAAATTGTAAATTGATTCTTTTACCGCTTTACTGTTCAGACGATCTATAGGGTCCCTAATCACACTGAATACTTTCAAGTGCAAATAGGAATTGTGTTTAAAGCTACAATCCAGGACTTATTTGAATGAATACAATATTTTATCCAATCTGTATGGTAGAGTATGTAAAACAATAATAAAACTAGTACATCTGCAGTGGTTGGAGCCAGGGAGGATGTCTCCCTAGTCCCTACTATTCCACTGAGACATTTCGACCCTGGTTGACAATGTCAACAATGTTATTTGAGGCAGATGGTGCAACGGATTGGACACTTGATGTGCTGCCATCTTTATTGTAGTGTTGACGCTATTGTAATTACCTCTGTCCCTCAGGATAGAGAGACGGTCATAGAACTTAAGATATGTAGCTTTTCATCACCAACATTTCTATTCTGAGCCTGAATGAAATGTACAACTTGCCTGACTGTCAAATACCTGCCATAATTTTTGGCATGTTAAATCTGATTTATATTTTGTTGTACAACCATTTAGCTCGCCGAAAATATTGGTGAGGTAAATGGTAATACGACTAAGTATAAAGTAGGCAGTGGTAGAATTTTTCAAATGGCCTAAATGTACTGTATATAGGACTGAAGTGGTTAATGTATGTTTTGTAATAATAATCAAAATCTACAAAGTAACTAGTAACTAAAGTTTTCAAATAATTGTAGTGGAGTAAAAGTATAATATTTGCCTCTGAGATGCAGCGGAGTAGAAGTAAAAGTACTGAAAACTGGAAATACTCCAGTAAAGTAAAAATACCTCAACATTAGTACAGTACTTGAGTTACTTTACACCACTAAAAGTAGGGCTTTCAGTTCTATTGCTCTTGCACTCGTCTTCACTACTACGCATACATAGACAGTAAATTGATCCTGGACTCTGTGTGAGACCCGACGCTCTCAGTGTAAATTCTGCATTACTGTGCAGCAGGGGCAGGTAATAGATAGGCCTATATTCTGCCTGGTGGAGATAGTGTACATAGTGGTCAAGAAAGAACCCCTCGTCTCTGGGATCACGTGCACCCATGCTGGCCTCGGATCAAATTCCACTCACTCATGCACTCTCTCTGTGAGCGTTACTACTACCTGGAAAACTGACCACCATCGCTTAACCACTTAAACCCGACACTTGATTGACCGGAGTCCCCCAGGGCTCTATACTCTATTCAGGGCTCTGGACACAATGTGTCGCAACGCGATGCATTGTGAGCTTGTCGATCTGCTATTTTCCGAGAAGGTTTTCCCCACAATATGGATGCTGGGGTTTAAGTGGTTAAAAGGACCATCCATATTCAGACAGAGTATTATGCGAAGAGAAAATGTGTTTAAATCGATTCTCCCTTTGTGCCATTAAACAGACAATCGAGACTTAATCACTTGTGCCCCAGCATCCCTATTCCGGTGGGAATACTAGCTGTACATAGCCGATCAATCGCGTAGACACGTTGGGCTTGTAGATCGGCTATTTTCAGCGGAGAGATTTGGCGTGGAGGGGGGAAAAAAAGAGCGCTCCAAGTACAGTTGCAACTCAAGTCAGTTTTACCAAGAATGGAGGGTTTAATCTAAGTGGTTAAATACTTTGCGTCCCTATTTTTGGAACGTTATCATAGTTGAACGTTTTCAAAGATTTAGTAAATTGTTTAAAAATGTAAAATATTGAGGGGGGTGGATTGCGACGCGTTGTGAGCTTGTAGATCGGCTATTTTCTCTATTCGCTGTACAACGGCGTATACAGGGCTTCAGTGGTTAAATACGTAGATGCACTTTTAATATCTGGCCTCGGTACGATGAGTAATGAATCCCTCTTTGCCTGATTCAGTGAAAACGTACCTGGATAGAGGTAAGAATAGATGACACATCATAGGTAGGACTCCAGCGATTCTGCAAAATATCTAAGCATATGCTTCCATCTGCATATACTGTGGAGACATAGTTCATAGTGTTAAGTAAGAGACCGCAATGAGAGAAAATTGTAAACATTTGGTGGAACGCAACAAAGGGGAAGGTACATACCATTTGGATGAAACATCTTTGAGACAAATCGTACAGTGGGGGGCTTATTGGGATACTCCTCCGTGAACTCCACTGTTAGTTTAAATGTACCTATGGAGAATAAAAGTAAATAAATAAATCAGGAAACCACAGACAATAATGAAGAACTAATGTCTCAACTCAGTTCATTTGATGGCCAAAACGGCCCACATGAACATGCAGAGGGGGCTTGAGCAGATACAAAGGGTGTGTTGCTTCATGACAGCATTTCTTTTCCTTTTTGAGTCTTTTCCTTTTACCATATTGCACTACGTTACCATTTATTATATTTTATTCTAAATTATTTTAACTCAGGTCTCAAATTGCCCTTTTAGTATAGCACTGGTGTTAAAATTGTCCTTGTGTGTTCTTATTTGTACATGTACCGGGGTCCTGAGAAAAGTAATTTTGTTCTATGCATGTGTATCTTTATGGTGACAAATAAACGGATGCTTGGACCTTCCCTTCAGCTGAAGTAGGAAGGCTACCAGAGAATTTTAATTATGTTGTTGTCATGGAAACAAGCCTTGTCTCATGCCTGGACAGAGCACAAGTCTCAGAAAGCCAGAATGTTTAAAAAAAAGGCACGTGCTCTGCATGCCTTGGCTTTTACCATAACAAACCAATTTCCTGAATCTCTTCGGTACCAAACCAAAAGTCATTACCATGAATGGATGCACAACAGCCTGCCATATTCAATGTGCCACCCACTCATGAATATTGTGATTGAGTTGCAAAGCAAGGCACCACGCCTATGCATTGGAGTTGAGGTGTCCCTCATTTGATTGATTGAATACTTTATTAACAGTTTGTTTGCAAAAAAAAAAGGCACAGAGATAGTTTCATGCTAAAAGAATAAACCCAAGAAAGCACTATGGCTTGTTTCCATTGGGGTCCTGTGGATTCAACTCATCAAAATATTTAAGGACAAAGAATAAATAAAATATGCACATGAAAATAAACCAACTACTAACTAGGGCCTATTTCTTCAGGTGTCATAATAAAAAGAAAGGTCAACTCACCATCTTCAAATGGTGTTCCTTCTGGCCTGGAATGCAAATAAATGTGAATCACCCAACTATATTAAACAATATTTACATTTTGCTTACAATTTCACGTGCCCAGGTATAGGCCAATACAAATGTTCGTTTTGAGGCATGGATTATTTAGAGCACAGTATTTTTCATTTTTTCCCTTTTTAACAAATCTTTATTTATAACTATCTTTTTTTAAGCACAACATTGTGTCAGAGCTTACCCAAATATGACAGCATTCCAAACCATGATATTGTTTTCAGATGGGGCCCCGCTCACTCCAGCTGGCGGGTCCTCTTGCAACCTACAGTGGTCATTAATACGTTACATTAAGTTACCAACCGTTACTTGGAAGTAACGCCAAAAATAATGTTGTGCCAGAAGCCCCCAGTAGAAAACAACTACACTGTTGCCTTGTTCCGCAACATTAGGGCTTACTGTACCTTTTGAAGTCTCTCATAAGTCGCCTTCTCGACGGGGTGGACATCGTTATGGAGGATTTATTATTTTACAGATCTGGTGTTTAAAGATAACTGTGTTTTGCCGATCGGGGTCAATATGTTGTTGTAGAGTTTTACCCCACAACAAGATTCTCTTCCTCTGACCCAACAGGAATTGAGGGCCATACTATTCTCTAAAGCAGGGGGTATTGTAGCCCTGCTCCAGAGCGTTAGTGAGTTCTCTCTGACGCTCTGACAGGCGCGCTGCTCTGGTCATAGACCGAAAATTCCACTGCTGTGCGAGGTGTACGTCTTTAGTAAAAAATAAACAAAACCGTTTCGCTACTCACCGAAACAAAGGCAGTTTTGTGTTGTTGAAAGTCTATTCTCCAGGGTGGGAAGCCTCTCGGGACCCCACCTTTTCTGTATAATACACTTTTTGGGCAAAAAATAAAATATATCCACCAGATGGAAATTATTTTATTTACTCCACTGCGCCCTCTACATATCTGGTCGATGGTAATTTATATTGACCAGATCTGTAGAGGGCGCAGTGGAGTATATACAATCATTTCCATCTGGCGGACATTTTCTGCCCAAAAAGTGTATTATACAGAGAAGGTGGGGTCCTGAGAGGCTTCCCACCCTGGAGAATAGACTTTCAACAACACAAAAAAGTCTTGTTTTGATAAGTAACGACACCGTTTTGTTTATTTTTTTTACTAAAGACGGAGACCTTGCACGGCAGTGGAATCTTCGGTCTATGAGCAGAGCAGCGCACCTGGCAGGGCGTTAGAGAGAACTCACTAACGTAACGCTCTGGACCAGGGCTAGGGGTATTGTCATTGAAGAACTCCATGATGTTTGTCAAGGTGTGGGGCGGAGGGGGCTGTGGGTGTGCTTTGTTAGCTTAATGATTTACCGCTGTGAAGAGGCGGAACATTCGAGACAGTGATCTGTTTGTCTTTTTACACCTCGAAGTTACTTATTGACATTTACGTTACAATAGCCTCCACCCCTGCGTAATGGAAGAGTCCCGGGGGGCGGAGCGTTGCTCACACGTGACGGGGATGTGTCCTTACTGGGAGTGCAGGTGACGCGCCGGTGCGCGGACACGTGAGCCACAGTGAGAGGATGGTTTTGAACAGTGGTGGAAGAAGTACTCAGATATTTTTACTTGAAAGTAAAAGTACCAATGCAACAATATAAAAATACTCTGTTACAAGTAAAAGGACTGTGTTCAGAATGTTGCTTCAGTAAAAGTACAAAAGTATTGGCATCAAAATATACTTAAAAGTACCCAAAATAAATCTACAATGTTTGAAAATAGCAGATCTACAAGATGCCTTGTGAGCTTGTAGATCGGCTATTTTAAAATAGCCTATGTATAAAATAGGGCTGAAGTGGTTAATGTATGTTTTATAATATAATAATTTCTATCTGCAAAGTAAATAAAGATTTCAAATAATTGTAGCAGAGTAAAAGTACAATATTTGCCTCTGAGATGTAATGGAGTAATTCAAAGTATTGAAAATTGGAAATACCCCAGTAAAGTAAAATGGCTCAAAATTGTACTTAAGTACAGTACTTGAGTAAATGTACTTAGTTACTTTACACCACTGGTTTTGAAGTTATTCTCAAGGGAATAGACTACTGTCCACTCTGAGGTGATGAATGCAGAGATGTTGCCATTGTTGTGGACAGTAATAGAGTAACTAAAGTACATTTACTTGAGTACATATTTTTGGAGGGTTTTTTCTTTTCTTTCTTTGCAAGCTCATGACCTTCTATTCACTATGCTACTACACGATTCAAATAGAAATATTGTACTTTTGACGGATACAGGATAGGTGGGCACATTTGGGCACCTCGATGTAAAATAGGCTATTTTGTCCAAAATGCTAAAAAATATATATATTTAAAAAATGGTCTTATAAGTAATGTGATGTGAACATGCGCGGTACATCATTATCAGACTTAATTTTTATGCCCCAAAATAGTAGAAATAGTAGCAATTGTAGAAATATTAGACCTTAATTGTCAAATGTTTAAACATGTTCTAATCATGTATGCTTTACTTGACTGAAGACCATTTTTAAAAAACATTTTGGACAAAATAGTCAATTTTACATTGAGGTGCCCAGATGTCCCTATAGTGCCCAACTATCCTGTTACATTTTGAGATTATTCTCTCAAGGGAATAGACTACCCTCTGAGCTGATGAATGCAAAGATGTTGCCATTGGTGGACACTGTAACAGAGTAACTAAAGAACATTTACTTGAGTACATGTTTTTGGAGTTTTTTCCCCCCTTCTTTTCTTTCTTTGCAAGCATGACCTTCACTCAGCTACATTTCAAATAGAAATATTTTATTTTGACTCCACTACATTTCTAGGAAGGGACTCTTGGGACCCAAACTTAACAAAATATATTATGAACTAAATTAGGGTAGGGCAAAGTGAGGAAAAGAGTAAGGAAAGAGTACACATTTCTCTGCATAAATTGTTTAGTGTTCCAGTTCCATTTTGTCTGCTCATTTCTTTGTCATCACTTCCAATTACATTAGTTTATCCTGTATCCTGTGTGAGTTTTCCATCCTGATTGGATAGAATTGGTATCCCGACCTGAATATTTTTTTTCTGCTTATTAAAGACCTGGATAGACAGGGTGACTCCTGTTATTGAAGAAACACTTAAAACATGCATTAAAACAATACTGGATACTTGTCTGTGGATTTTAACCTAACATCACATTGATGAAAAAATATATATACGCGCACGCACACACACACACACACACACACACACACACACACACACACACACACACACAGTGTATCATGAAGAAAATAACTAACAAAGAGACTGCAACCATTTAATATTACATTTTCTGTCGAAATACAGGTTTACGGTCATTTTTTGTTTTTAATGTTTTGAGTGGAAAAAAACAATGACAAAGACTTCAGTATAAAAAACACAAGTGTTCTATATGTAAATTCTGTAAAACTACAGGGGTGGAACAATTTTCTTTATTTGACATAACATAACATAAACCCTGTGGAGCAGCAAGTCTGTCTTTCGTTGTTCTTGGTGAACGGTGAAAGTAATATAACCAACACACAGGATGACCATATGAGGCTTTTATGAAGATGACAGTAGCTTACATGCTGTTTAAACCATTACCCCACTTCCACTGAGATTAAAAAACATCACCGCTTACTTACCACTTAAGCCCTATAAAAAAATGTCATTTAATAAGAAAGAAAAGTAAAAAAATAATTGGAACATAGCCGATGCGACGGCACAACACACAAATAAATCTTTAAAAAATACTAATAGTTGTGAAAACAAAACTACTGTCATTTTGGTAGCTGTTTACATAAAAAAAAAATATGGAATGTCTAAATTATCTGGCAGAATTGTGCACATTTAGCGTATAGCTCTACATTCAAACAGTGAAAACTCACTGGGCAGAACAGTATTGAAGCTTTATAAGAGTTTCTCATACAACTCCCCAGGCAGATTAGCTACTACTGTTATTAAATTCACTGGCCACAATTAAACCAAAACTCATCCCACTCACATATGCAATGCAAAACAAGCATGGCATACCAGATGGGACAGTTTTATTGAACACAAACTGTTCCACCCTAAGCAAATTACACACATTACCATTACATACATTAGTCTACAAAACATTCCCCTTCAGTTCTAATAGTGCTGACAGAAAGGAGGCAATGACTTTACATACGTCTTCCATACATTTTGCCATTTTGCAAAAGGCCTACAGTACGCACTCACCAATATCAACTAGAATTAGGTTACCCCAACCACAATCTCTGGAACTCAACATAAATATTGTAAAACAACTTTTCAAAAAGAAGGAGAAAAAAAGACTAACTTATCTCTTTCCTTTGGTAGATATGGGACAACGCGGCCCTTTCAGTCTCATTACAAAATCCCTAACTGTTAAGTTTAAGGCGAACGGTCCCTGGGCACGGAAAACGTGGGAGTTGGACTGAGGTCATTTGAAAAGTGATTATGTTACCTTCTGGGAGGGACTGATCTCGTCTGCAAAAGTTCATCACACCTCATTGCCATAAAGAGTGCAAACAAAGTCAAACATACGGTAGGCAGACTAAAGCAGAAACTGGGACGCAACTGTAGCCGTTGATCTGATTAACCACTTAAACCCGTTGACTGGGGTCCCCCCAGGGGTCTATACTAGGCCCCCTCCTTTTCTCCCTCTACACCAAATGTCACTGCATCTACAAGCTCACAAAGCGTTGCATTGTGACACCTTGTGAGCTTGTAGATCGGCTATTTTTTGGCAAATGTTTGCCCCCAGAATAGGGACAATAGGGTTCATGTGGTTAAAGACAAGGCTCGGTGTCTCTCCACTTATGAACCGTGGAAAAGCTGCATGGTGTTGACCATGGTCTGGTTGTAATGTTGCTCGGCGTACACACTGATGCTGTGCTCCAGGCGGCTGCTGGTCTCGGTCAGGTCCTCGGCGGTGTCCCCGAAACCGTGGTAGTGGCCGTAGTGCAGCGAGTCCCCCGCGTCCGATCCCATCATGCCCCAGGCGGGCCGATAGGCGACGCAGCTGCTCGGGCTCTCCGTCAGATGCAACGAGCCGCACATGTCGGTAGGGCAGCGGCCGCCGGGGGCCATCTGCCGCCCTGACTCCTGATTGGTTAGCGCCAGGGAGAGCTCGTTCTTTGCGGACCGCGGTGGCGCCGTCGATCTCCACTGCGCAGAGGAGGCCGAGCCGTTGACTCCGTTGACGTGAGGCCGTGCGTCGTAATGTCCATTGGTGGAGCCAGAGCTGGGGACGCTATGACCGTTGGACATGGCTTTGGGGTCCTCCTCTGCCATTTTCAAAAGAAGACATGGGGGTCAGATTCAGTGGTGAAGAGATGCAGTGAAAAGTCCATCCAGGAATACAGCCTGGCAGGTTCATGGCAAATTTAAGCAAGTCTCCTCATAAACATAAGGCATTGATTTTTGGAGACTATCAATACGGGTCCAAATTTGTTTTTGCACATATTGTCCATGTCCAGATAAACATTCGGTACAAGTTGCCATGTCCATGTTTGCTGTCCCTAAAGAACTGTATCTGTACCCTCACAAGACGCCACTGTGTCACTTGTCAAGTGATACGATCAAACAGTGAAATATAATTGTGTCTTGTAGCGGTCAATATACCAGGTCAGTTGTCTTGCAATATAGTCTTTGTGGTCTCACTTGTCCCTGATCTGTATAACCACTAGGGGGCAGAATTATAGCAAATAGCAAAAGTAGAACATTACTGCTGTCTCACAGGACACTGTGCTACAGAGGTTTGAGCAGGATAATTAATATGTGCAATTCAAGACACAAATAATTAGAAAATAATATATATATTGAGAGCCTAATAACCAATATTTCTATCAAGTATAGAACCCATATCTACACACGCACACCCACACACCCAAACACAAAGGCACACACGCACGCACGCACGCACGCACCCACACACACCTAGAGTAGAGTATAACTACGTACAGGCCGAACATAAGTGAATGTTGGTATTAAGAATTAAACTGAATCATATGGTATAATAATTTGCTTTATTTCTTAAACAGAGTAGGCCTTTCATTGCTAATTTTGATTCAACATTACACCATGAGGTTGAAAACTAGTCATAAACAATGCATAACTGTTTTTAGCATTGCACAAGCCCAAAAATTAGCTTAAAGGTTGCATATAGAAAAAGCTGTGTTTTATATTGAAATTTATTCTGCCATACATTAGAAAAAGCACTTAATCACCAAGCTACATTTATAATTCTTTCTATTATCAACTTCACAGTGCAAAATGGGCTCACTTATAATAGCTTCCCTTTTGAAATTACAGCCTAAGTAAGTAAGTCCCCCGCTTAGCCTTTATGTCAATTCCCCCCTTGTGTATAGTCCCTGTCACTGCCGAAACCCTGTTGCTCTTGGGGAAGGTGTAGACCCGTGTTTCCCAAACGTTTTAGCTCGAGACCCAAAAGAGAAATTTGATGTCTCCCTGGGATCCAAACTAGTGAAATTAGCCAATCTATAAGCTCACAACACATCGCGATGCGAAGTGTTGTGAGCTTGTAGATCTGCTATTTTCACTACGTCTTAAAAGTATTATTCTAATGGATTTTCTTTTATGGAATTCTTTTGAAAAACATTTGAAGGGTTAACTTTAGAATTTTGGGGGAATTTCAATATTTGAAATAATAATAATGATAAACTAATAAAAATAAAGGGGTATTTACTCACGACCCATAAAAATTGGTCCGCGACCCACGAATGGGTCCCGACCCACTGTTTGGGAACCATTGGACAAGCACTGGACAAGCACATGTCTCCTCCGATACACGTGGAGTCGCCAACCGCCTCTTTTCCCTAGACAGTGAGGAGTTTCACCTGAAGGACACACAGTAACACGTGCTGGAGGAGCACGCTCACCGTGGAGGAATCAAACCCCAGTCTCCTCCGCGGTGGTGGGAGGGAACGTTACCCCTGCATCACCCAGACGCACCCCTAGGTATGATATTCTTTTAAAGAATCATTCAAGCAAAGATTACATTTCACTAAATACACTACAAAATGGCATTGTTTATATAAAAAAAAAAGGTCTATAAATCAATTTGAGGATGGAATGTGTAAACTTACGAGACAAGTTTCATGCCATGTGGTTTATGAAACCAATCAAATGGAAACAAGACGGGACACGGGTCCATTAAACAAAATGTGATCCACTCAACGTGGAATAAGTAAAATTTTACTTGAGCTACAGTAGCTCAAGCCGACAGTAAATATAATGGACAAAGACCGTAGTGCAAAAACAAATTCCATGGTGGCACAGAAAACTAACTGAAAGGTCTGATTAAAAAGGTTATCGCAAACCTTTGTTTCAATGTTAAATGAGGAAAATGCACACGTCTTCCATGCATTAATATGCATGTACTGATTGTTGAACATGAACATGCCAGATGCATATTTTTCAGGTTGGATGGCTTAGAAAGAGTTGCTTAGAAAAACATTAGAGATCAACACATAACATTGTATAGCAACTAGGGCTGGGCAATATATTCATATTAAATTGACATAGTGATATGAGACTTGAATTTCGTCTGGGATTTTGTATATCGTAATATGGTGATATGGCACGTGTTGTCTTTTCCTGCTTTAAATCACACAGGCCTTATTTTATACTTGAAAAAATAGCAAGAAATAGATGATCTACAAGCTGTGAGCTATTTTTGAACGTGTTAGAAAAATGAAAGATATTGTCACAATATATTATCATCACAATATCGATATTGAGGTATTTGGTAAAAAATATTGTGATATCTGATTTTGTTCTTATCACCCAACCCTAATAGCAACACGTCTCAACATAGAATATAAAACAAGCTTACTTCTTGCCATAAATCTTAACACAAGACCATATTGAACCCAGCATACACATATTTCTATATAAGAACAATTCTAGCATGTTCGGCTTGGATAAAGCCCATTACAGATAAGCGTAGGAATTAGTGCAGCTATAAGGGATCTGTATGGAGGCCACGGTGGAGTTCTCCATTTCTTTGGGGCCGTGAGAGGGGCTCTCCATTGGCCCCCAGTCCTCCTCTGACCCAGACACCATAGGGCCACATGTTACGAGACGAGTCCCACCTGAGTGCACGTCCTGTGCGGACTCCACGTGCATGCTCTCCAGTTCCTCACCACCTCCGTTCTGCAGCATCCTCATGGACAGGTCTACAACTGTAAGGAGGAATGTTGAACTTGGATTTAACGGACTGATACCTCGGTTTGAGGGAAATCACAGCAGCTGCGTTTACATGGAGCCTCAGAATAAACCAGCCCATTCCATTCGAAAGTGGTGGCATAAGCTTTTTATAATCCTTTTGACAAGATGAGAGTTTCTTATGTAAACACTCCTGACGATTAAAAACAAGAAAGAAACAAGTGCACAACGGAGAATGAAATAGGCTATTAGTCTTGAAGGTGCTCCTGGATCAACAGGAAATAAAGTTCTGGGCACACTCAGGACAAAAAGTGAGAAAAACCTATGATACAATACGTGGTCCACTGTGGTCTAAACATTTTGACTTTTAATTTTGACAAGCCATTAATAAAGGCTTTTTACCAAACATTTTCCGTCCCTGTGTTCGGATCTTTTTCTCTATTCTCCCAACAATTATAGAATATCTTGTCGCAACTTTCTGCACGTTTGTCTACTTGAGTTTAACCACTTAAGCCCTATATACTTTGGTGTACGTTGAGTAGCGAAAATAGGGGTGGGGTGTTTTGCGTGTGGCACTTTCATGTCAATCAGCTTGACTGAATTTGGAAATTAAAACATTTGGCTCATCTACTAGTGATACAACGGATCATGTCTTTAAGTCTGGCTGAAGAAATCCTTACCGTCAGTTCTGGCTTTCTTCACGTGGACTGTCTCCATGTCGTTCAGCAGCCTCTTTCTGCTGGCCGCACCGTTGGCAAGGAGGCTCTGACCCTGGCAGAGGTTAGTGTTCCCATTCAGGGTTCCATTGGCATGGAATCCATTGAGTTGAATGAGATGGTTTTGGGCGTTGGTGAGGAGCTGAGAGCACTCGTGGAAGCCCTGGGCATGGGCTAGGTCAGCAGCTGTCAGCCCACTGGCGTTCCTCAAACTGTGCAATGGAAGAAGAGCATCTTAACCTTCTTGCCATGTACCGCTGTTAGCTAGCTCTAACATGACTTGCACAACCAGTCTCTATCTACGTATATGACTGTTATTTCTGTCTATTCTGTTTGACAAATATCTATTGATTTACTGTCCTCAGGCTGTGTGCATAGAGCTTATACTGATAACATACATCGCTGAAATAAGAACGTAAAGGTATTAGGATGGGAAACCTGCCCTAAATATTGCAATGGGAGAGGATCTAGTATCAATGAATATGCCAACACAGAAGCAATTGAATTCAATGGTCATAACTTCTCTTCTTCCGACCAACCAACAAGATTAATTTTTTTACTAATAAAATACTTTCTTTTATTTTTTGCACTTAATACTCTGTCTTAATGTGTCAATGCTTAATACCTTTCTGTAAAGCACTTTGAAATTGTTCAAATGTGCTATACAAAGAAACTAAAATCTACCAAATACCAATAGTTTCCAAAAATATGTTCCAGTTCATAATATAACATTACAAGACACTGAGCAATCGTAGTGAATTGTTCAATTACTTAAATGTCACTTGCTACACTGTACTGTACCTAAACAACTGACAGCCAATCCACGTCATTTCCATCTCTTTATCTTTGGCTTATTAGGACATAACTCACACATGGCATTAACAACACCATAATAACTTCTTGCTCTTGCTGGCTCGCATTACGGGCTTGACCGAGAGTTACATTGACATGATATTCTGGTACCGTACCACCCACCAGCAATGTACGCAGCACAGTGGTCAAACCATTAAGGGCTTGGCTTCAGTCCAGTTCCGGATGAGATCACTCTAATGCTACTCGCATCTTAATGTTACAGCCAGTTCCGGATGAGATCATTATAATGCCACTAGCTTTCTTAATGCTACTACTGTATGTTCTTATCTTCTCAATCAGATTAATGGTATAAAACATCAACAAGATGTTCTGTTGTCAAGCACATTAATATGTCAAAGTTGTGCAGTTCTTCAGTTCTTGTGCAGAAGATCCAATGGATTAATAAACATAACACATAATAAACCCTGAACATTTTGTTGACCAGGGTTCCTTCGGGGGTCTGTATTTGCTGCTACCCTCCATTTTTCCTTCTACAGTATACCAAATATCTTTGGTACGGTATACAAACTCTGCTGTGAGATCTGCTCTGCTATTTTCACCAAATATTTGCCTATTTTCGCCAATTATGACATGCCCAGAATAGGGACACTAGAGTTGAACAAGGAATCAAGGACCACGATTCACATCTTGGGGACATTAAATAAATTCTTCTCGTGGCATTAACATATTCCTGACAGTTGACCATCTCCCACTGCAATGCTTTCTGCTCAAAATCCATGAATGGACAAACTCTTCATCACCATGCGCCAATACAATGCCGTTCACGGCTCACTTTTCCATGTACCAAAATTAGACAATACATTTTCTTATAGTTATTAAAAAACATGGATGCCACTCGAGTTGAATGACCAGTCTAGAATGTGGGGAAAGTCTTTGGGTTTTCAATGAATATTCAGTAGAGATGGCCTGATAACTTGGATTGTAGATTACATTTAATTGTAGAAAAAAAAAATGTCTTAAGTATCTAGTAACAGCCAAACACACCAGTTATGCTGTTAAACGTCTGGTGTATACAACAGGATATGAAACTCTGGTGTCATATGACTTCTAACTTATCCAATGGCTGATCGATAAATATTACAAGATCCTTATCTTATTTGGTAGCATTAATTTACTGTACGTCAAAATCCAGAACAGAGTGGCTGTTGTATGCCAAAAAGACACAAGATGTGAGAGATCCGTCCTTCATGGATTAGGCGCAGTTTAAGACAAAACATCTGACCATCTGTACAACAAATGAAACATAAAATGCATTGACAGAATTAAGAAAATGAAACAAAATCACCACAAATTAGCTACTTTGTAACAAATTAAATGTAGAAATACTTTATTTAAACATAATCCCACTTTACACCTATATCAAATTAAATGTTTCCCCAACAGGTTCTGATATTGAAGTGAAATATTGACTTATTAATATAATCATCTAAAAGTCTTCCTCAATAAAGACATTATTGTATGTGACCACAACCTGAGCAGGGTTAATTAAAATAGGAATACATAATATTCCTAATAGTCCATACTATAATAATAAATAATAGGACAGTATCTAAACCTGGGATAATGTTTTATTAAATTATTTTCAAACTTTTAATATAGTTTCTTATTCAAAATGAGAAGTATACTCATTTTCAACTATTGTAAAATTACATTAGTTGATATCAGTCATGTACCTAATTCAACAAGGTATATCTTTAATATCAAAAACAATGATACACCAGCAAAATGGTAGAGGGGTGAAAATAGTTGGGCAAATTAAATGTAAATGCCACATACAGTATCTATTCCTCTAATCCACATGTTGAACGTTGCAAGTATGCAAAGACGTCTTGTGTGGTACATGATATTAAGTGTAACCACTTAACCACAGAGGTTTTCTAAATTATTCTGAAAATAGCCTATCTACAAGCTAACAACGCGCCCCAGTGCAGCACTGTAGATCTGTTTGTTGTTGTTGTTTTTTATAATTACATGCCCAAGGGTTAAAGTAGTTGAACTGAAATGGAATCTCATAATAGGCTTGAATCCAGTCATTCAAGTTGTGACAGAACCCGTTTAAAAGGAAGCATTTAATCTGATGCATATCCTTGGTGTAAAACAAAGCTTGCACTCATCCACCCTCTATTTCTCCTTCTAAAGCCTAGCATTTATTCAGCCTAGACTGCACATGTCTTATAATCTAAGGCCAGAGCGTGGGCGCTGCTAATCCCCATTGTTAGTTAGCTTGCACAGTATCTGAATTAGGACAAGATTAACAGTTACAGGATGTCTAAGCAAAAAGCATGCAGGTCTAGACATTGGCTATCATGGCTGCTCGCCTAGCATTAAAACCAATCACTGCAGGAAAATACCTCGACAGTTTGCCAGAGTGTAGGAACTGTAGGAAGCGATAGTGAGAACACTCAATGGCAACACTGCAAGATGTTCGCTGAAGCACTTGTGGCAGATTCTGCAGTGCCTATTTGGATTGCTCCCCGCTTTTCTGGGATTACTCGAGAAAATCAAGTCATGTTCAAATTCAAGTAGCTGTAAAAAACATCAAAACGTGGAGGGGATTTGTTTGTTTGTTCGTTCTCTTTTTTTTCTGAGCCAGGACAATGTTTTTTCAGTTGGATTCTTATAACTGCCATTTCTTTGCTCAGAAAATGCTAAATATATAACCTCACAAAACAGTTCTGTAGATAAAGAATTTATACATTCAGAGCAGTTTTAGTCCTATGTAAACAAGGAAACGTGAAAACAATAGTAGAACAAAAACAAAAGTGCTGTTCACTCATCACTGTCTGTCAACTGGAACCTTTGTTATGGCTGAGGTTAGCTAAGGCCGAAAAGCTCATGGAAAAAATATAAATAAAATTCCGTAAAAATACAGCAGTCATTTACTGTTTTTCCCTGACTTTGGAATACATTTTGATTAAGTGAAACATGTCACGTTTAGTTTTGATTCAAATGAGAGCTAGAAATAAAAGTATTAATATTGATGATTATTGTTATTGATAAGAGCCTTTCTCTACACTTTAAGTATAAAACCGCTCAGTTGAATGGCTCAGTCTGGTTGTATGGGAAGTGTTTATTTGAGCTTCTAGATAGATCATTTTAGTTTGTACTATAAGTATTGACACTTATTTAGGTACATTTACGTCCACTGAGCACTTGACAAGTGATTCAAAATGACGGTGTCAGAATCTGGTGAGATAAAAATTAAGAAATTTAAACCATAAAAATTTAAATCAGTACTGTAGGTTGATAGCTAGTTATTAACAGTGCTAGACCTGGGGTTTTGTCATTCAATCATTCCAAAGTATCTACTTATAGTATCTAATATAATTAATCTTACCAAACAACAAAAGTAAAGGCATGATTATCAGAACAGATGATAATATGGTTGTTTAATGCTTTGGGAGCAGAATTACGGAGTCTTAAGAAACAGTCCGCACTCACAAAATACATTTTCTTTGCGTTTTAAATTTCTTAAGACTGTTTGCTGTGAGTCTGCTATTAAACTATTGTCAGTAGACCACACTTAGCTTAGGACTTCAGTCCTATAGTATTTGAAAGCAGAATGAATGAACCACGTAAACTCTATCCTTTGTTGAGAGGAGTCCCCCAAGGGGTTTATTATCCCATGATCCAACCATAACAGCCCATAACATATTGTGTTGCTGTGTTGATCGTGATTATGACTTGGCTTAAATTATGGCTTGGCTTAAATAAATAGTGTCTAATTTCATTATTATTTCATATCATATTTAAGCAGTAAATCATGACAGGCTACTGTATGTTAAGAGACATAGAGCATCCACTCTAGTAACCAGGTGCAGGACAAACTGAAAATCAGCATAAAGTAATCAATAAAGTCTGCACACAGCTAATTTGCTCTCACTGTTTATTGGAAGTAATGGGTCAATGTTTCGATCACGTCTGGATCTTCATTAGGATGATCAAAACACTGACCACTCTTTAGTGGACTGGGAGCAAACCAGCATTGTGCTGACTTTATTGTTTACTTTAGGCTATATTGTATGTTGTCATTCATTATATGACACCTAAGCAGCCGCTGTTCACCTTTGGGTGTTACATAATACCTACAGTAATATTCCATGGCCAGGAGTGAGATATTGCTTTTATAAAACAGTAGCTCCATAGATAGACACATCCCAATTGAAACTGATTATTGAATATTGAGCCGAATATTTTCTACAAGAAAGTGCCTGCACAAAAACGGTGGTTGCTATGCAATATTTACATTTATATTAGTCGTCCTTTGCCGTTTCTGATACTGCATACTGGGGCATTACAAAGGGTCCTTAAACCACACTGTTAAAGCTGTTGGAAGATTTAAAACTACACCTTTACCCCCAAGTTCATCAATCATCTTTCTGCAGCTGTGCATGTCGTCCTTTTAAGGTTGATTTTCCCCCAGAGACATTGCTGTATCCACTCCTCCAGAGTTAAGCATCAGAGGTCAAACTTCACCGTAGAAATTTGTTGTGGATTTCACCTTGCCCTACAGTTAGCAGCGTAAGGGCGCGCTCCCACCAAGAGTTGGTGGGAGTGTCGCGCCTGTCACTCACTTTCAGGACCCTCCCCGTAGCCCGCACTGCCTATGCTGCCTGCTGCCTTGAGCACCATGTTGCTTCCTGAGTCTTGAGACAGTCCGCCTTCCACTCACCCGATTGGACAGAGGGAGAAAATCAGCGCCTGCCTCCAGCAGTTTTATGCTTAGTCGCGGAGAGCAGATAAACGCAAGGTCTGCGCGACAAGCGGAAAAATCTGCTCTTGTGTGAATCAACGCATTTGCATTGACAATGCATTGGCAGATTCTGCAAACAGCGGCCAGCCCTAAGGGCGCGCTCCCACCGCATTTTATTTTACCTCTGGGGCAGAATCTGCCAGTGCTTTGTCAATGTAAATGCATGGATTCACGCAAGAGCGGATCTTTCCGCCTGTCGCGCAGACCGTGCGTTTATCCGCTCTACACGACTTGTCCATTTGAAGCATAAAACTGCTGGAGGCAGGAGCTGATTTTCCCCCTCTGTCCAATCGGGTGAGTCGAAGGCGGACCGTCCCAAGACTCAGGAAGCAACATGGTGCTCAAGGCAGAAGGCGGTGCGGGCTACGGGGAGGGTCTTGAAAGTGAGTGACAGGAGCGTCACTCCCGTTTTTCAGAATCCGCTGGCTGCAAAAAACTGTGGCCGCGCACAACCTGCGTTTAACGCAAGCCGACCATGTTTTGGTGGGAGCGCGCCCTAAAGGCACGGCCCCACCGCACTTTTATTTTACCTCTGGGGCGGAATCTGCCAATGCTTTGTCAATGCAAATGGGTGGATTCTTGGCCTTGCAGATTTTTTCCAAGAATCCACGCATTTGCATTGACAAAGCATTAGCAGATTCCGCCCCAGAGGTAAAATAAAAGTGCGGTGGGGCCGTGCCCTAAAGGTTTTTCTTAGCCATGGAGAGATATGGAACTGTACAGACAAAGACATTTGAGTCCTATTTGTGAATCTCCAAAACAGACCGGGGATTTTTTACGGACTGCCATTTAACAAAATAAAAACATGAGCTTCTCCGCCTTAGCGCCAATGCTACCTCCTTATTACATGCGGCAGGTGAGAACTAATTATTTATTGCTAAAGCTGTTAAAGAAAACTGAATTATACACACAAATGGTTTATACAAACTAACTAACTAACTAAACTACAAACACAACTCACTTATTAAAATGAATTTTAAGTCATGTTTGGAAAGGAGCATGGTTCAAATGCATATTTCTTAAAGGAATATCCTTGATAACTATATACATGTATATTTAGGATTAGCATTCAATCCGGGAAAGCATCTACCGTATGTCATTTTAGATTTTAGCTAAATATATAGCAACATACGTTTTTTGGAAAACTGTTAGGATTTAATAGCCATTTTTTATTATCAGCCTCAGGTCTAAATGGGTTAAATTAATTAATTCCCCAGGGATGAATATGTAATTCCCAAAATTCTAAAATTAAACCAATTAAATCTGCAATTGAAATAAAAAAACTAACGCATCCAAATATTTTGGATACTAGCCCATTTATTCTGGGTTAATAGCACTAGTAAACTGAAAACTAGATCAATAGTTTTTCACATGTACAGGAATCGGTTCCTAAAATTAATAAGTGGCTCCAGTTTTAATGATCTCTGAATAAGCCGGTCAAAGTAGAGCGGTCCAAACTTTTTGTAACTTTACATTTTACTCAATTGTCAAACACATATTTTCAGGGGCCATATGTGCTGTATAATGACGGAAGTGCAGAAATTGTGTTTCTTAGTGTAATTTCTGAAATGGCCACAGCAGGGAAAGGGGAAGAAATCTTGCATTTGACCCATGTCCTGTCAAACGCCAACACCAATATATTGACCTAAAACAGAGACAATAAATCAACAAACTTTAGAAACAAACAAGCTAAGTTTAGAGATGACAACCACAGCAACAATTGCATTGATGAGGGACACCGTCATTGTGCTTTGGAAGATTAGCAAAAGCCTGTGAAAGCATTTCTGATATGTAACATCCTCACTCCCTCTCAAGGAGGAGCCTGGTGAGTTCTACAATGAGGATTTGTAGCCCCCCCTGCCCCCCACACACCGAAATATAAATGAGCTTAAGGACTAGTCACAGCCCGGCCAAATCCTTACAGACCTCCATTTGATGCAAAGGCCCAGGCCCCTAAGCACCAGATTTATATTACAAAGCCATCTACAGTAGCTTGATCCAAAGTGGCAACTAAGCACAGATTAGGCTGTAAAGTGGCGTTCACACCAAGTATGATAACTATAATGATAATTATAAATATGCCGTCTTAAAAATATTTCTAACTGAAGTGGATGGCAGAGTCTATACTACAACTATAGCGACAACGACGGCCACGAATGATATCGTTTGGATTACTTTCAGAGTGTTTTTCTGAATGATCATTGACAGCCTGGGCTATCTCTCCTCCTTATAATGAATAATCAGAGTCAGATTATCCAAATAATATATCCAATTCATGTGTCTTTCAGATCTTTCAGATCTCTCTGTCTGTCTGTTTTTATCTCTCTCTCTCTCTCTGCCTCAGTGTGTAGGCTCTGACACAGCTATAAAGTATAGGGCTGTTCTGTTCATTATTACCTGCCATAATACAGAAAGTACAGGACTGAACCGTGTGTACGAGAGTCCCTCATAAATCACAATACCATTGTTGCTGTGGTGTCCGACCTTAACATGGTAAGAGTGTAGTGTACTGTTGGACAGAAGATGGACTCTGGAGGGTACTTACTGCGGCTTAGCGCCCTGCAACAAGAGGGCCTTGATACACTCCATGCTACCTGCCCGGGCTGCCTTGTGGATGGGGGTCTCACCCACATAATCCTGAAAACAGACAATGCAAAACAAAGTAGAGCTGCTTTAGAGTTTGGACACCAGGCAATCCTGCAGCCTAATGTTGTAGAATGTGATTGAGAGAGGTAACCAATAGGGCTGCAACAGTTAATCAAACTAATAGATTTAATCCATTATTTAAAATAAATAAAAAATAAATAAATGAAATATCAATATCCCTTTTCTAAAAGTATTTTGGACATGTCATTATTAATACAAAAATAGCAGATCTACAAGCTTGCAATGCATTGCATTGTGGTGCATTTAGATCTTGTAGATTGTCTATTTAAAACAGGGCTTAAGCGGTTAATAAGATGAATCAATTAATTAATAAAGTGCTTAATAAAATGTTTTATGAATATTGCCAATAAAATAGCCACAATAGTGGCCCTAGCAACCAATTAAATGTAAAAGTTTGCTTAACGCGTTGTTAATAATGCAATATTCTTCGCTCAATTAACCACGTTACTCTCTTTTCAGCACCCACTGCTCCTTTTGGCCTTTCTGACAGCACCTAATTGTGTAAATTAGGCATGTGAAATGCTCACATGAAGACAAGGAGACATGGATTTGAATTGCAAAGCGGAGGACAAGAAAGTGTGTCCACTAGCCCCTAATTTACGGTTCTAAATCCTGAATGTATCACGAAACATTTACAGTTTCTGAATCCCAACTCTGGAAATCTCGTCTCAGCATAAACAGATTGGTTCTGAATGTCTACAAATCCTGTCTCAAATGATCCACAGAGCAGCTCCATACTTCCATACTTTATACCTGGAATTAAAAACACTCACTAAAACTCTCTGTTCTCTGGTTTCGGGGAGTGCTCCAGATGGACAGTAAAAACATATCACAGAGTTTTTCGCTGCAACTATTAACAGATGGCAAGCATTCATTTAGAGTCGGTTGCCAGTGGCAACTGTCCCTGAGAGAGTAGAAAGCATCTTGGTCTTCCACAAGTAGATTCAGAGCATAGATTCTGCGGAAAATATTCCAGAGCCAAGAGCGTGCCACCAGATGACCATGTGTTAACGGAAACGAAATGCATGTTGTAGTAGTAACTTGAGTAAGTAAGCGACGGGTGATGATGGCCGTTTTTTACACCATAAGAAGTCGCCCTTTGATGAGCTCTGGCATGCGACCACAACAAAAAACGACATCAACAATTGTGATAATGGATCACTAAATGAAGACAATGCCTGGTGTGAGATAAACCTTTATGACGTCTCGGCTGCTTGGGTTTACAAGGCTGAACCAAAGCTGTGCAGCGTTTGCTCGTAAAACAAGATGCAGATGAAAGCGAAGGATAGTCATAACTAACTGTGGCATTAACCTGGCTGGAGGATAATAATGTGACGGCATAAATGAGGAATGCAAAGAAGAGGAACTGCTTTCTGCTCTCTAGAGTCTAGACCAGGCCGGTCCTTAAAGGGGTTTCAAGGGGTCCCCACTCCCCAGCTAAATGAGGAACAGTATTGACGCTATACAATAAAATAGGTTTAAGCTAAACCTATTTACTTTTTCGGTTATTCGAACATTCTACAAGCCCATAACTCATCACGATGCTATGTGTTGTTGTATATCTGCTTTTCCAAAACATTTGGACAAATCTTCTCTTATGGGGGTCCCTGGCACAAAATCTTTTCAAGTGGGGGTCTGTGGCCAAATACATATCAATTTGGAGGTCCTTGACATGAACATGTTTGAGAACATTGAGCCCATCAGAACCCCCTGGTGCCCTCTGCACAGTGTGGAATTGAACATTTTGTTCATTGAAGGTTTACTCGTGCACGCCGGCGGGGGAAAAGACGTGATCACACTCACAGCTACTTAATAAGACTGTCCTTGACCATGAGAGTAATATAAATTAATTCCTAATATGAGTGATGTTGCCATTTAAAGCTCTGTCTGGAAGGGTCAGAAGAACGGCACTGAACTCTTCAACCCCGCTCCACGACGAGCTCCCATCCATTCATAACAGAATTCAACACATTAGTTGGCACGTTCACTTGGCTTATCTGCCCCGGAGCCACCATTCTGCTGCACTGTTGGTTGCTGGAATGTAGGTCAGCCTGCACACTTCTACTGAGAACCAACTCTCAGAGTAATTTGGGATGCGGTTGCATGTGTCACTGTCACCGTAATGCTGCAACTATCGATTATTTTCTTCTCGATAATTATGTCGATCACCTTTTCAATGAATCGAATAATCGAGAAGTAGTTTTTTTTATGATTTATCTTATTCTTATTTATTTATTGACAAATTAACACAAAACAAATTCAAATATGTTTTTATAATCGACTAAATCGATTAGTCTGATTAATCACTTAAGCTCTACTTTATGCTTCGTCGTTCAACGCCATCTTGCAAATATTTTTTTTAAATTGTCACCCATAATAGAGACACCAAAAGTGGCTAATTGTTGCAGCCCTATTGGACTCCACGGTCCATTTATGCTACTGTATTCAAGAGAAAAGAAATACATAGATTTCAAAATGTCCCCCCCAAAATCCATCCAATCTTATCCAATCTTTATTAAAATGGAAAAAAATGTATGATCGATGAAATTGATTAGTTTGTTTAACTGGTGCCCGCATAATCGCGTGGCATCACCTTACGCGTTACTACCCGGATCAACAGTAAATAAACAGTCTCATCTGGGTCTCTAGCACCCCACTGGGATCACTATTGGCATATTAATAATCAATCGAGGTTAAATCAACCTTGATGAGGAGCAGTTGCGCCTGTCGTCCCTGCATAATTACAACATCAAATATGTTGTTGGAAGCCGTGGGACGGGCTTAAGTAGTGGGTTACGCAACAGTGACCTACTAATCCGATTTCCATGATAAAGAGCTTCCTCTACATCCATTTCCAATGAGAGGTCACAGACATGCCGCCGGACGTCCCGCCGAGCTGATGTGGACTGTATCTGACAGCTGACATTGCTGAGTGTGTAAGTACAACATGTCACCGCTCTCAGTGTGATAAAGGTTTGTTTGGAAGACCTTCAGTCACTTTGAGCTACGGGTGCAACAGTTAATTTAACTTTTCAATGTATTACTTCAATCTTAGAACTTAATACTTAGAACTTAAAACGATTCTACAAATGCCTTCTAAATCAGTAGTTCTCACACTTTCAAGATCTTTCAAAAATGTTCAAAAATAGCAGATGTACAAGCTCGCAGCTCAAAACACATACACACACATACAGCTTAGATACAATATTCACATATTTGATCCATAGAGGTATATATACACAGCATTCAGCTGATCTATAAGGTTGCATAAAGTTACAGATAGTTACGTACAGCATTCAACAGTAGTAATCGTCATAATTTTAGAGCAATAGACAAACAATACTATTAAACATGACCAGGACAGTGACAATCCGTTGTCTTCATACCACCTTTAGCTTTATGCCCAGAAGGTTCAGTGGTTTCTCCCAGATTCTATAGAAAAGGTGCGCTCTCCCATTAATACAGTATCTCAATTTCTCTAGCGGCAGCATCGGATATCAAAGATTTCCACAACTGAATAGACGGAGAGTCATCTCCAACCAACTTTGTCATTATTGCTTTCCTAGATAACATTAGAAGGAATTGGACTATTTCTCTATGCACCTTAAAAGAATCTGGGATACTTCCTAATAAACATACATGAGGATTAGGGGCCAATTGTTGCCCAATAACCATGCTAATTTCTTTGCATATTGCCTTCCACAATAATTTGATTTTGATGCACTCCCATAGACAGTGAAATCTGGTTCCACTTGCTGTTTTACATTTGGGACAATTTGGGGAGATGCCTGCTGTATATTTACTGTACGTATTTGGGGATATGTATACGTTCATTACGTTGCGTACAATATTATATTGCATCACCCTATATCTGTTACATATTGAAATTCTGGAAAGCAACAGCTGAATTCTTCTCGATTATTTGATTAATTGAAAAAGTAATCAATGGAATAATCGCTAAGACAATAATAGTTGCCGCCCTACTCTGAGCCGTGGTTGAGGCTGTGGAGAAGCAACAGACAAATCCCATAATAGGATCAATTTGATCAGGGCTACACAATATGTTGTTTCAACACTGACACAAGCCCATTGGGGCCGTTAGTCACATTGTACTAAAACACTTTTACTTGTGGATAGATGGAAACTAGCAAGGTTTGCATTTTTCATGAGTAATTTGGAAGAAAAAATGTACAGTCCCTGTGATAAATATAATGATATAATTACTTCTTGGTCTTGCATGCACATTCTGCATTCAGAAGTGAAATGTTGAATGAGTATTGTACTTATTCCCCCTCTTATCATTGCTACAGTTATAAGTTCTTTCCAAATGGAACTATTGGAGTAGTTATAGTTAGTAGAATATTAGACATATTCAGATCTGCATATGTAGTGAAATTATCACTACATATTGCAAAGCAAATACTGCAATGTCAACCCTCACTCTAGTCTGGGATGCACTTGTAAACAGAAACGTTTCATAAAGTCAACAGCAGCCTTATATAGTGAGCTTATATAACTTTCAGTGCCACAAACCATTCCTCACTCTGTTTCTTGGTTATAAATACTGTAGGTTCGCCAAAATCAATGCTGCCAACTTGGTAATAACTACTTGCCAAAATAATAGGCAGTAAGAAAAGGCTTAGATTTCAGTATAAAGCCTTTGCAATTTGCTTAAGGACAAGATGGAGTCTTCACTAACTAAGTTCTAAATGCAAATGCTTTATACTGCACATTGTAGATTGGGTGCAATCATAAAATCAAATTTGTTTTTGAATGACTGAATTAACACATTTCCTCTCCAGGATTTAATGCAAGCAGCATGCACTGACACTCTCTCGAGTACTTTTAAGTCAACTAACTGGTATCCTCTGTGCCAGGGTAAGTGTCATACCGTGACATGTACAAATCACTCCACCCATAGCAGAGGGTGTGTACTGTACAGTAGTAGAGGATGACGGGTTGAATGTAAAAATAACTATAATAACGCCAGCTCTTATCGCTGTCCAACATGTTTCTCACACATGGATCAAGTATAATTCTACGTTTCAGTAATCTTACAAACAGCTGAAGCTGTTGGCCCCTGGCTCTGGTCCCACGGGGACACTGCAAAATAAATGTCCTATTCTAGCAGGTAATTAAAATGTATTTAGTTGCATTCAGAAATTCACATGTTGTCTCTCTGATTGTTTGGCTGAAATGAAAATCTGCAGTGTTGCAGGCTCCATGGATCAGAGTTGAACACAGCTGAACTTTTTTCCCCCCACCTTTATCATTTGTTTTATTTTTTATTTTTATACTGTACATCAGGGGTCTTCAACAGGGGGTCCGGGACCCCTGGGGGGTCCTCAAGAGTTACTGCAAGGGTGCTGCCAAATCTTTGTGTTATTTTTTTTGACTCACGCTGCGAGGCGTTGTGAGCTTGGTGGTGTGGAGGGGAAAAAAGAGTGAAAGAATACAGAGTGAAAGGTCAAGTGTACTAAGTATTGGCGGTTTAAAGGTATAGTAGGCAACATTAAGCCTATATTTGAAAAATACCTCTATATATATATTTTGCATTTTTTCCCCTCTATCAGCCACTATATAATGATGCTGGGGTGTTTTCCTGCATTGAAAAACACTCCTCTTTCTGAAATCCGTATTTTCCCTACTATTTAGGTTACACATCCGGGTATCCGGTGCGTAAATTCACGCACGCATGTGCGCATCCGTGCGCGTCCGTGTGAACTTTTTACTTTCGGTTTTAAAATGCTCTCAAACTTCGTTTTTTAGGCACATAATTTACTTTTCAAAAAGCGTTTGGATAGAATTTAGTTGTTTAACTTCATATATGTGGTCAATTAGTCATGAAAGAGCCTATTTAAAAATAAAAATTCAGAGAACCGGCAGGGGCGGGCAGTTCCGCGAATTGTATCCGAATAAAGTAACCTATATTCGGCATGGCCCGTTTAGAAGTCTGCTTACTCTATGGAAGTCCTCCGTGCGTCACCCCCTGGTGGTCGGGGAAACGAACTGCTGGATTTTTTTTCTTTGTTTATCTCTGAATCGCCTACAATCCCTTTAAGTATGAAAAAGTTTAATCTTCAACACAATTTTATACAATATGTAGTGGGGGGTTCCTGCGTCATCACTCCCCCCGGCTAGGGGGTCCTTGGGCTGAAAAACGTTTAAGACGCCTGCTGTAGATGCAACGCACGCTGTTCAACAGTATTTCTGAACGGAGGTTCCGGACGGAGACCACCCACCTGTCTGTTCACATCAGCCCCGGCCTGCAGCAGCCAAAGCACGCACTCCGGATGACCCCCGAAGGCGGCGATGTGCGCCGGTGTCTGCGCGAACTTGGTGGTGACGGCGTTCACCTCGCATCCCACCTGCACCAGGCGCATGACACACTCCAGCTGTGTGCACAATGTTTGAGAACAAAAACGGTGGAAAAGTGAGACGAGGAAGAAGGTAGAGTGGGGAATGCAGACACTGCACGGCTCAAAAGATCAATTAACCCATTAAGACCGGAACTGTGTCATTTTTTGATTTGAGCTAAAAAGCATTATTTTACACTTTGGGCTATTCAAAAATAGCAGATCTACAAGCTCATAGCGCGGCACCGAGTGCCGCGCTACGAGCTTCTAGATCTGCTATTTTTGAAAAATCGTGAAAATGTGGTCAAATCTTTGAATATATATATTTTTAAAGCGAACATTTATAACTCAAATCTTTGCTTCTGGGGGTCCCTGGAACAAGATATTTTTATGGGGGTCCGCGGCCAAATACATATAATTTTGGGGGTCCTTGACATGAAAAAGATTGAGCACCACTGATATAGAAACGTTTTTCAGAATACTGTTGAGATTTAGGAGACATGTAGAATCGGCTTCAGGTCTCAATGGGTTAAAAGGCTTCACTGCATGCTGAGAGCACAGCACACATCCGTTATTGATTCGTTATGGATTGTGTCACACGGCACCACAGTCTATTAGCGAACCGCTGCCAGTGACATTTCATATTCCTCGCGCTGCAATCGGTCACAGGACATTATGCGTGACTGTATAACAATGACTGAGCCAGAATGTGTGTAGTTCGGGGGCTAAATACACTTCAGTATCACCAACTTAATCTACAATAAGGTTATTGTATTACAGAGGCCAGCCAGCGGGCCACCTGCCACTGTGGACAGAGTTCAAATACCCATGAATCACTTTTTCCCACTGGGTTCCCGCCCAAGGTACAGCCCATAGACACTGCCACTCCCCAAGTCATCTGGCGGGAGCTACCGCTTCCCAGGCAAACATGCACACCTTATCTTTTTTAAACCAGCCCGGCTGAATCCCTTTCTCTTCCAACGCAGTTGCAGTCATATAGTGCTATAAAAGAAAACATTTGACCCCCAAAGTGACATTTTAAAACTTGACACCACTGAGTTGAACAAAGGACAGGATAAAACATTATTGATCGATCCCCCTTGGGGAAATTCAGATGTCATAGCAGCAACAGCAGTAAGTGTGAAACACAGCAGAGTTACAGGTAAGAATAGAGAGATAAGAATGAAGTACAAATTAATACTTACGAGTCTGACAATAGACATCTGCACTATTGCCAATGGATAATGTACAGACTATCAACAGTGCACTGTATGTGAGACTGATATATACACTGTCGAACAAATGAGTATCCTTCATGCTGGTCTCTTGAGGCACTGAATGGAAGTTATCACACCTATAACCCTCTCCCTTTCCCTCTCTCCTCTCCATCTTCTGTCTCGTTTCCACCATCATGTGAAATGTGCTACACACATACAACCTCAGTAAAAGAAACCGTCATGTGAAACCTCGTCAATATATGCTGGTTGCTGGACACGGACATGTGCACACAGGTACAGACACACAGACACCCTTCTGTCTCATCTACCCTCGCCGCGTTGTGCCACACTAACATGCGTGTTGATTCAAGTGGAGCTGTGAAAACTACTTACTCAGCGGATGTCGACTAGTATTAGCTTTCATTTCACTTCACTTTCTTCTTTCTTACAAAAAAAAAACAACACCCAGTCAGTGTGCTGCAGACAGTCTGCACATGCAGTGCACCACAGGTCAGTGCCAATATGTCTCACCAGCTGTTAGATGAAAACAGGCTGGATCTGTTTCTTGACAAGGTTTTGAACTCAAGCATCCCTGATAATCTGGGGGGAACATTCGCCGAAATGTGCAGCTCTACAAGCTTACAACACAATGTGAGCTTGTAGATCTGCAATTGTCGGCTAAGAGGTTTGGTGTAGAGAGAAAAAGAACAGACCAAGTACAGAGTATTAGTTTGTAAGTAGAGGGTTTACTTTAAGGGGTTAAGCCTTTACTGTATAGTAGGCCTGTATTCCTTAATACCTATTTCAATGTTGGGACTTGAAAATCAACAATTTAGGCCCTAAAAACTTTTTTTAAATGATAGATCTATTAAGTGCAAAACACATGCTGTTGATTAAGGAATTAAGGACTCTACTCAACTTGAGTGGAAGTGTTTATGTTTATTTGTTTTTCCCTCAACAATATATATTCATAATCCCAGTCACAACATCTATTTAGGTGGTCAATTTATGGCTGAGCAATTAAGTATACCATATACATCTATGGGGGGCTGTAGCTGAGTGGGTAGAGAGGCAGAGGTCTGGGAATCGGAAGGTTGCAGGTTCAACTCTCGGCTCGCCCAGTCTACATGTCAAAGTAACCCTGAGCAAGACACTTAACCCAGCTGCCCCAGGTGTTCATCATCTGAGTAGCCATCTGCTGGGCGAATGCAGTAAAGTAATTTCCCCTCCCTGGAGACCACCAGTAAACACTTCCTTATCAAATAATGACAGAAGGACAAATCTCCAAATTTGGTTTCGCTCTAAGCATACAGAAATGGTGACATACTGGACAGTACCCTCCTCAGCCAGTACATTTTGATACCAATACTTTTGTACTTTTATTCAAGTATATTTTTAATTGTAATACTTTTTTCTTGTAACAGAGTATTTCTACATTGCAGTATTGACACTTTTACTTAAGTAAAACACGTGAGTACTTTTTCCACCACTGCCTGGCTCTCACACATTTCGTCTTAGATCAGATCACTGTGCACTCTGTGTGCACTGTCTGTCTAGTAGTGGGAGAGCAGAAGGGGTTAAGTAACCCAGCACGAGGCTGGCACAGTGCCAAGACAAACTGGACTGTTTGTGTTTTATGATCTTGGCTCAGATTCTGTCAGGAGGAGGAGGAGGAGGGCCGGCTGGCTTTATTTGACTTGCGTTTGTTTTGGCGCCTGGGCGCTCATTGGTCACAGCCATAGCCAATCAAAAAGCTCTGAGACATCATCATAAAAGCAGTGGTGGAAAGTACATGTACTCAAGTACTGTACTTAAAAGTACAATCTTGAGGTACTTATTATTTACTGGAGTTGGTGGAGTATTTCCAATTTGCAATACTTTTACTTCTACTCCACTACATCTCAGAGACAAATATTGTACTTTTACTCCACTACAATTAAAAACTTTAGTTACTAGTTACTTTGTAGATTATATTATTATTACAAAACATACATTAACCACTTCAGCCCTATTTAAACTTTGGCTATTTTCAAAGGATTTTTATACTTTTGAAAAATTGTGAAATGGGACCTTCTGCATAATGAGTACTTTTACTTTTGGTACTTTAGGTACATTTTGATACCAATACTTTTGTACTTTTACTCAAGTCATTTTTTAATTCCAGACTTTTACTTGTAACAGAGTATTTCTACATTGCAGCATTGATACTTTTACTGAAGTAAAAAAAATCGAGTACTTTTTCCACCACTGCATAAAACAAGGAGAGAGGAGGGGGGGGAAACCCTGCTGTAAATCATTATCCCGGCACAACTAATACATCAAAACAGCCAAGCTGGTGCCCAATTATCAAAAACCTGCACCAAAACGTTAGTTCTTGTCAAAAACATTAATTGTCTCTTTGTCAAAAAAACAAGAACGGATCTACAAGCTATCAACGAGTCTTTTTTGTTAACATCCACGGCCTGATTTATACTTAGTTGCACGCTTGTGTTGCATGCCGTAAATAGCAGATCTACAAGCTCACAACGTGTCACATTTGTGTCGAGTTGAGAGCTTGTAGATCTGGTATTTACTGAGCACGCAACAAACTGAACTAAGTATAACTGAGGCTTAGCTCTGTCTGGTCCATAGCAGTAGAAGGAGTTCTCCCTAACTACTTAGGAGACGTTGCCCGCACACCCCCGGTAGCGCAGGCTGCGCAGCCTCTCTGTAGTGAAAAATAAAAAATACACTTTCGCTACTCACCAAAACAAAGATAGATTTAATGTGTTGAGAGCCTACTTTCCTTAGAGGGAACACTTGGACTCGGAGCCCCCCACCTCACGTCTAAAATACACTTTTTGGACAGAAATCCAAAAAATATTCCACCGGATGGGGAAAACTCCACTGCGCCCCCTACAGATCTTGTCAGTAGAAGAATCACATTGACCAGATCTGTAGGGGGCGCAGTGGAGCAACTAAAACAATGTTCTATCCGGCCGAATGTTTTATTTTCTGTCCAAAATGTGTATTTTAGACGTGAGGTGGGGGGGCTCCGAGTGTTCCGACTAAGGAAAGTAGGCTTTCAACATCTTAAACCCGTCTTTGTTTTGGTGAGTAGCGAATGTTATTTTTTTTAATTTCTACTACAGACGAGAGACTGCGCAGCCTGCGCCACCGGGGGTGTTCGGTCAACGGCTCGAAAGTAACATAGCGTTTGGGAGAACTCCTTCTAAACGCTATGGACCAGAGAGCTATGTATTGTATCCTATAATAATGATAATAATACCTTCCCAAAATGCGCAGCCCAGTGGATGGGGCTCCATCCGTAGACGGAGTCCTCCTGGTTGAGGTGCGCGGTGTCCGTGCAGCGCTGCAGCAGCGCGCACAGCGCAGAGACGTCTCCGTCCCTGCACGCGCGGTGGAGCGGGAAACGCACGTTCAGGATCTCCTCGCTGGAGAAGCCACTGGACTCCAGTCCGACGACGACGGACATGATGAATTATGACGGTGCCGGTGGAATAATCACACAAACAAAGAAAGTATACACAAATTCATGTGGCGGGTGAATTAGAAAAGGTGTTCTCTTTCTCTTTGTT
Source organism: Gymnoscopelus braueri (assembly GCF_963280865.1). Taxonomy (NCBI): domain Eukaryota; kingdom Metazoa; phylum Chordata; class Actinopteri; order Myctophiformes; family Myctophidae; genus Gymnoscopelus; species Gymnoscopelus braueri. Next base: position 21,021,396 of record NC_137626.1, on the reverse strand, counting down.
GTGTCATGTGTCTGTGGCGCTGCTGCTCTCTTCCCCGGCCAGAGCGATAGCAGCTTCTTCTCACCGGCGGCCGTGCGCTGAAATGAAGAAAGCGTAGAGTTAGTTAATCTATATCTAGAGGGCGGAACGCCCCGCCCCTACCTATGCATTTCAATGACAGTTGGTCACAAGCGCATGAAGCACAAAGAAGTACCTCTACTTCCTGAATTGGCTCCAATTTCGGAGGCAATAGAGCAGGCGCATTAGCATTTCAGACGACAGAAGTAAGCGCAGTAGCGTCCCAAATGCACAAGCCCTGCAATACCAGATTTAGTCACCAGGCTTCTGAGGCTTCAACCATTCTCCGCGGTTCTGGGGGCTTGGAAGAAAGACGCACACAGCGTTGCCATATTTTGTGAGAGAAATAAGCAACCAGGGTCTAGGAAAACAAGCCCAAAAGAAGCAATTTAGGCCACATGAGCACTTTTTAAACCGATATGCGTTTTCAAGTTCACAACGCGTCGCGATAGAAACGTGTTGTGAGCTTGTAGATTTGCTATTTTCAAAAACTCTTGCAATAAAATGTGGAATACCTTTTTTAACATTCTAACCACACAAATGCTCCCTGGGCACAAAACATTTTCATGAAAATATTTGAGAACCACTGGTTTAAAAAATAATCACAAAATGTGGAAGCAAGCCTAAATGAGCAAGTACACGTTAGAAACAAGCCAAATTAACCGCAACTACCAATTTGTACGAGCAACTTTACAGAACAAGAAGCCCAAAGTCGCTTATAATAAGCCGACATGGCAACACTGGACGCACACCGACCAGAAAGTTAGGTTTCTGGTGGCGGACTTCAAAATAAACCATAAATATACGCATGCAGCAATGTTTTTCGAGTAATAAAAAAACAGAATATGTTGTACGGTCTGTTTTCAGGAATAAAACATTCCCAAAAATGTTTTATGTCAGTGTAGTCCCGCAATGTTAGTAAGCTTGTAATACTAAATTTGAGTCGAATGCCTGTATTTTGAAGGGTAATTGAATCCACTTCCTCTTGTTTCGTGCCCAGCTGTGGTGCAATTTACTCATCAGTTAACTTACTGTAGGCTGTGTGCTGTACTCACACAAAGGAACAGTGGTGGAAAAAGTATTCATATTTTTTACTTAAGTAAAAGTATCAATACTGCGATGTAGAAATACTCTTGTTACAAGAAAAAGTCCGGAATTCAAAATTGACTTCAGTAAAAGTACAAAGGCATCAAAATGTACTTAAAGTACCAAAAGTAGAAAGTACTCATTGTGCAGAATGTCCCATTTCACACGTTTTCAAATGTATAAAAGAAGTCTTTTGAAAATAGCAGATCTACAAGCTCACTATGCGTCCACTAATTGTAGTGGAGTAAAAAAGCACAATATTTGAGATTTAGTGAAGTAGAAGTAAAAGTAGGCTACTGAAAACTGGCAATACTCCAGTAAAGTAAAAAATACCTCAAAATTGTACTTAAGTAAGTGCAGTACTTGAGTAAATGTACTCAGTTCCTTTCCACCACTGCTGTAGTGTACACACTAAGGGTGCGTTCGAAAATACAGCACTGAGCGCACTGGCCAATACAAACTAATAGGCGAGTGTGCTCCGGTGCGTAATTTTCGAACGCGCCCAAAAGGAAGAGGAAAAGATGTGTGGTCCCTCGATCTCCGCTCAGCCTCAGAGAGGGACAAATCCCGGGGTGGATTTCACTTGAGGGAAACGGCTCTGTGACAAACATACAGTTTATAGCTAGCCTAGCTTGGTGGCTCCGGATTTATTTTCAACCGACTCTGCGAATGAAAATTAATTGTGTGTCAAGACCAGACGTCATCAGTCTCATAACAGTTTACGCGTTGACCTGGTCAACGCATAAACTGTTATGAGACAACTTCACCTAGACTGCCTTTATATATATGCTGAGATGCGACCATTTAACGTTCTCATCCATGCATAATAACGGACTAACGGAGTTATATAACTTATATAACTCCGTCTCCGTATAATACAAGTCCAGTATAAACAATAAACAGGCAAATGAAGGTATATCGAGCATAAACCTAAACGATGAGACTTGTTTAAGGTGTTTTGCTGGTATGATTCTTCTCAACTGGCACCCATAGTATTCCCCAAGAGGCATTTGTTTAATTATTTACTTAAGTACTGTAGTACAGTGCTGTTGAAGTACTTTTGCACATCTCAGAAGCAATTTTACTCCACTACATTTATTTAACAGCCTTAGTTACTTACTAGTTACTTTGCATATTTACAAAATGCATTTTTATAAAATATGTATTCTAGTTTAAGTTGCCCCGCAGCACTTAAAATAATTCAAATCAATCAGGTAATATTTTATTTAAAGTTATATCAAAAGTATGCTTAATTAATGCCTGGCAATTCAGATAAATAATGTGGTATAATGTGGATTATAAATCTCAACCGGAGCCAGATTGTTTTGCCTCCCACAATGTTCAAATGCTTCCGTTCCGTCATACATTCGAACGAAGGTTGTGGAATAGTTGTCTGGCTGAGTCTAGACCATGTGGATTATAAATCAGACTCTGCAACTAAGGAGACTTGAGATCCCATCCCATGACAGGACTGTTGTCCTAGAACAGTCGTTCTCAAACTGTGGGTCGTGACTCGTGACCCCCAGGGGGGTCCCCACATGATTTTGGGGGGGGGGGGTCCCCAGATGACAGTGAAGTGACCATTTAAGGACTTTTAAGACCTTTTTAATAGAAGAAAGAAAGAAAGAAAATTAAAAAGATCATTACCGCATCATAAGTAATCAACAAAATACTAATAAAAGAATACTATACAAACTGGCCAGACATCGACCAAATTGTCAAATTATATAAGAAAGAGGCAACATGTTTGTAGATCTTCTATTTTCACAATTTATTTCTGGAACAGAGTCAACCGAGTCACAGAGTCATTTATCTGTGGAACAGAGTCAAACTAAATTGAACGCCTCCACTCCTACAATTACACGTGCTTATCAGGGTGGGGGGTCCCCAGTTCAAATATGATTATTTGGGGGGTTGCGGCCTGAAAAGGTTGATAAGTTACTGTCCTGGAATAGATGCGAAATCCTCCGCGCACATAATCCATTCCATAATAAAATCACCATTAGCCCACTTCTTTTGTGACGCATTTAAAATAAAATCACCATTAGTCCACTTCTAGTGACGCATTTAAAATGCCACAGACATGCTTTATAAGGACATAACATTACGTGAGCAGCCTCCTTGGGACAACATGGGACAGGGACTAATGCTGCCATCTGTTGGTCACAATAAGTAGATAAAAACTCCACCAGCTAGTGGTTCAGGACTCCCCTTGTCCTCTGCTGGCCTCTACTGGCAAATTCTTAACACTACAGTGTCATTAGAATTAGACTCCTCTCTGTTCACACAATATCACAAACACAGCAAGAAACAGAAATTCTAATATGATATAGAAAATACGACTAAGAATAATACATATAGTTAGTAGTTAGTTTATGTGAGGTCGGTGCATTACACTGAAGCGACATAAAACTGATTTACAACAATTTACTCAAAGTTTCAACATAAGCAGAAATAGCTAGCAACTATATAAGATATGCAAAATGTTCCTACACTATATAATGTAGGCAGCTATAGCAGTCTCTGTAAATAACTAAATACCACAGTACCAGAGATCTGTCTGTGAGGGGCAGAGGGCTTTGTTAATGACCCACGAGGAAGGGGTCCTCCTGATATCCTTTACATTCTACATAGCAGTGTATGTAGATACACTCGTCCTGTGTTCTAAGGGGGCTAATGAGGTGGGTATGATGGGTGGGGGTGTGTATAACTGGTCTTATCCAAAGGTAGGCAGGTGTGGTGGCGTATTGACATAATGCTGATGAAGCTCTTCAAGCAACTCAAGATAGGGCCACAAGTTCTGATGAGCCCAAATGCTCTTCCATCTCCAACAGCACCCTGACAAAACTCACTCACTCAGAGCTTGCTCTAGCCAACACAGACCTGGAAATGTGTGACCCAAATATGATGTTTGAAATCAAGGTAGGCTAGGAAGGTAAGAACATACCATAATAACCCCGACCATTACTAAATTTAGCTCTGTTTGGTAAACACTGCTTACTGTTTTTTGGTAGTGAAAATACAATTTTGGATTATTTTATAGGCACTTTTATGATTTATATACACAGGAAGCCACACATGGCTGGCTCCAGCCAGAATAGAACGAGGGATGTTGCGGCAACTTGCGGCCATGTGGTCAACACACTATCAGATCAGGTACCACCAAGCACCAAAGTAACATCTCATAGAACAGAATGTATCTGTATGCACTGTGTAGCTGTGTACTGTCCCATGGATGTGGGAAAAGTCACTGCTCACATCGCTATGTGCAATTTAGGGCTGGGCAATATATTGATATTTCAATATTGTGATATGAGACTATATCATCTGGGATTTCATAATATGATATAAGCGTTGTCTTTTCCAGCTTTTAATAACTTAAGCCTTATGTCATACTTTCACAAGTTCTCGAAAAATACCAAAAATAGTCAATCTACAACCTCACAACATGTCGCATCGTGGAATAGAATGATCTTTAGTGGATTTTTTTCATTTCCTTTTTTAAATACAGTAGCAAAATAGCAGATCTACAAGTTATGTAATGACACTAGTTGACATGCCCACAAGCAGCCAGTTTGTTAATTCCCAAGGGGATGATGCTGTCCACATTTGTGTAGCTTCATTCACAAACTGCTCACACAGTAAATTATATCGATAAATTACTATAGATTAGACTTCGGGAAGGCCATATCATTATTAGGCCTATCCCTGCCAGGCCGGAACGGCCGTAGGAGCGGGAGTTTTGGCTATGTTTGTCTTGCAAAGTTTGTGGGAGGGGCCCGTTTTATACAAAATACCAAAAATCATGAAAGCTGTGTGTCAAATTGGCATAAAACCTTGCACGCACGCACACTCCCAGTAGGCCAAGGAAGAACCGCCACCCCAAATGTTCCAAATCATCCCCATGGTGGCGCTATAAAAGGTCGTAACATAGTCCTGGGTAGGCAACCTGGCCTGGCAGGGATCTGCGCTCAGAGGAGTACAACTTTCTAGTTAGACTCTATACCTTGCTAATTATTCTTATCTCATAAGAAGTATGTACTATGCATTCATCTTGATTTATAATAATTGAACAACAGTTCTACACCATGGTACAGTTACAGTTACAATTTAGGCATTTTGCAGACGCTCTTTTCCAGAGTGAATTACAAGTGCGAGATCAGAGTAGGCCTAAGCATGAACTGGGTAAATAGTCACAAAAGCATAGAGTGTAAACTTTACACTCTATGCTTTGTGACTGTGTAAAGGGAACAGTGTGGTCTACTCTTCTGTCCATAGTCTACAGTATATATATTTTATGAAACGTATTTTTGGATGTGAACACATATCCTTTGACACAAATCAGAAGTGGTTAGTGTGTGTGTGTGTGTGTGTGTGTGTGTGTGTGTGTGTGTGTGTGTGTGTGTGTGTGTGTGTGTGTGTGTGTGTGTGTGTGTGTGTGTGTGTGTGTGTGTGTGCCCCTCTGAGGTAACTCACAGCCATCGTGTTCTCTGTTGCTTGCAGTCCGATGAAGCTTAAAATTGATTGGTGGATTTGGAATTGAATTAAATCAGGCCAAACTACACAAGTGGTGAACCTTCCATCGATAGATAGGTAGATATACACACGTAGATACATGGATAGATCTATCCATCCATTAATTTCTCCATTTACCCATCCATCCAGACATCTCTCCATTCATCCATCCATTCCCCCCCCCCCCCCATCTTCCATCTCTCAGATGGGCGTCTTCATTTTTCATCAAGTTTGCCCTCCCCTGCTCCCTCTCAGATGAAGAGTTGTCTCTCACTCATCCACTCGGCCCTGAGCGCTCACCCTATAATTCAATTTATTCAATCTTTCTAATATAAAGATTTGGTTTTCATTTTTCTAATGCTATCAATGGGGCTGGAGGAGCACAGTGTGGCCTCCATTTGTGAATATTACAAGATCGTTTTATTCCTGGGCTTGATTAATAAAAGACTTCTTTGAACCCTCGAACCTCCCTCGTTCTTTCTCTCTCTCATCTCTCTCCCTTTCATTCTTTCTCTTGGTCTCCCTCCTCTCCTCTCTTTTGAACTCTGGATCTTTCATCTCACTTCTTTCTCTCAGTCTTTGTACCTACCCCCCCCCCCCCCCAACCCCCCCGACCCCCCCTCTCTCTGTGCATCTCCCTTGAGTCAGGAACCCAAGTCCTAAATCATCATGATAATTTTAATGTTGGTGGGGATCGTTAAGTCCATGATGGATTATGGCGTCCACATTGTCATATTGAATAAAAAAAAGACAATAAGAAATACAGTATATGAAAAAAACGAACGTAATATAAGTACATTCAGTCCCAAGGAGAAGCTATGTGGGGAGGGGGGGGTTCAATCAGCAAAGTATTGGACACTGGACAGTGTGTTTAAAACGTGCCCCCCCCCCCCTCCCCTCAGTGCTGGGGCTTAACTAGACACGTGTATTCACTCAATTTGGGCTCTCATCAAGGCGAGGTCAGCTCGGCCATCTTATTTGTCAGATTGCATTATTGTTCTCCTCCTTCAACCATTTGCAAAAGCGCATATATATATATATATATATATATATATATATGGAAAGTCTTGCCAAAAATAGTCCCTGAAGAAAAGAAAATCCCAATGTCCTTGATTTAACAGCACACTGATTTTTAGTTTCTTAATGTTTTAATGACTTTAAAAACTAACCTAACCCTAAACCTAACACAATGTCTAAAAATAAAGCCATTAACAGACTCATAATACACAATAATAATTATTTACGCACTGGAGACCATTTTCTTTCTTTCTTTCTTTCTTTCTTTCTTTCTTTCTTTCTTTCTTTCTTTCTTTCTTTCTTTCTTTTTTTCTTTCTTTCTTTCTTTCTTCTGTTGCATTTTCAATTTCACAATTTGTCACTAGAGGGAGATATTAGGATGTAAATTATGAAGATTTGTCCATTCCTTCATGTAAGCATTATAAACCAACATTTAACATAATGATAAAACACACACACACACACACACACACACACACACACACACACACACACACACACACACACACACACACACACACACACACACACACACACACACACACACACACACACACACACACACACACACACGTGAGAGTGTTTGTGTTATGTTTCATGTTCTCTCAGCTTGTGAGCTGACCTCCATGTGAACCTTGACCTCGTCAAACATTAAAAGGATCGCCCATGTTTCTCCATCCTCTGTCTCATTGTCCGATCCCCCCTTTTCTTTATCTTTCCCCTCACACATCTCTATTCTCTTTAACACCCCCCCCCCCTCTCTCTCTCTCCTTTGTGTTTAATAGCAACCAGCTCCTCTGTGACAATGTCCAGTGTGTCATCAAGTTATTTATAGAGGACTTGGTGTGTGTGCGTGTGTGTGTGTGTGCGCGTGTGTGTGCGCGTGTGTGCGCGTGTGTGCGTGTGTGTGTGTGTGTGTGTGTGTGTGTGTGTGTGTGTGTGTGTGTGTGTGTGTGTGTGTGTGTGTGTGTGTGTGTGCGTGTGCTTGTGTTTCTGGAGAGGCCTGTTCTTGTAGCCCTATCTGCTTGCCGATAAATGAAATTCCTTCGCCCACTACAGGGCAGAACAATAGGACACGCAGTGCGCTTAAAAGGGGCTCACTCATGCATGCACGTGCACAAGTACATTATGTACACACACAGACACACACGCTCAAGATTGTTTCCACTCAAGGTTGTTGCATTGTGCCCAGTTGTCTGTGTGAAGTGCGTCTCAGAGCTGCTGTGTGACAGACACAGTGTGACATAAAATATAAATATAAAGTCAAAATAATAAAAGGCAAAATAAGTTGGATCACACAAGGATCTTCATCAGGAATTCCTGATGAAGATCCTCGTGTGATCGAAACGTTGATTCAAGCAGTAAACAGTGGAGCTTATTTTGCCAGTGTGCAGACTTTATTTTAATTTTAATGTGTGTATTGTTTGTTGTTTGTTCTACACATGGGCACTTGGATGTGCGTGCACTTTCTAGGCACTGTGTAACAGACACAGTGAAACCTACACAGTGTAACAGACCGTGTGACAAACGGCCCCAATACAACAATGCATTTACCTTTTAATAATCTATGTATTTTATACATTTTCTTTTTGGTGCAAAAAATCTAATACCTTCCTAGACCAAATACCAACTATATCACGGCAGTAGAGAACGCCATGGACTGCTACAGTATAAGATGAGACATTCAATAAACAGTGAAATAGATGACAGAATAAAGGAATCAACAAGAAAATAAATAAATGGCACATAAAGTACAGACACACTCAAACCTAGATTTCAGTACTGTACTTAGTTTACCGGGGTCACCCAGGGCTCTATGCTAGATCTGTAGAACCTGTAGTGTTTCCCTCTACACCAAATCTCTTGCCGAAAATAGACGATCTACAAGCTCATAAAGCTTTGTGCTGCAACGCATTATATAGCTCTGCTATTTTGGAGGAATGTTGGTCCCCATAGGGACGTCAGGGTTTATGTAGTTGACCCTCAGCCTACATCTAACTATGGTTGGGATCCTTTAGGATTTTAACGATGCCGATTCTTTAACGGTTCCATTTAACGGTTCCTACAGGAGTTCCAAATGGACCCTTACAGGTCTGTCACTCTGAGAGTGTACAAATGGAACCAAAAGGACCCGTGGTGGTCCTTGAAAAAAAAAAGTTTGAGAACCACCGGTATTGTAATTTACAGCAGACGTGAAGTCAACATACCAGATCTGACTGTGTAGATAAAACCGGTTCCAGAAACGGTTCCGAATGTGATCCCAACCCTACATCTAACCATAACCGTTATTTTCAACTGGAGCCTCACACACATACAGGCAGAAGGACACACAAGCAAAGTGAAACATTTTGATAAAAATGAAAAGGATGTTTATCTGGCACGAGGGACATATTACAGGACTAAACCGTGTGTGTGTGTGTGTGTGTGTGTGTGTGTGTGTGTGTGTGTGTGTGTGTGTGTGTGTGTGTGTGTGTGTGTGTGTGTGTGTGTGTGTGTGTGTGTGTGTGTGTGCTGGTGACTTCTGAACACAAGAATGGAGGGCACATGGCTTTGATACAGTGTCATGTGGAGGTGCTGATTTAAATGGAATGGCCTGGGGTTCCTTCACATCTCTGTCTGCTTAAAGGACGCGCGTGTGTGTGTGGGTGTGTGTGTGTGTGTGTGTGTGTGTGTGTGTGTGTGTGAATGTGTGTGTGTATGTGTGTGTGTGTGTGTGTGTGTGTGTGTGTGTGTGTGTGTGAGCTGATAGAACCCCTGGTGATGGTAAAAGGCTCTTATTGACGGTCCTAATGTCCTTATCGGACATGAGGCACGTGGTTGGCACACTCCCTCAAGTGTGTGTGTCTGTGTGCAGGAGTATATCCGTGTGTCTGTGTGTGTGTGCGTGCGTGCGTGCGTGCGTGCGTGCGTGCGTGCGTGCGTGCGTGCGTGCGTGCGTGCGTGCGTGCGTGCGTGCGTGTGTGTGTGTGTGTGTGCGTGTGTGTGCCTGTGTGTGTGCCCCCTGCCTCTACCCTGCATGAGCTCGTATTGATTTCCAAACATGACAAATCTTCTCTTTCCATTTGGTTCGCTTAGTTTTTTTGTCCATCAAATGGCGAGGAAACAAAGGGAGCAAAGGTTTAGGATAGTTAAAAAAACTGCAGAGAAAGAGATCCCACTACATCAACAAACGTTTAAAAAATGCCCTCATTGTCAACTATAGAGCTTATTAAACCCCTTTTATTTTAGCACCAAGGACCCCAAAATAATACAAATAAGGACATCTCCTGTAGTAGTGAGACATTGATCGACACTTTCACCAAGTATTGAGCTAATAATCGTGATAATATTTCAAAGGAGACCTTGTCCTTTTCATTAGGCATAAAGCTGTCAGACAAGAGTTGCTCAGTGGGTAAAAAGGCTGCGTGTGAAAACCTTGAAACTGTGGGTTGAAACCTCACAGCTTGAATTCTGAAAGTCACCATGCAGAGGAAAAGATTAACAATTCAATGTCTGAGCCCCTCCGCAACTCCCTGTACACCCATGACTGCGTGGCCACGCACAGCTCCAACCTGGTGGTGATAGTACTGGTCACGGAACTGATCGTGGACTAAAGGACACAACCATAACCAACCCTGTCTGTATGCAACTAGAATGCGCTGAGTCAGCAGAAGCAGATATCGCATCGGTCGGCCACTCACAGGGCTCAAGTCTGCTTCTGATGGTGCGCCTTCCAACTTGTTTTGAAATCGTTGTCGATGTTTTTAATGGCAACGTCGCCTTGTTCTCTTTCACGTCCACATTCCACCGTCATTTATCCTTTTAGCATACATTCTTTACTGTACCTTGTTGTGCTGTTAATTTGTTTTTGACTAATAAAGTATTCAATCAAATGTCACATGACTCGCATTAGCCTGAAAGTTTAAGAGTCATGGAAAAGGGGTTTCTTTCGCGTCACTCGTCATGTATGACGAGTTGGGAGTGAGAATGAGTTGCAGGAGGCGTATAGAGGCTAGACCCTAGTGATGTGCGGGTCGGGTTTTTTCATGACCCGCCCCGCCCCAACCCGCGACGGAACGCGACCCGCCTCAACCCGCCCCGCGAACCCATATATAAATCTATGGCTCAACCCGCCCCGCGACCCGCGGTGGGAATATATATATATATTATATAGCGCTCTTTTAAGTACCCAAAGTCCCTTTAAATGTCTACAGTAGCACAACATTGTCATGGGCTGAATAAACAAGCATGTTGGTCAAAATAGGTTTTTTTTTTTTTTTTTTCGTGGAGAGCGGCTGACCCGCTCACCCTCAGCCCGCATAATTTTCTCTGAAATCCTGACTCGACCTACCCGCGCCGCGGGTTGACCCGCGGGCCCCGCGGGTTACGGGTCGACCCGCTCATCACTACTAGACCCCATTTACACCAATGGGTCTGCTGTGGAGCGAGTCAGCAGCTTCTAAGTCCACATCACCAATTGGCCTCTCCTGGGATGAGCACTCCAGCTTCGGCATGGGGCCCAAGAACCTACGGTCCTTTTACAGAGGCAACACTGAGAGCATCC